>NC_089142.1:44072754-44379186 GCF_009819655.1 Sylvia atricapilla | reverse complement strand
TCGTGTTTTGAGTCACGTAAGGGGATTCTCACACATCCCATGTGTCTTTATAAGCTCAGTATTTCTCTGGAGAGCTCATCCCTTCTCTCCTCAGCGGTTCTGATTGTCTCTTGGCTACTCGGGGCATTTTCAGGCTCTAGTTTTGGTGTCTGTGATCTCCTTCTACATGCACTCTTCTGTTTTATTTCTGGTATTCTGTAGTGTATACTTGCTTTCCATTTGTACTTCTTCCATTAAAAACTGGGCCTTGACAGAAAGAGATGAACAGATGTGAGCAAGTAACATTTAATGCATCTGTGTGCTGCTGCCTGCTAATGCGAAGTTTGTGTGGTGTGGATATAAACAAATGGAAACAGCTTTCCTGTAACCTAACATAATATAGTTCTTGTCATAAAGAAGCAGAGTAAGTGGGGGTACAAATTATATTCAGGTGGAGATTGAGATTTATAATTCTGCAGAGACTAAGAATAAAAACATAAATGCACTTTCGTTCCAATGTGCCTTTAGTCACTTGATTTAAAGCTACAGCAAGCTGAAGTCACCTTAAATCGTCGAGGGGTTATACCATTAAAAAGTCACATGAGCAATGTTCATCTTCATATGTTTTAGTAACTTTCCAAATCGGCATTCACTGGGGACCCTCAGCTTAGTGAGAGACTGAGGTTAGGAAGACACAGACTGAAAACCTTCTGCTAGGCTCTAAAACAAGTATGAATATCTGAATGCAAATTAAAAAACCCTATTTGCTGAATCCTGATTTTATCTTCTAGCCTCCACATTCAATGGCAGACTCCTTTGTTTAGTGCTGAAGAACTTTCTCACCAGGTGTGAGGGTAGTGTCTTCTTGTGCCAAGATCCCTGCTGCTGCAGATCAGACAGCAGGGGCAGCTTGGTTTAAGAGCCTGGCAGCTGGCACATTTTTCCTTCCCCAGCAGGGACCTAAGGGTTTCATTTTTTTAAACACAATTCACCAGCTGGGATCATGTCTTCCAATAAGCAGTCAAACTGGAAACTTCCTCAAGTCTCCTTTTTTCCCTGTGCTGCCATCTCAGGCCAGTATTGCATGCACAGATCCAGTGTCCAGTGCTGCAGTGAGGCTGCCAAAGCCCTGCACACTCACAATAACAAACCAAGGAAACCTCTGTGTGCCATTGTAACACACTGTTGTTGTGGGCTTTTTTGTACCAACAGCCTCAAGTCCTTCACCTGAACGACAAGATGCAGCTCGGCCATCAAGCAAGAATCCTTTGACCTGGACAGTGGATGATGTGGTTTGGTTTGTGAAGGATGCAGACCCTCAAGCTTTAGGCCCTCACGTGGAGCTCTTCAGAAAACACGTATGTAGAAGGCTGCCTTTACCACCTGTAGGTAATTTAAGTCACAAGAGACAGCCAACATAGGTCACACACAGCCCCTCAGCTGCTTGGGCTTGCACAGCCAGGTTGAATGCAGGGCCTGGCAAGGAGTTCAGCACCTCTGGAGGGTTTGGGTTAAAGAAATTTCACTGGTTCCTTGAGATGGTGGTTAAACACTAGGAATCAAAACCATGGACTTTGTGAAAAAGTGGATGATGCCCCAAGCTTGTCAGTGTTAAAGAGCCTTTTGGAAAATGTCCCTAATAATACAGTGTAATTTGGTCAGCCCTGAACTGCTCTGGCAGCTGGATTAGATAATTGTAGGTCCCTTCCAACTGAAACAGTTCTGTTCTGTTCTATTCTATTCTATTCTATTCTATTCTATTCTATTCTGTTCTGTTCTGTTCTGTTCTGTTCTGTTCTGTTCTGTTCCGTTCCGTTCCGTTCCACTCTGTTTTGTGCTGTGTTATGCTACTCTATTCATTTATATTTCAATGGGAAACCCTAACAGCGTCATTAGAAAATGCTTACTGTTTGTTCCTAGCTACTCTAGCATAAATTGTTTCTATGCCAAGCCTAGAGAGAAAGCACTGAGTATCTGGTACTCATTTTTCATTGTCAGATTGGCACAAAAAAGCCTCATTTCAATGACATTTTTTTCACAGGATATATATGGTTCTTCTCTGAAGAGCATTTTTTATGTGTCTCCAGATATTTAGCAGGAGAAACCCAAACCAGCCAATATTTTAATCTTTTTTCCCCTCAGTATTATGTAAATATATAACCAAATTTAACAGACCTGCTGGCTCTCTAGAGGATATGATAGTTGCTTTTGAGAGGATAACCTCCAGTGATGGAAATTACATTATCCTTAATTAGTAAAGGGAAAGACGGTAAACTTGTCTGATCTGCAGTTCCTTGTTCTGCTGCTGTATATAGAGTTGACAGCAATGTATCTATTAGCATTTTTTGCCTTCTCCATCTCTCCTTAATCGATTTTTCTGGCTATGAAAAATGGATTTTACCCTAAAAGTGACTTGTTTGTGTTCAGCTGGAGGTCATAAGTTCTCGTGTAAGTGTCTGGACCTAGGCCTAAATGAGAATTGTTCCCCAGCCCTGAGTCCTGACCAGCACCCCCAGTGCTGCAGAGACAACAAGAAGGCTTGATCAGTCCTTGCCCCTGTGCCAGCAGAGACAAGTGGGGCTGCGGAGCTGCAGACGAGAGCTGAGGGAGGTAAACAGACTTCAGCTACACTCTGTCTCCAGGATTTCCAGGTACAGGAGAGGAGGTGGCTGAGGAGCAGCTGAAAATGAACACAGGCCTTGATGTCTGCTCAGCCTAGGAAGAAATTGAGGCCATCTGCCATTGGGCAGACAGGTCAGTGGGATGAGAACAACAGCAGGCACAGCGGCGCAGGGCCAAATCTGCAATTACGGGTCAGGTGCTGGCCTGCTTTTCCTGCTTTCTGCCTTATAGACTGAAAATAAAAGCGTGGCCCATATCGGTCATGTGGGAAACCAGGAAGATAAACAAGCCACCTTCAGATTTGAAGGAACTTGCTATATAGAACAACTTTCTGCCATACCAGAAGGGGCTGTGCATAGAGAGAAAATCTTCATGGAAGAGAGCGAGGATTGACATGGTTTGAGGGGTATAGGCATATCCAAAAGGGGAAAAAATCCCAACCCTTAAAGTTTGTCTTGTAAATATGGAGAGTGCAAAAGCACTAATTTTGTCTAGTTTCCATTTGTAGCAAAGTATGCTTTTCTGTAGCAGCAGGGCCTGGGAACGCTCCAGGCAGTCATGGGCCAGCTGCGCTGGAGAATGCCACGATACTGCAGCTGCTCTGTGACCAAAGAGATCAAGCTAAATTGCCACTAAAGACTGTCCCTGTCATCCTTTGTTGCACACCCAGCACCCATGGGCTCTACTTATCACTGGCTACCTTGTAAAATATGCCATAGGTGTGAGAACCTGGGTATGATTGCCACACAACTCAATTCAATTACACCTTTGAGTTATATATATCCCTGCAATTTTTCAGCCTTCAAACCTCATCTGGATTAGCACAAAGACCCCAGGGGTGAGAGACAAGTGATTAGTCCATTAACCTCAGCCATATCTTCCCGTATGTTCAATCTTTCTGTGAAGCAGGTGCATAATTTACTTAGAAGCACTTACTGTCATTGACAAGGCCCAGCTATAGCCCGAAATAGTTGCTTTGGCAATCAGCACATCTGAGCTGGGGGAGAGAGGCTGTTGGGACCAGCAGGAAGAAAACAGCTGGAGGATGTATCCTGAATGTGGGCAGTGGGCTTTCCTACTGCTCTACCAGGCCATTTGGATGCTGACCCCAGCCCTCAGAGCCAGCTCTTCCAGCCTGCAGCTCACATTGTTCACTGCCCCAAAAGGTGCTGCAGGATGTCCTGGCTCTGTCTGCTCTTCCCACCAGGAGCAGAAACTTCGCTTCTTGCCGAGATACCCAAGGAGGTCTGTCACAGGTAGCTCCTGAGAGTGTCCACCAAAGACTGAGAAACCCTACTAACTCCCCTGGGCTGCTCCCTCAGCACATCTGTGTGCCAAGGACAGCTGAGCTCTTCACAGACAGAGCTTTTGGTCTCACAGAAAGGAGCCACTGCCCTGGTTAGAGACCTTGTAGCAGCACTGTGTGAGATGCTGTGGAGATTCCATCGGCAGGACAGACTTGATAGAAAGATAGGGAGAAGGGAAACGGAGGAGGGGAAAGGTGGCCCAGATGGCACTGAACATTACCAGTTCCAGACCTGGTTCAAGATCTGCTGGGGCTAATGTACATGTGGGAACCACGTTATTCTTTTTAAAAATTATTTTTAAAAAGGGCTGACACAGTAATACTGTAAGGAAGTCAAGCCAAGAATCTGCACAGGGAAATGGCTAATATGGGACATTTAATTGGATATGAATGCTCCCTCTGGCATACTATTGTCATGGAGTTTAATCTTGACCCCTACACAGTAATAATAATGGAAATAATAAAATGCTGAACTCAACATTTAGAAACAGCTGCCTCCACATCTGACCCTTGACAGTGTTTTTACCCTATGGCACCAGAGTTAAAGGAGTTCTTATTTTATTTCCTATGCAAATAGTAATTATATGTAACACTTGTTCTTACTTTACATTAGCTTCCTTAAAATAATGGCAAGGAGAGCGGGGAGGTGGAGACAGTTTCTATTATGGATAGAGTGGGGGTTGCAAAATGAGGAGCATTAATTGATTGAGTTAATCAGAAAGTGACCTTAACTGTTCATCAGATAAATCACCTAGTGAATGGAATAATAATGATCAGGGCAAATTAGGATCCATAGTGTTGCTTAATAAGTAGGCAATGGATCACTGTGGAAAGATCTGACCACCAAACCATAGGACATGATGTAGACAGCATTGGTGTGTGTGTCTCTGTGTCTGCGCACACACACACATAGCTCTTGTGATGTTTTATCTCTCCGAGTGTGTAAATGTGCTGAAGCTGTGGGGACAGGTAGTATTATTTGGCAGATCCACTAATACAGTCAAGAAAAACCAGACAAGCTTTGGGTCCGAGGAAGGACAATACAGCTGAAAGCTTCTGTGTTTTACACCCCATAGTAAAAGACAGTCTGTTTCTCTGTGGGCTCAGGCTACTTTTGCAGTAGTACTTCGTAATTTCAAAAGGTTTTCAAGACATCTGTTCTGGGATAAACAGCTGAACTTGGTGGCAATTTCCTTCACTTATATGAGGGTTAAATTAAAATTCAGCAAATGTAATAATAAACGCAATTAAATAAGCAAGTTACTACTGTCTTCAATTTGAGAAAAAACATATATATAGACACACACATGTGTACCATATACTTGCATCATTGGGTATAAGTGTACTGGAGATATGTGAAACATGCAGATAGCTGGGGACAAAGTTGAAACTGAGATCCAGAGGTGTTCTTTTAGCAGTTTAGTGTGGCTACATCCTTCACTGTATCCCTTGCTCATACCTTTCTCTCAAGGCTGACTGGCTTTTCTCAGAGTTGCACTTATTTTTAAAAAAATCTACTTTTAATTGCAAAATAAATTGAAAACCTAAACTAATCTTATAGTTCCTTGAAGAATAAAAAGTAGCATTTAATTAAATCTTCCTTTACAGCTTCCTTCTATAACTCCTCAGATTTCAATTTTTTAAATGAAATTTCAAAATGCGTGACATTTCTGATAACTCTACCCTAAATGACACGCTGTTTCTAATTCGCCTTGTTTAATGTATCAGGGCACAGCACTTAAAGGGAGGTTAACACATTTTGATTCTCTTCCTCTCTTTTGAAACCAGGAAATTGACGGCAATGCTTTGTTACTGCTGAAAAGTGACATGATCATGAAATACTTGGGGCTGAAATTGGGACCGGCACTGAAACTGTGTTACCACATTGATAAGCTCAAGCAAGCCAAGTTCTAATAGTTTCTTGAACAACAGAATCTGAGCTAAATCTAGATGGAAGACTAAAGGTAACATGCTGCCTTACAGAAATGCATTCGTTTGCAGATTGCTTTTCCTTGTTTTTTAATCAAAGACTTTGTCTTTTTTAACATTTGTGCGTTGTCACCTTTTTTTAATCCAATGGGATCTTTTGGGCTGCTTTGTGTTAATAATTTGCCAAAAAGTATATAATTACAACAATTATTTTCTATCATTAATATTATTATGATTATAGTAAGTCCTATTTTTGTAACCAGAAGTGGGAAATCAAAACCAAACACAGCTACGGCATATGCATAGGACTGCTAGAAGACAAACCAAGAGTCCCTCACTTGCCACGGGTCTGCCTCTGGGGAGCAATCGCTGACCTGCATTGCCGGGGCACCAGCACCGCTCTCCATGCTCGGGGGCTGGAGAAGTGCAGAGTTTGGTCACCTTTTGGCTGCTGGAAACTGCCCCGTGTCTGCCACTCTCCGGAAAACTTGAATTATTCACTTAAATAAATGAACAAACAAACAAACAAGAACAAGAAAAAAAAGAAAAAAATAAAAAGAAAGAATAAATAAAAAACAAAAGGTGGAGGGGAAGGCTTTTTCCCCAGCTAAAGTGCTTTTTCCCGCTAGAGGGAGCAGCCCTAGCAGACTTGTGGCTGGAGCTCTGATGCTGCGGTGCTTTCTGTCTGATGAGCTTTGACCATCACGACTCTCCTGTGGAACACGTCCATAAATAGCGCCAAGGAATCACAGGCTCCCAGCAGGACGCGCCCGTCACCGTTTACAGATAATTAATTCAAGAAGAGCCCCAATGCAGCGAGTGTTTCTGACAGGATGTTTCCCGTCGCACCGAAGAGGGGGTGGATGGCTCCCACGGTGTCTGGCGCGCACAGCTGTCAGCTCCATTCCCCGAGCCGCCTCAGTCTGGCGCGCACTCTGTGCCACTCCAAGAAAATCTCAATTTCTGCGTTTGTTTTTGTTTGCATCCTTCAAAAACAAGGAAGCCGGGAGAGGTTGTTCCTGACGAGGACCTGGGCACATCTCTGCCCTCAGCACAGGCCCAGGACAAATGCTGTAGGGTTGGTTCCTGATCGCGCTGTGGCTTTCAGGGCACAGACAGATGTGTTGGACTTTCTGCCTCAAGTGAATTAAAAATTCACTTCTGCCTCTTACATAAATCTAAAAGGTGCTTATTGACACTCCATGTAACCGAGGGGGACAGATCAGGTCTCAGGCTGAGGAAGTAATCTGTGGAATGAGTGTGTCCTTGTTTTCATCCACAAAGGATGACTGTGAAGGGACACAACCATACAGTTCAAACCCCTAGTGCATGACAGGGAGACATGCAAGTGTTTTTAGGTCATGCAGGTGATTTCAGAGCTAGTTAGCTCAAATGAATTGAGAAACAGGGTCCTGATAATATGCAAGATTGTTTGACCCTGTTTATGTAGGAAAAAATGCTACCAAAAATACCTCATGAAATAAAATTCAACTTGATGCATGTTGCTAGACTAGAACTCCTACAAAAAGGTACCCATTCAAGGGCCTATTCCTGGAAATCCTTAAAAATAGGAGAAACCGTATCCTACAAGACTTACCCAAAACTCCTGGAGACTACTCTCCTAATTTAAAAAAATGTGTCATAAATTTGCAGGATTGGATCTTTACAGGACTGACCAGCTTTCAGCAAACCCTGTCTGCATGCTGAAACACCCTAAATAGGAATAGCTGAACAATTGTGTTAAATGAAAACTCATATATGTCATTGAGTGACGTGATATAGGGAACCCTAAACTTGCCAATGTTTGTAACACAACACCCATCCACATCACTTTGTGTCTGTGGTATAAAGAACGGAAATCTCTTTGGTCAGCTGTCTGGTTGAGGCAGAGGTGACTTTCCACCAACAGCAAACCTGTACAGTTCATTTTTCCCTCTTACATTCCCAAAATCTTGCTGTATTAGTAATATCGCCTTCAGAGAGTCTTCAAACAATCTTTTTTTTTTTTTTCCTCATAATTACTAACTTAGCTAACCTCTCTTCCTTTTTCAAAATGGGATTTTAATTTCTTCACTTAAAACCCCACCTTGCTTAAATATATCAGTAATCAGAGCTGGTTAGACTTTATCAGATGGCTTCAATGCTGGAAAATCCACTTTGTCAAAATCAAAACTCTTTATAAAAGCATGTCACTTTCTAACATTAAATTCTATTTAACTGAAACTACAGCTTTCAGTAGTGTCAAAACATCATTTTGACATTTTGGAAGTGGAACATTTTTTGTTCCAAGAATATTTTTGCATTTTATTGTATTTTCCTGGAGGATCTGTAGCTTCACATTTTGTTCTAAGAGTGGGGGAAAAAAAACATAACCCAGAACTAGACTTTCCTAAACATAAGGCCTTCCAATTCTGTTCTGTGTCTCACCCCTTTCTCCCACTCTCTGCCCCTGCTCTGGATGTCACAGCCGAGGGGGCTGATCATACCAACACAGTGTGAAGAGACTCTGTGGTGGAAATTATGTTCATACACGTGATTTAACATGCTGAAATCATTTTCATGTATGCATCTGACACACACAGTCAGTGGTGCCATCTCATTTGATATCACACTTGTAGGTACATCGGGACCATCCAGGCCACGATATTTAATGCTCTGTTTTTCACAGGGGAGGCAGTTAGTGGAGTCCTTTTACATGTAAGTAATGTTTATGACAAAAATTCCTCATTGCATGATGTTGTTTTGTTTTATTTCACTTGAGAGGCAATTAGGAGACAAACATTATTGCGATTGCTGTAATATGGAAATTGTATGTAATTTTTATCTTTCAAGTCTTGTCAGTGAAGGTAGTTAAGCAGCTCTGCTCTGCTGATGGTTTCAGGCTGTTTCCCCAGAACAGGCACTGAAGAATCAGGGTATGTATGTCTGCTGCTTCTGCATTGGCTGCTGCTTGAAGAGTGACCTGTAGAAATTACTTTGCTTGCTATTCCTTTCACAGCTCTCACTTCAGACTGTAGCCAAGCCACTTGTATTTTTTAGCTGTTCCCAACAGGTGGGTGGATGTGTGATACCTTTAAAAGCAACACATGTGCATCCTTTTTTATTCGTAAGCACTTGTAGCACGATCAAAAGGTGCATTGGTTGCTTCAGGCAGTTTCAATTCTTTGTGAGCTTTCACTTTTTTTTTTTTTAATAAAGCAAGCAGTTGAAGTCCAAGGACCTGGGGACCATTTTTCCCTTGCTCAAGTGGTGGTTACAGGGTATTGGGAGCACAGAGCCAGTGCTCCCAGCAGATCCATCTTCTTGGATCTCACTTGGCTGACCAGCTCAGCCTCAGCTGCCAGCACAGACCAGCCTTGCTGCCTTCCCATCCACCTGCCATCACAGCCTCTTCTCTCGCACCAGCAAACACCTCCTTCCCCAGCCAGACCTAACTGCATTTCAAAAAATGCCTCTGGGAATGCCTCCACCTCTCTGAGCCGACTGTCTTGCTTGGCAGGCTGAGGAGTGCAGCAGCCTCTGCAGCGTCAGCAGCTTCGCTCAGTGTGATTCATGCAGGCAGGCACCCTTGGGACCGGCATGTAAAGCATCACTCCAGGCTGTTACTGGCCTTAAACTGATGGCTGAATTTCTACAGGTTGTCAGCAGTCTTCATGAGTTACACTTTCTTCCTTTGTAAAGAATGGATGGCTGTGAGAGATTAAATGGTTATTAGCAAAACCAGCAATAATTAGTAAAATAACAAGAAAACGGCTGATAAAGTTTTTGTGTGGAAAGGACACAAGCTCTGTTGGATCAGCAGCAGGAGCACACACCATCTTCTGAAGCCTGGGGCTGACTGCAGCAGCCCTGGTAGCCACTCCTCTTGCCCTGCACAGCCACCCCATGGTTTATCCCTGTCCGTGGAATGCAGCACGCCCCCATCACTGGCTGCACTGTTTGGGGGCTGCACAATCTCAGGGAGGAATCTATCAGCTCTTAGTGCCCCAAAACATACCCCAAACTCTCAGTTAATTAGTTAGTGCCTTCTTTATTTGCCTGCCTTGTCCCTCTTTTCATTTGAATAGTTTCTGTTTAAAAGAGCGACATAATGAGGGAGATCCCCCAGGTCCCTAAAGCAGCCTGTGAATGAGCCCTCAGCTCACCCCACAGAGGAGCATCTCCAGGGTCAGACATCTGCCTGGATACAACTGATCCTCCCTCAGCACAGGAAAGGCAGGCAAGAATTAAATGCCCCCTTTTTTATTAATCAAAATTAAATGTTTTTTACGCCCTTCCCCTCTCCGAACTACAGCCTCCCTCCAAAGGGCCTGTGTTGCTCTCTTCTTCCCAAAGCAGCTAGGAGGGAGACAGAGGAGGTGCCTGAAAGGACTGCCTGCTGCTGGGTGATCCAGCAAGGCAGCAGGTATGGAAGGACCAAATCCAGCTGCTCCCCTGGCTGGTGGAAAGAGGTGTCCTGCCCGGGGATTTGGTCAGGAGGATTTTCCTGTCCGACACGTGCAGGTTGCACCCCAGTGTTTCAGTCTGCACCTTCAGTCAGTTGCACGTTTAGTCTGCTGCAGCATAGATTTTGTCTCCAAATCCACCTTCTTGAGCTTGTGCTATGGAACTGCTCTGCTGGCACAGGCTGCTTCCACATCAACAGGCTTGGGGTTGCTAGGGAAGTAAGTCATAACAAGCACATTGAGGATAAAAATTCAGGGAAACGACAGGTCAGCAAGATCCTCTTCCCTTTCCAGGCACTTTCGTGTGCAAAACTTTACTCAGCAGCTCCATAATGTGGCAGAATATGCTGGTTTTTGGCTGAGGTAGTGTTAAAACACAACACCCACACACCATGACACCTTGCCACTGGCAACTGGCTCATATGGAGCTGTAGGGATTTTCCTTCTCTCACCAAGAAATTCCCATGGTCCTAAATTCACACACCTTTATCAGAGAAGGCAAGCATGTAGCTGCACACACTGCCTCTGATGCCTTGAAGTCGTTGCATGCTGTTCCCCAGTCCATGCTCTCTTCGTGGACAATTGGAATTTGCTTCTCTCAGAAATCTAAAATTTTTCTTGAAAAAGAGTCAGTTTTATCCACTGCCATGAGTTAAATATTATGGAAACATGACTGCTAACAATTTGCCTCACGTAATTTGTACTAATGCTAATAAGCAACAGCTGCAACACTTCCTGTTGTAAATTCTTTTGTGGTTGCAGCAGAATTATCACACCTGTACTTCACAGATCTGATAGACTCAAACACAGCTTGCTCATTCTGGCCCCAACTCCAGCAAATCCCTGTGCCTCAGAAGTACAGCTACAGAAAGATGTATTTACAGTCTCTGTCTCCTTTCGTTCCCAAAGCCTCTGCTCCCCACCAGGTACCTGGAGCAAAAGGAGTGGGGGCCGGGGGGATGTGGCAGCCTGGAGGTCAGCCAGTGCATGCATGGCATGGTTGGAGCACATTGCTTTCAGCAAAGATATCATTGACCAGCCAGGTTTATTGCAGCTCAAGCAGACAGGCTTTTGGTCAGAGGCTAAGTACAGGAGAAAAGTGATTTATTAAAGAAAAAGAAAGAAATATGAGTGTGCAATACACTGCCACCATAAGACTTAAGCTGAAACCCAAGAATCCTTCAACTGTAATCTAAAGAAAAATGTTTCCCTCACTCAAGACTCTAAATAAAGCATGTTAGGCCAAACCCAGGTCCCACTGAGGTCTGCATAAGTTTTTCTATTGAATTCATAAGACTGGGGCTTGGCTCATAAACCAGGTCAAGCTTCAGCCATGTCCCATAGTAACCAGAGCCTAACAAGCTGTTCCATCCTCTCTTATAAAGAGCAGAGACAGCCGCTGCCAGCCAGCCCCCTCTCCCCTGCTCTCAGGAGAGCTGCTAGCTTACTGGAAGAGAGTTCTTCCAGTTGCACCTCTACCTGACCCCAACACCTTCTCCTGTTAGCTTTGCATTATAGCTATGAGTTTCATTGAAGGGGGTTTGGGTTTTCCACTTTGGAGCAAACCAAAGCCCATGCCCTGAGGATTTCAGCCATGCCACTAGGCAGAAACTTGCACTGATTTAAGCATGACTGTGATGGGAGATTTCCACATGTTCCTGAGGCGAAGGCTGAAGTAGAATTTAAAAATAAAACTTTTCAAAATTAATCTCACTGATCCACAACTTTTGGCTCCTTCAGCATCCACCACACTTCATCATACTTCAAAGGGTCAGGTCTCTTGGTAGTGTCATAATTGGACAGGAATAGCTTGCAGAACTTCAGAAGAGACTCCATCTCTGACTACAGTCTTGCTCCTCTTGGTCTATGGGCAGCTGCCAAAAAGCAGCATTTGGGGAGAAATTTGTGAATGTCTCTATGTTTCTCAGAGAGGCTTGCCTAACTACAGAGACAGGCAGTGAAGTGAGTGAAATAATAGGACAGAGCAACTAGGAAGGAGGGGCTTTAAAAATGGGAAAGCCCCTGGCTTCACTGGGGTTCCCATGGAGCGTGTGCCCTGTCTGTAATGAACTTGGCCTGCATAGCACAGTATGTCTTTATTATCCAGAGTCTTCCCTTAGTGTTGTATAAAACTGGGATCATGCTGCCCTTTGTGAACATGAAATGTGTGCAAATAACTCGATTTTGTCAGACATCTCTAAAAGAGTGGAGAATAGCAAACACCTGAAGTCCAAGTGGTACAGGAATAAGGACATTTCAGAGTGGAGCAGTTTCATGGGTTTCAGTGTCTTCCAGCTGAAACATGGAAGGAGAGAAAAAGAACTTCTGAACTGAAAGGAATGCAAGCCAGTGGAAGACTAGTGATTAATATTATCCCTCACTTTGATGGTTTCCTGATCTGTAACGTGTTTTATGGCCCTGAGCATTTGCTGTAGTGGCAGTGCAGTGAATTGATCTGTGTGTCCATGTTCCACTCAAACCAAATGGCTGTCTCTAAAAACTATCTGTCTTCTTCATGGCTTTTATAATATGCTGGAGCTTCCAGAGAACTTCTGATTAGCTTGGTAAGAGTCAGTATTTAAAGAAAAACATCTCTTTCTTCTTCTTCTTTTTTTTTTTTAATCTTGTGGCACAAAACTTCAGAAAGCAGCTATATCCACAGCTGTGTAGTACCAGGTAAACACACCCAGCTTTTCATTTTATGCATCTCAGAAACCTAGTAGTAAAAAATCTTTTGCTTACCTGGTCTATGTACATACAAGAAACTAACCTAGATTCCAGTCTTCCACTTAACCTTTAAATGGAATTATTAAATATAGTAGAGTTATTGAGAGCGTAAATTTAGTAGAGTTGTTACACATTTTTATCAGTATAAACAAAATCCATATCTCATTTGATAGACCTGTCCTCTGACGATATTGAAATTTAAATGCCAACTTGCTTGGCTGCTGTTATCAAAACTTACTTATCAGCATTTGTGTCACAATGACATGTAAGGGTTGTGTCCAGTGCTGTGCACGGATACTGTGAGATGCTTAGCCTGCCTTGGAGGCTTTGCAGCTTCATAAGAGACAACCTAACAAGAAGAATTTCCTAGAGACAGTTTTCCTTTCCTATTGTAGATAAATGCTGAAAACAAATAGAAGTCAATGGTATGAATTTTCACAGTTATGTGAGTGGAAAATAGCAGAACACTGAGAAAAATGAAGCAAAACTTCCATGAAGGTGAACAGCATTGCCTCCTTCCCAACACTCTTAAAGCTGGCCTTTGGAGAAGCCAGGGATCTGAACCCAAGCCTCCTGGCTGAGTCTAGTGCCTTACCCACAAGACCCTTTACTCTCACTGTATTGTGGCTTTTCTACCAGTGCTGTCCACATCTGTGTCCTCACACAGCCCTTAACTACATCCTTATGAACCTGCAAAATAGCACCCAAATGGGCCTTTAAATGTCAGTTAGTCTTTCACCCTGCACTCATCCTTCTCCACCTCGGTTATCTAGTGTTTTCCCCTGGAGTTTCCCATCATTTTCCATTCCTATCCTTCCACTATAGTTACTTTCATTTTTTTCCTCCCCAGTTCCATTCCTGCAGCATTGCTTCTTTTCCTTCCTTTCCCTCTCTCAGTAACAGTGTACGTGTCTCCTTCACCCTTGCCACAACTCCTTCTCTACCTTTTGGCTCTTCCCTGTTCTTCCATTTCCCCTCTGTCCAGGAAAGGTTTACTGGCAACCCTTTCTTTCCTTTCAATCAAGTGCCCTTTACAGGATAATCTTGTACCAGTTCTGCTGAGACAGAGACTACCGTGAACTGACATCTTTGAATTAGGTTGTCTGTACACTTTTTGACACACTATTTATCTCATAGAAAAACTCTTCCACTGCTTTCATTCACCAGCATGAAAGGCACTTCTTGAGAATGGTCTTTAACTAGTTGGCTGATGACTATTTGCAATAAATATCTCATTAAAGGCTCAGCATTTTTATGAAGGATAAGTGCAGTTTCCCCCTCTAGCTTCCATATTTTCATGTGCTGCCTATTGATATTCAAGCTGCTAAAATTCTCCCTGTTCTGAAGAGTCCCTGCTACACTGCTCACTGGGATGAATCCTTGGCTCCAACCCTGTTGCTGATGGCCACATGAACCAGGCTTGGACCTGTGAATGGCACACCATTAGGCAGGTGTGAGCACTGATGTGTACAGAGCCACCAGCATTGTTTCCCCAGGCTTGGAGAAGGTCCAGCTTGCTTCCAGCCAGCAGTAGAAAGTTGGTTGGAAAGAAGAGATGCCCATTGCCAATGATAAGGGCAACAGAAGGTAGAAAAGAGCCATCCAGTTGGAGGAAGAAGTGATGTTGGCCAGCTGGAAGGTGGTGGTGGGATAGACAAAATCAGCAGTGAGGGAACGCCATGCTTGTAAGCCTGTACTAAGAACGGGAAAAAAATCTGTGTGGCAACTGACATTTCAATATTTACAGCATCATCCTTCATACTGAAATACGTGCAATAATGCAGGGCAGAGCACACATGGGTGCACACAAGTGTGGGTTTAGTGTAATGATTGTAGCTTCTGTGGGGCTACTGCATACTTCTACCAGCAGGAATGACATCAGATCTTGGCTCTGGGTCTCTGTTTCCAAACAGTGCAAGGGATGAGAGCAGAACAGTTTCTATTCAGCTGGGAAGCAGCAGCCTTAAATCAGGCAACAAAACAGAGCAATTCCTGCTCACACTTTTAATTTTTTTTTTCTTTAAATGATGCTCTGAGCTATCATCCAACTCCTCAGCGTTAGCTTCCAGGGCTAGTGAAGCATGTACAGGGCTTTTTTGATGTATGTACAGCTATCAGTTTTTGTATTGCTAATTGGGCTCAGAGTGTGTTAGCTTTGATTTTTAGTGTTCTGTAATTTGCTAGATAAGCCTCAGTTTCTGCAGCAGCTATATAGGTAGGGCACCTTTATCATATCTTGCAGAAATTTTATATAGTTGGAGTTTTTAATATATATACTAACCTTGAAAGGTGAATGACAGCCCTTTCCTGGTACTGTACAACCTTAGGAATAGATATTTTGTAACAGACATCACATATCAAGTGATGATATAGTTATTTTAATTTTTTCAAGCATATATAATATCTACCGGGGGGAGTCAAACCTGACTAGACAAGCGATTTGGTTACAATCAAGAGTTCAAACTCACAGTCTTGCATTCTGACACTCCTAAATTTGTTACAGCCTATATCACTTACTGTTGATAGACACAACATCTTTACATCTCACATCATTAGAAAAATGCATTTGTGATGACACTCATCTAAATCCCATAGGAGATAAGAGGAGCTTGTCCAGCACATGGCACAGGCTTCTCCTCAGTGACTGCTCTCAAAACAGAGAAATCAGTTCACATACAGTGGCTCACCAGGATTCCTTCACCTGCCAGACTGTATATTAAAAATAAAATGTAAATAACTAGATTTCCCATTTATTAAAAATATGCTGTCATGATAAGGTTTGGGCTTGAATTATGCTGACAACTCAATCAAACTATTCTATAATTCTGTTCTATGATTCTATAACTCAATGTGAGGTGTGTATGAGGCTGATGACTTTTGAAAGTCCTTGACTCAGATTGCCCCCCTCCTTTCCTTGTCCATGGGGCTTTACTTGGCACTACCACGCTGGTATCACCAGCATTTGTCTTTCTCTGCTATGCTATTTCTGCTGGCAAAAGGCAGCGGGAGGTTGTTTATTTATTTATTTGGTTAGTTGTTTCATTTTATTTATTTATTTATGTATTTATGTATTTATTTGTTTATAATGCTGGCAGTACCGCATTGCCCCAATGCAGTACAGCATTGCCAACAGCCCTGACAGCAGTGATGCTGCCTCAGTGCCCCCTTGGAAAGAAAAGACCACATTGACTCCTCTCGGTGTTCTCCCACTCCCTATCCCCAGTCCATTGCACCACACAGCTTTACAGGGTGTTTGAGCAGGTCCTGCTGTGTAAATCTTCCTCACTGCTTCTTTCCTGGTATGAATCCAGATCATCCCCACCAGCATCAGTGCGAGGCTACCCGTGGCACACTCACTGACAAGAGAACAATCAGGGTTTCTGTATTCATCTTTTACACATCTTTGCCTTTGTGCTGTCTTGTTTGCTTTCTTTCAGGGAGGAACAAGAAAGCATCTTGGCCTGTGAGCTGCTTCAAGGCCCCCACGTAGCACTGCAGTTCTGTGCCTGTCAGTGCCAAACCTAAACACTTGTATCATTGCCATAAGTCTTGAGCTTCGTCTCAATCTGAATGCTCAACATGCTGAATATAGGTAATTTCTGATTCTGGAAAGCCTAATGTTCACTCTGCTGTCCACTCATCTTACTCAGCACCATATTTTAACATTATTTTTCTCTTACTGTCAGGAGATAATAAACAATTTGTGTTGCTTAGTTGCCTACATGGATTTAGATGCCTACGGCTCTTCTTAATACAAGCCTTCTCCATTTCTGACCAAAAAGTCTTACTAAAGGTGACATACAGGATATATTGTTAATTATGCCAGGATTACCATATGATGCTCACAATCATCAGGGAAGAGACATCTGCCCCTTAGTTCCACTTATTGGAAAAACAATGCAAACCCTTTCATACTTTGCTTTTTCTCAGCTATCAAATCCTCCCTCAGTAAATCATCTGTAACAGTGAACATTGCATCATATTGAATAGTTTTGTATTCACTTTTACCAGTATGCAAACATGGGAGAGCTGAGGTAAAATGAACGTGGAACTTACAAGTGGGGATAACATGCAAATAAAATGCCTGGAGTCCCAGGAGTGGCTCGATTATGACAAACAGTGTATTAGTATTGCTCTCACCCTGCCTCAAAGGGTTTTATTGAAGTGATTTGTCTTCAGCTGTGGAGGTGTGTGCCTTTCTATGTGTATGTGTGCACTGGTCTGATGTACATACACAGATATGCACCTGCCCACCATATGTACACGTCATACATATTCATGCATCTGAGCCAAATAATAATTCATTTTAGCATGTTCTGAATGGGTCGGTCCAATATATTCGTTCTTTGTATGTACAGTGTTTCAGTACATGTGCAGCCATTTACCAAATATAGTGTCAAACTGTGATTCTTTTTCTATTTCCTCAGACATTGTTCTTTATTAACTGCAACTTATTCCTTCCAGTGGATTCTCTGTCACTATTTAGAGGCATGCTTTAATGTATAGCTGTATATTGCCTGTTTTGTGTGCTATATGATACTGTTTGCATCTTCAATAAGCTGAGTATTTCTGGTCTAAATGTTCTTAATTTTGTACAGCAGACTTTTGCTTGGGTTTCACAATTTGATGGAGTTTGTTTAAGAATGTAGTATGGAAAGGGACCAGCTGTGATAAAGTAAAAAGGTCCTAAAATTTCAGATTTATGTTTCATAGAAAAAGCCAGTACTTTCTTTTACTATTGCAAAATTATTTCTGTATTTTTTAATAAAGAATTGGATTTACTTGGTTCTATGTATGTTTTCTCTAATAAACCTTATTTTTTAAATAAGGATCTGGGCTCAGTCTTTATGCATCTGCAATGTTCATTGTGCTCAACACACAAAGCACTTTTACCTACCACACTCCCTGAGGCTGAGCCTGCAGCTCTCCTAAAGCCAGAATTACCTCCTATCCTGCCCAGTGCAGAACTAATCTCATGTATTTATTCACCTTTCTCTGCTATGCAAATAAGAGATGGATACCGAGGTGCCAAGCCTCTTGATAAATCCCCACTGCGATGCATTAGCATCAATGCTCATTTGCAGGGCAAGCAGTTTCTTTGGTTCTCCGCTGAATTAAGGCTGGGGTGTCAATTTGAGGCAAGGGTACAACACACAGGCAGACTTCTAATCCCTCAGGCTGCCTCTGCATGGGCAGGCCCTGCTCTCATTTGTGTTGATGTAAATCTGAGGTGGCTCAGCTGAAGTCATTACTGTTATTCTGGATTTACACTGGGGAGAAAACAAGAGCAAGAGTTGTCCCAAGACCATAATATTTCAAGGTCAATCTGCCCCCTTTATACTCGGCAGCTAGTGGAATACTCTAGCAAGGTCTGAGTAAAGAGCCTGAAAAACAGCCAAAAAAATCTCAGCTCAAATACCATTAAAAAACTTACCCTAGAAAATAAGAAATGCTTTCCCTGTTATGTAGTAGAGTCAGCCCTAGCTATCCAAGAAATACATTGCATTGGATAATTCCTCTCTTTTCTGCCCTTTAATTACACTTTCTTCCATAATGCTATCAACTCTACAGCATGATGAAGTTTCCCTTGAAGTCAATTTGCCATCCATGTCATGAAGCGAGTGCAGACCCTGGATAATAGTCTTCAGGTCCTATCTTCTTATTGCTCTCCCTAATCAGATAGAAATCAGGTGCAAAAACTAACGTTACAGAAAAAGTAGATGAATCAGGACTTCCCTTGGTTTCATTGATTCTGGACACTCTTTATGAATCCTTAATTTAAGGCAGGCTTAAAAAAACCCCAACATTTTAAAGGTGTTTCTTCTTATGCTATGCATTTGCATGCTAAGACCAAAAATGAAAGCTTGTGAGACATAGAGCAACCCAGTTGCTGCTCATCCCCAGCCTGTCACTGTGCTTCTATTCCAAGGACAGGAGCAAGAGGAGGAAAGTGCATCTCACAGTTCTGAGAGGCCAAAGGCCTTCGCAGAGTTGACAGGAGGCCCTGGGCCAACTCCTGCTGATGCCCAGAGGTTGCTCTGCCTGGTATGGATGCTCATATTCTGAGTGAGTCATGAAGTTAGGTCCCAGTTCATACAACAAGCCTGACTTAAGCCGTATATTTCCCTTGTGCCCCTAAACAATCAAGTGCGGTATTTTGGCTCTTCTGACAAGCAGAAATTTGCCTTTTTTTCACCAGACAGTTCTTTTATCTTCAGGCTTTAAAGCCAGAAGAAAGTTTTTCTTCAGACTGAATATATTTAGAAGCTGTCTGAAGTCATTTAGAGCCTGGTTGCTGAGGTGAAGCAATTTAACTTCATCGTTGGTTTATGTGTCTGCAAAGGGCTCTGTGGCCTCAGTTTGAAGCTCAGACACTGTCTGTAATAAATAGTGAGGGGAGGGAGAAAGCTCCTTCCTTTGATTAGAAGAAGTGTATAGAGTTGACTGGACTTCAGGCAGCCAGCATTGATCTTGAAGATCACTGAATAACATGGGCCATGAGGTACTTTCATTTACTATTCTGTCTAAAGATCCCAGCTGGGCTTCATATCCCAGCTCCACAAGGAATCACAAAAGGAAATAAGACATCAGCATTCCTGCCTTGCACGGCAAAGAGACCACGATTTAGATTTTGGGCAATGGATGAATATGTGTGTGTATACATATAGAGATATGTCTACAAAATATATACATACATTGTATGGAGAGAGCAAAACACCATTTGACAAAACTGGTAGTGCAAAGCAAACAAAAGATCTGGATGCCTTCTGTAAGTATTATGTAAATTTTTATTTTGTTTTTCTTCCCCTGATTACTTGGTGTGATGGCAACAGGGGCTTGGCTGTCCTTCCCTGTATAAGAACTCTCCCATACGAGAACGTATGAGTTGCTTGCTCATGCAGCTGTCTGCCTCTCCCACATCTGTCAGGAACCCGTGGTCCAAGAGCTGCGATATGGGAAGTGATGATGTTTCACACAGCCCTCTGCACAGACTGTTTATCTGATATTACCAGGCAAAAGGGGAGTGTAATATGCCAGGGTGGTTCCAGGTTTTTCAGATCTCTGGAAGGAAAGCCTGCCCACCTTTGCCGTGGTAATCTACACTGAGAACATCTGGGAAAGATTTTCATATGCTGCTATTTTAAGGAAAACTTCAGGTTAAAAATTATGTCCAGACAAGATGAGCTATTAAGCTGGAAAAAACAGTTGGGAGATGGGAATTTCTTCCCATGCCCTTGTGTCACTCTGCACATCCAGGAGAAGGATCAGAGAGCACCAGCTCAGCAGAGATTTACTCTGAAGGCAATGTTGTGCACTTTTGCAACACTGTAAATAATTCCAAGATCTGTCTGTATGAGAGCTCTGGGAGGAAAAAACAACCCCTGTTCATGCCCCAACAACAAGACTCATTCTGACTAAAGCATCTATCTGCCAATGCATTCTTGATTATCCCCCTGCCACTGAAAGTTGAGCATGACTTCCCTTCCCAGCTGTGTGTAGGCCACTTTGACATCTGGCACAGAAGCAAAGAGCAAGAGCATACATGTCGTTTGAAATCTTGCTTGGTGCCCTGTTAGTGCCTAGAGAGCATGAAGGAGAAAGATGTATCCTGAGCCTGAGGGACAGGCTAGTAGGGGAATGGACAAATGCCTCGACATAAATGGGAGACTGGGAACTGCTGGTATTGCTTGAGACTGGGAGAAAATAGGAAAGACAGAAATTCTAAGCAAAATGGAAATGTGCTGAAACAAATCTGCAAACAAACAAACAAACAAAAAAGTGGGACGAGTTGGTGAAGGAACCATGGACAAAGAGAGAAGAGACTGTGAAGGTTTGTAAGAAGACAGTGCTGGTTTCTAGGGTTCTCTGAACGTGGGAACCGCTGCAGGGACCTGGAGCACTGGAGCACCCATCAAGACCTGCAATCAGCAGCAACCAAATCTGTGTAAGCTCCCCCCAGTAGCATTTCAGGAGTGGCTGCAACAGGGATTGAAGCCTTGCCAGCCCACAAACACACACTCCCTGTGACACCACGCCAGCCACTGAGGAGCACAGGGCACTCTGGTGCACCTCCACCCCCTCCCAGTAACCCCAGCACCCCTCTCCTTGTCCCACTCAGATCCCTGACTTTTCCTCCCCAGTGCTGATTTTTCCATTTCTCTCTTGTATTCATTTTTATCCCTCTGGCTTTTTAAACTGATGGGAGCTCTTCGTTCAAAAATAAGCCCTCTTTTGAAATAGTGTTACTTCTCTCCTTGAACTTTTCCCTGTGAATGACTTGACATTAAGCTGATAGTTGCTCTTAACCAATTGTTAACCTATTAGTGGAGACCATAAAAATTACTGAAAGGCCAAGGCTAAAGCTGTTTAAATGAGAAATATTTCTACAGAACTCCCCCGAGATGAAATAAAAAAAGCTGCTGCCGACAGAGCGGCTGCCAGTTTGAGACTAACGGGTTTGAAGATGATGTTTTGCTAACAGCAGTTAATCAGTAAATTCCCATTACTAATAAGGCCATCACTCTTGGCTGAAGCCGCAAATTACATGTTGTGTTTCTTGGTGCCGAAGATAAAGTGTTCTTTAAATTTTGCATCCGCAAATGTAATGTTTAGCACAAAACACCATCAGGAAAAACACGAGGAAAATTGAAAAAATGTCACACACATTCTGCATCAATTTGCTTCACTGTCACTAAAATTACAAATCTTTTTCATTTTGGTATTTATCACCACCTTGAAATTTATATTTAGGGGGGGAATGGAAACCATGGGTGCTTAGTTTTGATCTCAGGCATGCTGCTGCTGCATGAGAGGCATCCGAAAGTCAGACATAGCCTGATGCAAGTGAAATCAGAACTGGCTCCTGTCACAAGACAAAATTAAAAGGAAAACAACCTGAAAAGTTTCATTATAATACTGCATCTTGATTGTCATCCAGATCTTTTGCTCATTTACAGCACTGCAAGTCTGGCTTCTTTCCACTGATGCAATCATCATTCTAGACTTTAATTCTCTTACTAGAGAGTAGGATTTTTGCCATCAGTGTCCAAAGAAGAGTACAAAAATGTGTTCTATTATGGTTAGAGAGCTGGAGGCACTCGTTGATTACCAGTCCCTTTTGTACTGCTTTCCCCATCCCAGACACAGCCAAATTCAGAATCTGTCCAGTTGCTTGGAAATGGAAGATGAAGAGTGCCAATAGCTAACTCGACAGCAGGGCTTTTTTCCAGTATGAAATGTTCTTAATCTACATTTCCAGAGGCAGTCATGCAAAAGTCAGCTGCTCTAGGCAAAACTCCTCCCTCCTATGCCAAATGAGGTTTGCAGGGACACGGCAGCCTCACTACTGCTGTCCGTTTACTTCATAAGAAAGCATCTACATGCCTGACACCCCTCCGTGACTTTCAGCAGCAGCTTCAGACTTACTGGGCTGTTGGTAAGAGAGGGATTTTGCCCCTCACTCCTAATTCTGCATAGGGCTGGGTGCACACATGCAGGCAGACACAGGCCAACCCCGCAGCAGTGACCATGGTCCCATCAGGGCTGGTGGATGTTGGTTGGCCTACAAAGCACATTGTTCAGCCTCTGTGCAGGCAAGAGGCTCTCACTGTTGATGCTATTGGGGGTGTTTCCCTACTCTCATCTCTTTCCCCATTAGTGTTGTGTTTGGAACCAACCTCTCCTTTTTTTACAGTGCTGCTGGGCAGCCACTTTCTGGAGCATGAAAAAGAGCCACGATCCCCTGGGGAAGGAGGAGTGGTGTAATGGTGTACAGACAGCAGACAGGAAATATAGTGCTTTGATTCAAGGGAAGTTTTTCCCCCACTGGGAAAAAGCTGAAAGATAACAGTTGTTTTGAAGGAGAAGCATATGTGGCCCAAGAAAATACAAAATATGTTGTGCACTCTGTGATATCCTCACTGTAGCAAGCAGTGCCTGTCAGAAATCAAGAAGGGCTCAAGACCAGAGGGTCAGAGCCTGATACCAAAGTGCCTTTTGAATCCCTGGCACTGTGTTTTCTTGGCACTGAAAAATTTGCCTGTGAATTTCTCAGTCAAGATGATGCCGGCTGGTGATGTCTGGTGTTTTCTTCTTCACTTTCATTTCTGTTAACACATCTTCTGCGTTCTCTTAGAGCTATGTACAGCTTCCTTTTGGGTGGAATTCTGTAATTTTTGGCTGTGCTCTACTTTCTGCATTTTCTGCATGCATTTCCCCACTTTTTCTTGCACCCCTGTATCCTTCCTTCACTTAGCAGCTAACCTTGTATTAATCATTGCTCCCCCGTTCCTTGCTCTCCTCACTTAGAATAGCTCAGTCCTTCTCTAACAGCTTCATATTTTCCACCAGAAAATCTGCTTCCAGGTGGATCCCTCCTTCAAGATCACTGCCTAGGAAACAAAACGTCAGCTAGGAGTTTTCTGCCTTGAACTGGGAAATGCTGTCAGCCATGAAGTTCAGGTTTCAGTGAACAGGTCTGAAAAGCTGGGAACTAATTTTCTGTTGCAACAGTACAATATGAAGGCTGTAAGTGGCCTGCTCAGAGCAGTCCGGTGACTTACACTGCAATTCCCAGTTTTTTCTCTCCCTATTGCCAAGGATGCTCAATGTTAAGTTAAATTTGTCAAGTTACCTCAGCTTTACCTCAGTGCACCTATCTGCCAACAGCACTTAGTAACAATTCTTCTCTGAATGAATATTTTAGACAGTATTTCTCAGGTGCTGGCATTCACCTGAAGATTTAGCTGACACAAGCTTAAGATTAAGGCACAGTGAAGTAGGATAAGTTGTCTTATGACGCATATACATATATTTATACACATACACACATACACATGAATGCCGTGATCACCATGTACAGCAAACTGCACATCCCAGAGATAGGAGATGAACCTGGTTTCTATTTGAAGTCTTTCCCAAGCACCCTGATTGATGAAGTGTTCAGCTTTCCCAAACTGCTGCCTCCATGTGTTGCACTGAAAGAGCTTCAGTTGGACCCATGCCAGTGAAATTCTTTCCAGCTTGTCTTTCTGAATATTTCCCTGTCTATCTCCTTTTGACATTCTACCTGCTGGCCCTTTGATCAGTTTGCACAACTCAGCCAGAGGGTAGAGGCTCAGGGATGCTGAGATTCTTCAAGTTTTACCCATGAAGTCCCTACGCTGACACAAAACTCTGTGAAGCAGCCAGCCTCACAAACACACTAATGACTGGTGTGTCCATTGCCACAAGCAGCAACTTCTACTTGAGGGACAAATGTCCCAAACTGTGATCCTCAGGGCTGTTTTTTAATGTCACTTCCACCAAGAGGTCCCAAAGGACCACATCCTTCACCAGTGAAGTGTCCTGGAGTCAAGTCAAGTCCTAACAACTTGATTTTGAGCATGAGCAGTGGTTTCTGAGCCCACACTAAAGTAAGAATCTCCACCCGCACTTTCAAAGTATACACCATAAACATCCTTCTGCCTTATGTCATCTGGCAGGGGTTTTTAAAGCTTTCTCCTGGGAGATGCAGATTCTAACCACCTCACTGGTTAGCATGCAAAACAGAGAAATCATAACACCCCTCACTGGGGCTGTAAATTTATGATGGCATATTCCACACCTCAATGAACCAGCTAGCCACCAAGCTGCCAAATAAAAGGCCTGATAACATGTCACCAAGTTGTCTTTTGGAAGGACTGGGCTCTACTGAGTTTCTGGACAAAAATGCTTTGGCTAGTTCCAGGGGGTTTAAGGCTATGAATCCTAATTGAAATAAAGTACTTCCTCCAGCAAATAGAGCCCTTCCACTCTGGGATGAGGGAATAAAATTGAAGATGAGCCCTTGTCTGTAATGCTTCTTCTCAGCAAGGTTCATGAAGATCTCAGCCTCCTCACACTCACAAATGAAGGGCCATCTTGTGCAGGGACACAAACATAAAAGTCAGATCATAGGATTTTGAGTCCTGTATGAGATGGATGGTTTACAAATCTCCTGCATATTTAACAGAGTCAGCCAGCCCAGCTGAGTTGCAAGAAGACCTTCATCTGAAAACAACAAAGTCAGAGTTGTCTGTGGGAGAGGCAGGAAGGGGGTGGTTTTTCTCTAAATTTCCAGGTCTTAATTTTCCATTTCCACACATGAAGCTGTCTCCTGTGTTCTATTTATTCAGTTTGAAGTATTTCAACTTGGTCTTGATTTTATTGACTTGGGTATTTTTGTTGGCTCTACCATCCCTCATCAGCGGGGGCTGAGAATGGGTCCTTCACAGCCAAACCCATGTCCTATTACTGCCTGTGAATAAGAAGCAACAACAGTAGCTATGGGCAGCAGTGGTGTTCCAGCTTCTCCAGAGAAAATCTACCCAAAAGAGTACCCAACCCTCCAAGGCAATCTGTTATATTGGAAGGAAAAAAAAAACCTCCATTAGAACAAATGGAATACTCTGGGTTTACTTTGGAGGTTAATGGGGTAACTGGTTGTATCTTTTGCAGAGAGCTGTGAAGGAGGGGTTTTCAAATGTGAATTGGTTCATTTTAAGCCAACTGTGTAGTTCCACACACCAGCTGCAAGGACCTAGAACTGCAACCCTTGTTTAGCTCAGAACCAATTTCAAATGAGCAATCTGAGTAAGAGGCTCTCCAGTTTAAGAAGTAAACCAAATTAGAAAGCATGATTAATTGCTACAGCTTACTTAGCTTCAAATTTCTCTGCTTTGCATGCTTACCAGAGAAATCCCAGCTCTTACATTTTCTGCAAATAAAAACACTATTTCTGTTAATTGATTTTTATATTGTAAATTTATTACCTAGAGTTTCATGCTATGTGGCCATGTGGTTAAACAGTCTGCAGCCCACCCCTGGCTCAGAATGGAGGCTTGCATTAAAGCTCCACATGGAGAATTCTGCAAGTTCAAGACCCTCAACAGAGTCCAGCACAACAGAGGTTTCCCAAATTCACCAGACCTATCCTCAGGCAACGAGCAAAAGTGCACTGAGGGAAGAGCCCTGCTGGTCACAGAAACCATCCAGGACCCGGCTCAGGGGTTTGAGAGGAGCTTCAAGTCACAGGGTCTGTGCCAAGCCTGGAACTGTGCACAGAAAGAAGAGGGAGCTGGAAGCTGAGCAGCACAAGGCACCCAGCACTGCTTAAAGATGCCTTGAGCTAAAAGGAAAGGATGCAGAAAAAAAGGAAAGTAAAAATTAGTTGTACCTTTTAATATTAAAAAAATTACTTGGGGATTGATCCAAAATTCTAAGTGTCAGTAATTTCTGAGTGCACAATAGTACTGTTTGCTTTTATTAAAGTTTGTTCTCTTAAATTATGACCTCTGCCTGGATGTTGCTGTTTAAAAAAGAGCAGAACCATTTTTTCCCTATCTTTTTATTTTTTTCGAACTTTCCACAAAACCCTTCACCTCCAGCTAGAGAGGAGGCCTGGAAAATTTCAGCCTTCTAGGTGAAACTTTTGGATAGTTGCAAGAAAGTGAAAACAGGGAGATATAACATAATGGAAACACTTTGGCAGCCTTAGTTATAGCTGTCACCAACGTTCCAGCCTTAATGAAAACTTTCCTGAAGTGAGGCTGGAGTAGACTAATTAACCCAAAGAGGGCCTTTCCTGACCTCGCTGTGGTTTGCAGGCAGGCTGAGCCCCCCGAGACAGAGAGAGCTGCTCAAGCTGCCATGTTCCATATTGGAAGGGGCTTGCATCTGTAAATCAGAATGTTATTTCTGCCCAGGATTTATTTCCCTTCACCTTGGGGTGAGAGGCTGCTACAATGACTTGCCCAGGACAAGAGCTTTCTGCATTCCTGGTTTGCAAAAAAAATCCTGTCTGGTAATTCCTGAGCACCAGCAGTGCAGTTCTGGCCAGCTTCCCTGGACCTGCCATCCCACCACCTGCCAAGTTTCCATGGAAAGGACACTCAGCCTTGCCTGACAGGAGGCAGAGTTGTGTGCTAAACTGCTGGACTCCCAGCAGACTCAGACAAGCAGACCTTGGTTCCTGGCTTGCTTTCTCTCACAGGGCACCCCTGATCCTGCAAGGTCAAGAGCATGAGCCTCAGTGCAGTGCCTCAGCCAAGTGGGAAAGGGTGCACCAAGACTTTTCCCACCACAGCTCTGTCCACAGCAGTCCCAGACAAGGAAACACAGCTCCATTATGTCCAGCCAATCCAGTTCAGGAAGTAGTCACCCTTGGCCCTCAAAAGCTCTGCATTTTCTCTAGATGACCAGCTGGTGTTTCTGAGAAAGGCTTGTGGTGTGTTCTGCACTGTTGGCTGGTTTCAAAATGTAGAAGTAAAATGTGCTCTAGGTTACAGTTGTAGAATACCCTGATTTAGAAGGTTTGATGATCCATCAGGATCATCAAAGTCCAACTCATACTCCACTGGCAATCCACACAAGCTCTATGATCTTGACACTCCACAGCATTATCCCAGTGGCTTCCAGAGAGAGCAAAACCCAACCAGCGCTTTACTCATCATCACTTGTAACTCTGTTAGCTGAGAAACCCATTCGGATAAAACCAAGATATTGATTTAGTATTTGTCACTTAAAATAACTAATTTTGGCCCAGACTTTTACAGTGCTGTTCAACTTCAAGAATTCAAATAAAAGAGTTTTCCTCATTACTTTGCAAGGTCCAGCACCTGGGCTGGGAAAACTCCCAGTGTCAATACAGGCTGGGGGAGGAAAGGACTGAGAGCAGTCCTGTGGTGAAAGACTTGGGAGTTGGTGACTGAGAAGCTGTACATGAGCCAACAGTGTGCACTCACAGCCCAGAAACCCAACTGCGTTCTGAGCTGCATCAAAAGAGTTGTGACCAGAATGCTGAGGGAGAGGATTCTGCCCCTGTACCCTGTTCTTGTGAGACCCCACCTGGAGTGCTGCATCCAGGTCTCCAAAGGAACAACACAGAATTGTCAGAGCAAATTCAGAGGACGACCACAAAAATTATCAGAGTGCTGGAGCACCTTCCCTATGAAGACTGAGGAGGCTGAGATAGTTGGGGTTGCTCAGCCAGAGAAGAAAAGGCTCCAGGGAGACCTTAGAGCACATTCCTAAGGCTTATAAGAGGCTTATAAGATAAAGGGACAAACTTTGTTATCAGGTTTAGCGGGGCTTGTAGAAATAAGACAAGGAGTAATGTTTTTTAACTAAAAAGGGATAGATTTAGGTGAGATTTATGGAAAAAATGTTTCACAATGAGACTGGTGAAATACTGGAACAGGTTACCCAGAGAGGTAGTGAATGCCCCATCCCTGCAAACATACAAGGCTAGGTTGGGTGGGGACAGGTGGGTATTTTGTTTTTTATTGATATACACAGGTTTTTCTGGTGTCTATCGATCAGGAGTAAGTCAGACTTGTAGTGGCAGCTGCCAGTTTTGCTCTGCAAATGCAATTGGTCATTGATTTGGAAGAATATAGTAAAAAAACAACGATCGTTTGTGTGTTGTTCCTCTTGTCCCCTTAAAAGAGGGAAGTTTCTGGCCCCACAGCTTGAGGATTGCCAGAAAAACAGTTGATTTTGCATCCAACATAACTGAGGTATGGGAAAGAAAGGGTAAAGGATCCTCTAACAGCAAATCTACTATGGGTGGAGAAAGTTTCCATTGTGTCAGAAGCTGCTTGACACAAGGCTGCTGCCTCCCCTGCTTCCCTGCTCATTTCTGCCTCCCCTCCTTCTCCTCCTCCTCCAAATCCCTTCCTCCCCCAGGATGAACCAAACAGCGATTTTTGCAGAGCTAGTCCAAGTCAGGGCTAAAAGCTTCCAGGAGAGGTTTGGAACAAACAGCTGGGGCTGCTGGCAGAGGTTAGAGGAAAATGTAAAAAAATAAACGCAGTTATCATTGGTAAAGGGCAGACTGGCTACTGTTTAACAACCCTACCTGTGACCGGGATGATACTAATATTAAAGCCAGGGATATCAGGGATGCCAAGTGCTTGGAAAACATCACATTTAAGCACAAAGGCTCTTAGAGGAGCAGTTCACATCTTGCTGACATACAGCTATCAGGCCACTGAGAGTCTCTAAGATATATGAAGCAATTGAAAGGACACATACTGTAATTACAGGGATATACAGATATGTATGTTTCAACCTTAGCTTCAGAGCAATAAATCCTTGCGAGGTAGATAAATCTTTGGTTGGTAAGAGAGGACTCTTGCTGCTGGTTCCTGTAAAGTAAACGTGCTCTCACATTAATAAGCTTTTAAAGTGAATAGTTTCATTGATTTTGGTGGGGTTCCTTGCAGAAGTGAGGATTGTAATGTTTCTTCCAAAGAAATCTGACCGGGGCACATTTTTTGTAATGTATTTTAGGCACATTTGCAATAAAATGTAGTAACTTTTCCAAATGGAGGGGTCAGTGTGTTTCTTTTCCATTATTAAGCCAGTGACCTACAGACAGTATTTTTCTACATAGTAGTCCTTAATACATTTCCTGCCAGCAGGTAAGATGTGATGGCTTCCCCACCACACAAGGGAATAACTGTGCAAATATTATTCTATATTGCACTCTGCATTTACTGCACCAATGGGTGAAAAAAAGGGCACAAGGCTCACAAAATGCCAACAACTGAGTGTATGTATCTTCAGGGTTTTGTGTCATCGAAGACTTGACTTGGTCTGGTTTTCACATGTGCAAGTGGTTGCCTTAACCATGGCAGAATTGCCCAGAGGCTCCAAGTCCATTTCAGAGTGTAGCATCTCTCTGACTGGCACTCAATGGAAGCATCAGAAGAAAATCTTCAGATATACCCAGGTGTTTTGCCAGTTCCTGTCAACTAACAACTGGCTTGTGCTCTGGAAAATCTAACTCAGCCTTTCTGTAAATGTTATCCTTTTAAAAGTTCCTCTGCCTCCAAAGTACTGTGGCAGTGGTATCCTCGGATTAATGCACAGTGCTAAAAAATCCTCATTCTGACTTCTTTATTTCTTTCTATACTGTGAAAGGTAAATAGCACTATTTAACCTATCCGTCCTTTGCCATTATTCTGTGATTCTCTCCTTGCAAGGATAGATGTATCCATCTACGTGTCCTTTGCATGTAAATCTTTTCACACCTCCCACCACTTTTGCTACACATCCTCAGTACCCATTTATTTCCCCCACAAGTATGTCCAGGCAAGCAGGTCCAGCTCAACTACAGTGTGGACTATTTCATAGTATTCCTCTGCCAGTCTATATGTATCACAAGAATATATCATCTTATTCTGTGCCAACAAGGTCTTTGGATCGTTTTTTCCTATTTTCTAGATTGTTTTTTCTATTTTCAGTCTGTGACCCTAAGGGGCTCATTCACTGGCAGGGACTATTTAGACTACACAAATAATTAACCCTTAACTAGCTAAAACCTGTAAGTCTAGCCAAACCCTTGAGCAAGGCTTAAGTTAATCTCAGTGAGTTTTGGGAAACTCGGTGCCTTGCAGGATTGTCTCTTTTTTTTTTTTTTTCTCTGGAGTACTTTCCCAATTAAGCAGTAGTTCAGAAGAGGCTGTGGAATTTGGATCGTTATAGGTGACAGTCCTTGGGAGCTCTGAGGAAAGGGCCGGAGGGAATAGTCCCCTCTTTCACTTGAGCAATGAGGTGACTGCCCTGGAAATCACTTCTTTTAGTGCCTTATTAGTATTCTGACACACTGCTCATCCTATTAAAAATTACCTTGTCACCAGTGCCTTTGCTAACTGTCATAAGCAGGGATGGGGCATTAGCAGGCAATTCATTAGCTGTGGTCTGTTCCAACACTCTGAAGCTATCCACAGCTGCTGAGGAAGGATTTCTTCTATAGGGGATGGAGACCGCCCTAGAAATAGCCATAAAGATGCACATATGTAAGTAGGTAATGGTAACTTAGGGGTCACAGCATTATTTTCCCCAGTGTTGTGTGCTGAACAAGATCAGGTCTGTTTCCCCACTGAGTCAGAAAGAGTGGGGAAAGCCATAAAAATAAAGGGCAGGAAAGGGGCAGCAAAGTATTTCAAAGAAACTGCATCACTGCTCTTCACCCCAAATCTTTCTTGTACCTTTCCATAAAGGATTCCTGGGAAAAAAAAATGCAGAAAAGTATTCCATTTGGCCTGGAAATCCCAGTTCATTAATTAATTTTTCTTTTATTTTAAAGATAGCGATATTGGTACTTTGTTATTTAATTTTAATGATGGGGATTAACAGTTCAGCTAAAGATACAGAAAGTTTACAGAACATTTTACAGATAAAATCCCAAAAGAGTGTGTGGGAACTACTGTTTAAATTTCTACACCCCCTTTGTAATTTTAACAGAACTGTGGAAATAGTTGTTTTTCTCTGTTCACATTTACCATAATATCCCTTTGGACATGGAGAAATATTAATTTTTAGTTCCTTTTTATCTTTGAAGTTTCTTTCTATATCCAATTTAAATTCATTCTGATCTTGAAGTGAAATTTCTTCTATTAGTTTCTCTCTTTAAGGTTGTGGTGCCTTGTACACCCCACCTGACTCAGGGCATACTACAAGAAGGCTTATTTATATATATCTTTGTTTTGTTTTGTTTTTGTTTCTATGGAATATAACCTGCAGGAAATCTGCATATGCCTTTTTATTTGAGAAGAAGAAATTTCTTCAGTGAGGCATTCTCTGCGCTTAAATACATTAGAGAACAGAGTATAAAAGCAGTTACATGGAAGCACAATCCAGAGTTATCCTCTGCCAAAAACACCATCTCAGCTCTCTAGCTGTAACAGACCATACATGGGGGAAGCAGCCTTCACCCCCTGCTCCACAAGCATAACTCAAAAGGAGAGATCATCCTGACATCATGTGGGATTAACAGAGCTAATCCAAGAAATCGTCATGTGTAAAGGATTCTTTGGACCAGATACATTCACAGAATGGGATCATTTCCTTTTAAATGTGCTCTGCTTTCCCTTCCAGGGTTTGCATTTCCAGGTGCAGACAAAGCACTTTCTGAGACATCGTGTAACCGCTCACAGTCCTGCAAAGGGAGAGCTGTAAGTTTATGCACAGTAGAGGCCAATGTCAATCTGCAATGAACTCTAGAGTTCATAATGAAGAACAGGTGAGAAATCCGTTTCCTGCTCTTTACCTGGGGGACAAGGAACACTGTTTGGGGACCTGGCTCCTCAGCAGACATCGTAAATAACTGCATGTAAACCAGATTTAAAAAAAAAAAAAAAAAAAAAAAAAAAAAAAAAAAAAAGCAGCTTCTCTGTTTCCATGAGTAAAGCACATACTTTAGGGGTAAGTTAACCACTCTGTTTTATCCCATCTCCTACCAGTAAAAGAAGATATATTAAGTATGGTGCATCCTGGTCTCCAACAGAGACACTCAATTTTTAAAAAGAACCGTTGGCTCATGTTGGCAAAATCCACCAGCTCACTGACTCCAGGTTTATTGGAGGTGCCAGATCCTGTGTGATGGCTTCCCAGCAGGGAACCAACGCCTGGGGAAGAGAAGCCTGCAGGAGTGCCTACAGGAATGAGAGGGATCCCATGGCAGAGACCTTGGCAACGTCATTCCTTTGGAGACCAAGTGTGCCACTAGAGCAGCCCGCCAAGAAGAGATGCACCTGCCCGCGGCGGGTGTAAAACCCCGCAGCCCCACAGACCTCGGAGTGGTGATGGTTCAGGGCCAGCGGACTGCGCTGCCACCTCAAAAGAGGGTGGTGCTGTCCCAGAGATCTGCCGCGGCACTTCTGCCCCTGAACCACACACCCTCTGACAACATTTGGGTCTCTAATTCCTGCTGAAGCGCTTAGCTTCCTTGATATCTTTCAGAGATCCCGAAGCCTTTGACACAAATAGGTTCTTCCGCAGCTTTGATGATCTACCCTAAACACCGAGATTTTCAAACCCGCAGGACGAGCCCCGGCCCATCACCCAGGGCCGACCGCTGACGGCTACAAGCCACCCTGAGAGCAGGGACTGCAGGAGGCGCCTCTGGCCATCCATCACTCCGTGAGGAGAAGCGGCGGAGGGGGCGATGGGCTCCGACCCCTCCCGGCTCCCGGCTGCGCAGCCAGCGGCGGGCCCCTGCCCGGAGCGCGGCTGACACCTGGTGGCTGCCAGCCCGCACGTCGGCCCCGGGCGGCGGCAGCGGCAGGCGGCCGCGGGGCCCTGGGCAGCGGGGCGGCGGGGCGGCGGCGGGACGGGCGCGGGGGGATCCCGGTGCGGCGCCGCGCCCGGGGCCGCTCCCGCCGGGAGCCCGCAGTGCCCCGGGGCGGCCGGCAGGGGGCGCCGGAGGGCGGCGGGCGGGGTGAGCCGCGCTCGCTGGGACACCCGCGCTCGTTCATCCCTTTATTCCGCAGGGAGCATCCCTGCCGCCCGCCCCTCAGCCCCCCACCCAGCTCCGTGCGGCCTCAAATCGTTCGGCGCCAGGACTGGGACGTGGGGAAAGGCCCTTTGCGGCAGCACGACACGGGCTCGGGGTCCCTCTGCCTGGCAGTGGGTTCTCAACGCTGTTCCTGTTCCCCTCCCTTCGCTTTGAATCACACCTTCCCGATGCTCCAGCGGCAGCCTGCACCGCATGGAGCCTCGGAGATTTCAGGGGCTAATATTAACCACAAAGATCATTTGTGTCTGTCTTGTCAGAAAGCACAAGAATGTGGCTTGGCTTTTTCATTGGAGAAATAGCACGTGTATTGCACAAAAGAGGCTAGTTGAACACGGGCTGTGCCATCCTCCATCTCTTTGGGGCCCAGCTGAGAGCTGCTGATCTTTCTTTTCCTCAGCAGTCACCAGCAGAGTCTGTAACTAAAAAAGAAGAAGTCCCCGACATACATTTTTTTCTCAGAGGTGTCACGGTTGTTGTGTCCCCGCTTTGCATTTGGCGTACAGGAGCAGTGCGGCTTGTGGTAATGAGGCTGGCTGGCCATCCCCAGCCCAGCTGGGGTGAACGGCAGAGCCTGGCAGAGCTGGCTGGCACATTCTGGGGACATCATGAACTCAGGTGATTGCCAGACTCTGAGGTGAAGTTACAGAGGAGCCTCATCTGACTTCACTCATGTGGCATTCCATTAAAGGACTTTGTGCCGAGCAGAATGATGGAGCATAGGCCAGCACGTTGGCTCTGCAGGCTAATCAGTCTCTCAGACCTTCTGCTCCTCTGGAAGCCCCAGCCCGGCTGGGCAGGACAGGGCTTTGTGTTGCTTGTGTCGAGTGGCCAGGTTCCACATCTGTGCTGCCGGTATTTCACTGGTCTGCGGGGCTCTCATTTGGCCTATAAACCACAAACATCTGCTGGGGTTATGGTCGGCTTGTTGGCTGATTTCAGCAGGGGTGGTGACCTGCTGTACTAGTCAATCAGTTCTGGAAGAGCAAACTGGATGCAATGCAGAGGAGTTTGAGAGAGCAGGAAAAGCACTCAGCCAGTCAAAAAAAAAAAAAAAAAAAAAAAAAAAAAAAAAAGGCTGTGAAAATTGTAAAATGCTGCAGCTTAATAGCCTGGGCAAAGCACATACTGACGCCCAGGTGTCCTTAGTCTTTTCCACACACTCTCTCCCTCAACAGCTAGATAGTAGTTTTTAATGCATGTTGACAATAGAGCATGCTAGTTTATCAACCCAATAACATAAGCAAAAGTCTAGAGTCACTTAAGAGGAAGGAAATCATGAGAAGAAAATGTACCTCACACCCACACTGATAAAGTATTCTGAATTTGATTTTAGTAAGGGAATAGCTTATTTTAAAGTGATATAACAGTGATAAATTCACCATAATAGGTCAGATTGCAATGACATCTTCAGATGTTAATGCAGATGTCATATATGTCTCAGAGAAATGCCATCATAGTTTGGCAGTCAGAGGAATGACGTACAAGAGACTAACTCTGCTCTCCATCACAGCAGTGCTGCCTGGAAGAATTTCACTGACCCTTCCCTCTACGTTATTTGAATTGACGCAGATGGACACTAAGACAGGAATGGACTGTCAAAGCTCTCAGTGTTCAGCCTCATTTCTTTAAAAGAGATGTCCCTGCTGCCAGTCCGATTCACCTCTCTCCTGTGCCAGGGTAGATCCAGACTGATTTTGGAGGATTTGCACTGGCAGACCACAGAGATGTTCTTTCTTAAGTGAAACCTATAAAGTTCTTCCCATGTAAATTCAGTTTAGATGCAGGAGTTTGGGTGAAAGGCTGTTGAAGCTACTTATCCCACCAGTTATCCTATAGTCTCACTGAGAATTTATTTCCAGGTCAAGCAGGGCAGTACATGCTGAGAAGGCAAGGATGGAGCACAACTCTGTGTAAATAATACATTAGGCCTGCACTGGAACAATTTCTGGCAAAACAGACTCTTTTTCAGGAACTTGGTCCAATTGGGACTTCCAGCAAATGAAAGTGTTTTATGATGCAACCTTGTAAACTACTTAGGGATTTTGAAAATAAACAAATAAAAGCAAAGATACTGTTCCTGTTCCTCAATGTCTGATAATTTCCCAGGAGCATGGATGGCTGAAAAAAGATCTCTTTTCTCATGGTTACATACCCTGCTGTTTCTGGGATGTCACTCACTGGACTGCATTATCAAAAACCTTTAATTAATCTCCTCTTGGGTTTGCATTCCTGAAGAAAGCCACAGCAGCCCAGATTGCAACTCATAGCAGCCTAACTGCTTCTTGAGGCCATGCTTACCCCGCCGGGTGACCTTCTTACATCTCCCCAAAATGCATAGGAGTTCTTGACCCCCTTAGGAGAGCCCTTAAAAAGCACGGCCAGAGTATCTGCCAGCATGTAACCCTGTCAGAAGATGGGCTGGACAGGAACAATGTGAGGAGACTTCTGTAAAAAGCAGTCTACAAACCTGCGAGCTTAACGGACAGTGAAATACATGATAGTTCCTTTTAAATCAACTGTTGTAAGTAATAGAGTGGGGAATAAAAATTTCCATTAGATTCTATATGGTGAGAAGATTATCTCTTCCTTTTGAAATCTCCTGGATTTTCCTGTGAGAGCAAATGTGTCTGACTGATAGTGTGTGGCTATCAGACACAAGGAAAATTATCTAATTTATAGCCTGTACTGAGAAAGCTACCAGCAGCAGAATAAAATAGTTCTCCATATGGCACAATAAAGGTTCCAAAAACTATAGTTAAAGAAAACAACAATGCTCGTAGAGAAATTCTCCTTCCATGTATCAAGGAAGGGGTTAAAGCAACAAGGCTGGTAAAGACTCACAAGAAGGAACGATGTCTTTGGTTGTCTTAGATGAATTTATAGCTTTTAGGTACAGGATTACACGTATTAGATGCATCTTTGTGCTAACGGGGCTCATGTTTTGAAGTACAAGAAAACTCTACAGTTACATTCTGTGGAGGCTTCCACAGTTTGCCAAATGGAAAAACATTTGGAGGTTTGGAAAAATCTTGCACATAAATTACTAAAGGCACGAAGCGCCTGAAAGATGGATGAAATCAGAAGCCAAGGAAAAGCAATGTGTGTGCCAAGGAACAAAAAAAAACATGTAATGATTTCTTTTAATGACTCTCCTGCAAAATGGAGAGCAAGCTTCCAGGGCATGTCATATTCTCATAAAAGCAGCTTGCCTGGGTGATGAGAAATACCCTGTAAGTGGTCAGACTGAGACCAAATTTTTCATCCTTTCTGCACGTAGCTCTCCATTGATTATGTTAAGTGCTACCCACTGGTTAAAAACACAGCAAGCTCATTGTCCCTGCCTGTGGCAAAGGGCAGCTACACACTTGCTAATTTCCTGATTTATGACACCCTATAGAAGGAATTGAAAATGGGCACAAGGCGAGGGGACACACACACACGATTAGAACAGAGGGAGATCAGGAAGTTTGTGATAAAGAAAATGCAGGCTCTCGTCTGACATGTAATCTCTCTTTTGGCTTGAAGTAAACCTGCTCCTTCAAGGCTATGCCATCAACAGGGCCTGGCTCAAGTTTCACCACTAAATCTGAGTCAACAATCTCTAATCTGGACACTGGGCTCAGGATTCAGGCTCAGGTTGCAGTTGGAAGCAGACAACAGGGACACAGGGAGGTGGGGGTCAGGGGGAATGGGGAGAGGAGGAAAAAGACAATCTTTGTTTCTCACTTGACTGTCCACATAAGGCTGAATCGAGGTAATTTTTTTTTTTTTTTGTCATCCCTGAGATAAAACTTTGCACCTCTCCGGCCTTGAAGTTGCCTTCCTGACACTTATATTAAGTACAGAAGATATATGTCTGAGAATGGGGGACATAAGTTTGCAGAGCAGCTCAGATTTGGAGTTCTTTTCATCTTTCTGACATGTGATACCGTGACATAAGCTGCCTGCAGTGGGGTTGCTATGCAGATATACAGTTTCTGAAAAGTTACACCAGGAAAACTAAAACCTACCGATGGATTTAGCATTTCACAAAGAAGCGGGATAAAATGTGTGGCAGTTAGACTCAAAAGCTAGAAAAGGTGAATTAAACTTTCATGAAAACAATCTCCCTAAAAAACCAAAAAGGATCAATAAGTATAAAAGTATCTTGTTGCATTCCTAGCCTTTGGGCTGCTGACTTAATCCCGCTACTGTATATAATAAAGGACACCCTGTGTGTTTAATGGCAGGGACAGAAAGAAGTGGGAAATACTTGGGTACTGTTCCTTCTAATTTCACCCTCTTTCCCCCTCTTTGTAGCTGCTTTGCCATAATTTTATTTTGAAAAATAAAGACTAGAATAAAAAATATGTTGTCTGAGGCTTCCAGCCAAAAATGTGCCAGCACTTTCCCTTCCCACCGCCCCCCCAGTCCTCCTCAAACTCCTTAGGCCAAAAGCCTTAACAAAAGCTGTTTTCTGTTTGGAAGATCTCCGGGTCCTGCGCTCTCTTTCCTAACCCCTAACACAGGAAATGATTTTATAATTCACGTTATTAAGGAATTCGACTCATGCTCCCCCCTCTTCCCACCTCATTCCCTGGATGTCGACTGACAATAAGCCTGTGGGCTGGCACCCATCCTCTCTGACCCGTCTTAGTCAGCTCCTCTACCTGACCCTGCCCATAAATCATGTTGCTGGACCTCTAGTGAGGGTGTGCAGGCAACGGGGAGCTTTCCCCACCATCCAGCGGTGGTTCAGCGCTCGGGCGCCTGCTCAGCCGTGTGTTTTGGGATACCTGGGGGTTACACAGCGGGCTGCCCCCGAGTCCTCTGTCTCCTCTGTGTGTGTGTCCCAAACATTGTGTTTCACATAACGCCTGTCATGCCAAAGACCATACTAGTGACCAGGACGCAGTAAGTCAGTTTTCTTTGGCAAGAACTAGAAACCACATCCCTGTCCCAAGGCATTCAGGAGAGGGCAGGCAATGTGAAGGCTCGGCATCACCCAGCACGTGTGGGGCAGACGTGTGGGGGCAGCCCTGCCAGCCTGGCACACTGCCCTGCTCCGAAGCTGCCTGGGTGATGCTGCCAGTGCTGCTGCCCCAGGGAGCTCTTTGGCTGCGTGCCCTCCCTGTCCCGCTGTGCTGAGGGCACAGCAGGGAAGTGTGGAGGACATGGCTGCAGCATGCCAAAGTGAACTCCTGGAGCTGCCTTAGGGGAGGCTTCCTTAGCTTCAGAAGTGGGCTCTGTAATGGGTCAGTATATGCAGCAACTCTAAGGCCCTTTTGGGAGCAGGAGCAGACGCCCTTGTTCCAGGACAGAGCCTCAAGCACTAACTGGAGGACTATGCTTCCTCTTCCTAGCACTGTGGACGTGATCTTCACGTCTCTTCCCTGTGAGATGAGAAGAACCTCTCCGGCCTTTCTTGGCATAGCTTGTGCCCCCGTAGACCAGACAGGACAGATTGTATCACATCAATTCTGGCTTGGGACATGGGAAGGGATAAGTGACTCTCTCAACAACTTATTTTGCATGTGCCTGTGTGGGCTCGATTCCTTCAGCTGAAGAACGGGAGTGAAGCTGAGTCTCTTGGTCCCTCGGCAAACCCCCAGAGAACAACACTTTTCTGCAAAAGAAGGCAGCATTCCTTCTTCCTCAAGCCTTTTTCTTTTACTAAATAGGTCCAGCAAGGTCCTTCAAAAACAGACCTGCTGAGAGCTGGGAATCACAACGATCTCTGTCCTCAGATATCTCACCAGCAAATAATAACCAAGCTTTCCTTCCCATCTGGAGCAGGATCCCACCAGCAGCATGGGCTGCTCACGTGCAAGAGAGCTCCAAGAGGGAGCAGTGAGGCTGCCCCTCCTCTGGTGACCGTCATGTCCCTGGAGTACTGATGTAGGGAGACACAACTTTTAGTTGTTTGCATCATTTGTAAGGAAAGGTCCTGAGTATTTGGCATTTGGCTGCCTCTCTGTCTTGAGTATCCTTGGAAAACTTATTTCAGTAGAGCAGTGGGTGAAGTGCCTGGGACACACCTGCTCCAGCAGATAAATGATACTTTAGAAACCAGGGAACAGCTTGGAGAAAAGAGAGTGTCAACAGTCTAAGTTACTCTTTTCTTCTTCCTTGTGGCTGAGTCTGTTCTTCACATTGTCACAGGGCTTCAAGTCCCACCCAGCCTTGACTGGTCAACATGTCAGGCAGAGGGGCACCCTTGTATCAGACACTCTGTCCCCCTTGGGCTACCTGCAGTGCCGTGCAGTCAGCATCCATTGCACCTCTGAGGAGCCATGCTCCCACCACTGCTGCAAGCAAACAGCCTGAAGCTGCTGTTCTGCTGTGTTTTTCACAGCTCTCTGTGTTTTGCTGGTGCTTCCCATGTTCTGTGCAACATGTCCCAGTATTGCTCAAGGCAGCAATGCATTTCTTTGCCCAGTACCACAGAAATGACAACTAAAATGTGTGTAAGCCTATGTAAAGCTGTTCTCCTCATTCCAAAGCATTTGAGCTGTTAAGCTCAGTATGAAGCAGGTTCAACTCTGTTCTGGATTCTCTCTCCCCCTGCTGCAGGCATGTATGGATACTGCCTGCGTGCCACCTTTCCTTACTCACAGATCCCAAATATCAAGTCAAGTCTCATTATCAAGTGAGAGTGGAAAGCAAAACAACTTAAGAAACTGCTTATTTTCTGAGCTACACCTTCATAAATCCAGAGCAATTCCAGGGGAATCAACCTGAACCAGCATCAGCAAATTTGCTCTTAGTTTGCACACAGAATGTTTGTCACAGTTGTTATTATTAAATGATGTCTTTATATTCCAGGTCTATTTTTAAAACAAAGGCAATGAAGTTTGGGCATCCAGTTCTATATATGGACACTCCAAATGGCATTGAAATGCCTCATGCATGTGTTTGGCTGAGTGTTGATTTGAGTGTCCAAATATGGACCTCAGAATGGGATATCTCACTTGGATAAGCATCCTTGCAAATTTGGCTCACAGCACTTATTTGAACAAAGCAAATTTATTTCTATCATTTAGCATGGAAAAAGCACGAATTGTTTTCATTTTAAGGGACATCCTTATTCATGGAATTGGGCCACTCAAAAAACTGTCATGTGTAGTAGTTCTGAAAAAATTAATGCAGAGTGCCTGCAGTAGGCAGACCCCCTTTTATCACAAGGGCAAAATTCTCGCTGACAGCAAGAATTCAGTGCTAGCAGAAGGGCCCATGCAGCCTGATCACAGCAAACTCCCCCTCTGCCCCGGCAGTGTGAAGGGATGCACACACGGCCAGCTGCTCTGAGACCCGAGGCAAAACTGCCTCTCTCTGCTGATGGAGACAGTGTCTGCATCCCAAAACCACACACGAGCAAGAGCTGGAGCGATGGCTGTTGCACGCAAGAACCTTCCCCTGTATCTCCCAGTGCACAGGATTTTCTTTGTTTGGCTCCTTGATGGCGAGTTCTCCAGGAAAGAGCTTGGCTTGGCTCTTAGGTCTTAGTGCTAAATAAATAATGTCAGCAGCAAGCAAGCACCATTCTGCAAGTGTTTGCTGGGTTCCTGTTAATTGCAAAGGACCTTTACATCCTTTGTGTAATTCCATTCATTTTGTTGGCATCATACAAGGGATGGATTTGGCCTCAGAAATAAAGCAGGTTTCTCTTGAATAATGTATTGTACCATTTGGTCTGCATTTTCCTCAAGGTTTATGTATACTTGGATACTTCTCTCCATATATGCAGCTGGAGATATTTTTTCAATGGCAAACAATGAACTGATTCAGCTGTCCAAAGCAGTTGTTCACATTCTGAATTTTGGGGTAAGATGTTAAGAAAATGTAAGGTGAGCAAATTCTCAGGAAAGCTAAGGTAAGTTTGTGATCACTGGAAACATGTAAAGCCAGCTCTAGCCTAGATCACTTTCTCTACCTCTGCTGTCCTGATGATTTTTGACAAGATGATTCCATTTCTAGAAAAGAAAACCAGTTCACCAGGGAGAAAGATTTCTCTAAAGAGTCTGTTGTTTTTCAGAAGAGTGAAAATGTGTGCTAACAATTCTGGACCACTGACAAAAGCAAAATCAATACACACGGCCTTCGTTTTACAGCCAAGTTCAGATGAATAAATAGAGATGCAGCAAGCTGTTTACCAGGGAGACAAGCTTTACTCTACATGCCCTTCCAAGCAGGCATGCTTAGGCTGTTGTTGTTTCCCTTACATGGCTGGTTAATGAAATCAGTCAAATGGTTCCAGAGCTCACTGGACATTTCCAAGCTCTCCATCAGCAGCGCTGGCTGTCCTGGCCAACGGCTGGAAAGCAAATGCTATTGTGTGAGATAGCCGTGGCAGAGGTCTGAGGGCACTTGGGAGGAATTTGGTCCTTTGAAGAACCTCTGATTCCAGGGAGAGCTCATGCACAGAAAAGCCCCATCCTCACAAATGGCAGGCAGAATACTCTCTGTACACTGCCCCAGAGGCAGCACGAGAAAACTGTGCTTGCACAGATCCTCTCAAAATCAATGAAGCTGCAGCCACTGCATCTACCCAGGGATCTTCTCCAAGATCAGGACCGAACTGCACTGTGCTATGTGCAGGGCTTTTTCTCCCCATGCCTTAAACAGTGCAGAAACTGAGAAGTGTCATGGGAGGCACGAAGACGGAAGGGACATAGATACACTTTTCAAGAACAACTTACATGTATTTTTCTGCGACTTCAGACTCAGGGGTATTTTTGCCTGTGACCAGGCAGGTAGAGGAATGAATAACTGCATGCACAAAGAGGGAACAAAAAGAAAAATAAAACAACAGCACGTTTAAGTGCATTTTTTTTCTTGGAGATTTATTTTGTTTTATTAAATCTGACATCAGTCAGGGAGAGAGAAAAGCGTTGCAAGACCAAAAGGAAAGCAGAGCACGCTGAGGGTGCTTCAAATTCTTGCTCTTTTGAAGATGTTTCATCAAAATGTCTTTGAGCTCTCTCCCCAGACTCAGGAGTTGTTGGAATCCCCCCACCCACCCCTTTTTTTTTGTTGGTTTTTTTTTTAGTTTGTTTCTTTGTTTTTTTAAAAAGCGAGCTTACTCGCCCGGTGTGATTTCCAAGCTTTCACAGCTCTAATAAATAAGGAGCACCTGTAAAACAGTAGCTTGACTTAAGTGAATCTGTACAAAGGAAAATATAGAAATACAGTATATACATAGTGCTCATAGTGCACCATCACTACAAGGCTCTGGTTCAACTGACTCTGCTGCCCTGCTCCCAACACTGCTGACACAGAGACTCTGATCCTACAAACTGCTCCTCTCTTCCCTGCAGCAGCCTTATAGAAAAGGTGTACTCTGAACACTCAAGAGTGAACAATTGCTTTATTCGAGTTAGTAAACAGTTACACTGAATCACAAGGTGATCTGAATTTTTTTTTTTTAGTTTTTTTCTTTCTTTTTGATTTTTTGTGGGGTTTTTATGGGTTTTTGTTGGTTTTTTTTTCTTTTCTTTTCTTTTTTTTTTTTTTTTTTTTTTTTTTTTTATTTGTCAGAATGGGATACTCCACAACTCTCTTACCAATTCAGTGCCAGTATAACATGCTCTAGTGTACTTTTGGACTCTTGGCTACAACTGTACAAGTGCACACAAGTAAATTCTACCCTGTTATCCTCCACCCACTGATTGAGGATCAAATTGCACATTTCTCTTAACCATGACAGGAGAAAGCAAACAGTGAAACAGAATCATGGGGGATCTTTCTCACTTTACCCTTGTTTTCATTGGTTTGTCCATACCATTCTAATTATCATGAAAGGGCTATGCATATGGAGAGATTGTCTCACTGCCTTCCTGGATCACTGAAAACCATCAGGGTTGAAATTTCATCCAAGTCTTTCGTGACGCCCAGCAAATATTCCCCTCAGATTATTTTACACCTTGAGGGAATTTTGGTCTTTAGTTCAACACTCTTGCTCTGTTCCCAAATGGGGCGCTATTTAGGGGAATTTAAAGAGAAAGCTGAGAAGAATAAACATTTACTGAGTTCTCTTGGCATTCAGTCTCTGAAAAACCACAGTATAAACTATTCATGCTGCTTCTTACATCTGTCAAATCAAAAATTAAAAGCCATAAAAGTGTAACACTGAAAATATGGCATTAGAAAGGATAAAGGTGGCCTTTGTAAAAATAACAAGGAAAGTATATTAGCCAATAAAATATTCTAACTCTTCATTTAAAAGTGCATCATGGGTAGGACAGAGATGACTCTGAAGTGTTGCTACTCCAGTATTACCCCTTTCCCCCATCAAAACTTGAATAGGTCCAAAACCATACAATGCAAATCACGATTCTTAGTGTAGCAGCAAAACCACAGCAGTTTTTCAAAGGAAAAAAAAAAAAATTCGTATCATTGTCCAGTCTCAAATATCTGAACTTCGAAGTCAGTGAGGGTAAAGTACCTATGTTGGTCCATGTGGTTTTTGAAACCCGGGTGAAAAATCCCCCCTAGCAAGAAACCAAGAGGAAAAAGCGTTCCGAGAGGAGCAGAGGGGTGGTTGCAGGAATGCTGAGCACACTGTGTGGATTGATGATGTGCTGTCTTCTGGGTCAAAGGCACCCGTGGGACCGAGACCTCCTTGGAGGGGCTTCATGACAGGAAGCTGCTTTCTTTGCTGGACTTTCAGCCAGAGGGGGTGGTGAGCGGACCAGCTGGTGTCATTCGGTGGAGTGACGTGGTTTGCTCTGCTCCCTTTCTCCATGCAAGGTACCCTGTCAGCGAGCGCTCCTGCAAAGCAGACAAGCAGAAAGGGTCAGGGTGAGCAGCAGGAGGCTCATTGCAGGCAGGCTGGGCACTGCCTGAGCTCACGTCCCACCCAGTCCCATGGTGGGCAGGCAGCCAGGCTGAGGCACAAGCCCCCTGCTCCAGCCACGCCTGCCCCTCGTGCCTCAAGGGCCTTTGGGACACACAGCCTCCAGCCAGGTTGCTGAAGAGGAAGATGGAGGAATTCCACTGATAAAAAGCTGTAAACTGATATAATTATAGTTCATTCTCAACAACACCCTGGCAGTCATAAGCTCCTTAGTCTTAGTGTTTCTAGGGGCTACTGGGAGATACACCATTGCTTCACGTGCTTCTACTTCCCTTGTCAGCTGGCCATGTAAGCTACGCAGCAGGGATTGTCCCTTCTGTCACCCTACACAGTGAGCTTTGGGCTTTATCTCCTTGGATGGGATCTGCTGTCCCCTGCAGATCTGGACTGAAACTCTGCAGTTCTTATCAGCCTTTGTTTTGGTGCTGGGGCACATTTTCCTTCTCAGTCTGCTCCACGATCTCCCCTTCACACTGGCTCCTCTGCAATCCCTCTCAACAATGTGCCTGTATCCCCTTGCCAAACCTCCACCCTCCTCAAAGCAGAGACTGGAAGGCACATGGAATATGTCGACCAGCATAAAATTTTATGGCATGGAGACCATGATATCTAGGTTAAGGAGTAACGTTTGTGCTTTCAGGCAATGTGCCCAGTGAGATGAGCTTCTCTGTGTGTACAGAGAGCCGTGAACAAGAACTAGACTGAGAATTGGGATGTATCCACCTACTAAGGTGAAGTACATGACTGCTTTCTGTCACATTTTTTGGCTTGGAGCCTTAGTGTAAAAAGGGAAGCAGAGAAAATTATACCTGTAATGTCTGTATGAAGCCTCACGCTGCTCTCTTTTCCATACATCAACAGAAATGAACTTCCATCCCTCACTAACCAGTCTCATGGTACATGGTACAGCCCAGACCAATAAGGGATTTGTGAGGGAAGGCATAAAGAAGCTCAGTGGCTCTTGATGCTTTCTGCCTGGAGCAGTCATCTAGCTATGTAAGTTCTATCTATCTTCCCATGGTGCAGATGGACTCAGTGTAACAGGGTGTGCAGAACAGCGAGAAGGACCTTCCCTGTTGACTGGCTCATATGGCAGTAATCGTGTTTGATGAATGCATCTTTGTAGCAATCAAGTTACAAAATAAAAATCCGTATCAGGCATAGCATGCAAAGTTCTATAAAGAAATGAGAACACACTAGTCATCACTGTTTCAGAGTTCAATGCTATGCCCCTCGTGCCAGCACTAGCGTGCATGACCAGCACAATAAAGTCAGCTATTTATATCTCCCCCAAAAAAACCCAAATTACTTTTAAGGAGAGCAACATATGCTCTTCACCCTAGCTGAACCTGACTTCAACACACATCAAATATTGCTGATCAGATAGAAAAATTGCATCAACCACAAAAGAATTTTCATCAGGGTAAAGCCATGGAGTTGAGCTTACGTGAGTTGTGCTGAGGTAAGCACACTGGGTTTTACTTGCTTTCCAAAGTCAAGTAGGGCTGGGCTGATTCTGGGTTGGAAGACCACCTAGAAGTTAGAGGCAGGCTGTAGTTCAAACCCAGGAAGCAGCATGGAAAAGATGAGGGAAAGAGAACAAGTAAGAAGGCTCATTTCTGCCCTACTGTTAACGTAGGAGGGAAGGAGAAACTCAACTGGATGACAACCCAGCTCAAGCAGGTGGCTTGGAGGTTCATCTGTGTGGGCTCAGATGGTGATGCAGTGCTTCCATGCAACAGGTGAGGGCTGCACTGGTGCCCTGCATGGCTGTCAGTCAAAACCTGAGCAACCGGCAGCTCTACCCACACAGAGCTTCCTCTTTGGCTGATGCCCGACATGAGGATTTAAATCCTTGCTCAGAGAAGCACAGGATTAGAGCATGGCAAGTCAATTTGGCAGATCAGGAAAAGCCTTCCCACTCTTTGCTCCTTCTCTGCAGTAACCCAGCTCTTTCCAGGGGCTGTTGCCCTTTGTCTTGTTATGGGAAGCTTGATCCAGCTTGGTAGAGCCAAATGCTGATAGCATTCCTCACTTCTCTGCCCCTCCATGCTGAGGAGCCGGAGGGCTCAGCTGTGGGGACATGTCCTTCTGCTCCCCCACACCCAAGCACTGATCCCTGTGTATCTGCTCCCAGCACTGCCCCAGCAGCCAAGCATGGCAGCATGCTCCTGATGGCCACCAGAAATAGCTGCTTTTACACAGTGTCCTCCCCAGTCATGCCCTGCTCCCTCAGAGGGGCCATGTCATTGACATGGCTTTGGGCTCATACACACATCCAGACACACACAGAGTTTTTTCCATGGTTGCTTCCCTGTCATTCCATGCCCCATTGAACATTTCTGTCTCCAGATTCACATCTTATTGTTCAGGAAAAATTAGAGACTGGGTGGGGAAGGTTGAAACAACTGTTGATGTGGACTGGCATGGCAGAGTTTCCATAATTTAGCACAGCACTTAATTCACCCAGACAATGAACGCTGATGTGCTAAAAAGGGCCTGGTTCATCTGGGACATGCATGGCCCTAGAGTAAAGGCACAGAAATTATTTTCTCAGAGAAACTGCTCTGAAGATAAACCACAAGAGTGCAGCTAAATCAGCATGGAAGCAAGCTCAGCCCTGGAAACACTCAAGAATCATCTGTTACTTGTAATAGTTCTTTAATTTTCTATTTTTTTAATTTTTTTTTTACAATTCTTAAAGCAGTTCAAGCCTCTTCATTAAAACTTTCCCCTTTGAATACTCTATGATTTATCTTTCCATGAGCTAACAGGAGGGATGCCACATTGCAAAAGACAGGGAGGACTTTTAGCACGAATGGGAAAACAAGCTGAGGCTTTAAGCACCAACTCTGGATTTCAAAGATAGTGATTTCCTGCTGCTCTGACCTTGTAAGTTAGAGATCCCCCTCAGCTTTGGGTCACCTGTGGAACTCAGGCTGCCCCTTCTACTGAAACACGAGCTGCAATCTGAGCAAACATTGTGACTTTAGGGAATGCACTGGGGAAGAGTCCTGGGATTTGCCTTTTATGCCTAGAAGTGGTAAGGACACCTCCAATTCTGTGAATCATTGCACCATTTTCTCCAGGCTGTTACTGACAGGGGGGTCTCTGGTTTCTATTTTCTGAGGTATGTACGTGGATCGTGCAAAGAGGAAAATGCCACCACAGTTCTGGACTTCTAATCTCTACATTGGAAGTGTATGGCAGACCGCAGAGCCTGCCAGGGCCAGTCCTGATTTACACTGGGATAACTGGGTATATCTCCACAACAACAAGGCAGCCCAGTCTCCCCCGGTTAGTGCAGCACCAGTGTGTTTGCCAGCCTTGTAAGTAGTGTGCTTTGTCCCACTGGTGTGCAGATGTGGCAGAAGGCATGATCTTCCTCTGAAAAAAAAAAACAGCCAAATTTTCAACAAATTCTCCCATTCTAAGTTGTGATTAAGCTGAAATTTTGCAAGGTATTTTTAAAAAAATTACAAAAAAGCAACAACCTCTACCCTCAAAAAAAAAAGACCGAACCAAAAAACCGAACTGAACCAAAGAAAGAAACACCCCAAACTGAAAAACTGAAATAGAAGGGAAACCAAAATCCAGACAGTTTCTACTCTCCTTTCCTGAAAACAAGCAAGCCCTATGATGCGATAACCCTTCTTTAAACTTCCAAATTTGACTGAATCAGATTAGTACCTCCAACTTGCATTTCAGCAGTCTCCTGTGGGCCTAAACTGCTATTCCGAGGTGCTTTTCAATTTTCTTATTCAACCTGATCTCTCCAGTAAAACCAGTTAAATAGCCAGAGAAAGGCAGTTTAACTGTTGGTAGTGGTATGGAGTATGGTGAGGATGGGTGTCTTGCTGAGCCACAGCCTGTACCTCCCTGGGAAAGTCCTCCTCACCCGGGCTACACCTGGGCCTGGCTCTTCAACCTGAAATGTTGTTGTTGGCCACAAAACTGTAACAATTACAATAACAAAACTTTCTGAAGCAGGAATGAACCTTTTTAGTAAAGGTTTCAGCATCCTGTATCAGGAAGAAATAAACATTTTCCCATTTTCCCATTAACAACTCCACTGTCCATAACCATTCAGGACTGCATGCCTGGAAATGTCCCCACAGGGTTTCTCCCTGGTTTTCATAGCCCTTGTTCTGGTTCTTTTCAGGTCTAAGCAAGAGCAGATGCAGATTCATCCAAAAGCAAGGGGGCATACCCAGGTGGCAAAAATGTAATGTTGATTATCTTGTGGGAGAAATAAGAGGAAAAACTCATCCAGAACACAAAAGGAGCAAGTGAGTGAGACCTGGCATAGACCTCAGTGCAGTGCCAGGCACCTTAGGGCATCTTCCTTATCCTCAGCACTGAACTGAGCACTGAAAAATCTGCACTGGGAGTTAGATTTTCTCTATTTCTCACCCCAAGAAGACAGGAACAATGTTTTTTACCACCAAGATAACCATTTCAGCAATTATTAGTAAATTGCTTCAAATAAAACTGAACTGGCATTTTAACTGATCTCTGAAATTTAGGGTCAGAATTTTCAGTGACTTCATCATGTATCTTTTCTAGTCGTGTTCAAGATTCTCTCAATTGGAGAATTCCTGTGGGAAAGGGAATTTTTTTCTCTACTCTTTTTGGATAAGGAACTTAGAAGAGGCAGCACAAGTGGTTCCTGAAACCTTATAAATATTTGGAGCATAAGCAGGCAACACAAAGTTTTACATTTAACCACGTGGGCTCCAAATAAGTGGCCGAAAATTGTTTTAACCACAGGTTTCAATATCAATCACCTGATGATGGGATGCAGATCTTTCCAGAGAGGTCAGAACTCCATAGTTATTTCACTCAACACTACCCAATCCCGAAACCTCCTATTTCTTAATTCTATTTTTTTTTTTAAATATCTGCTTTCACAGAAGACGATTAAATTACACAGCATGAAAGTCCCAATCTGGGACTGGAAGATGGAGCATAGCAGGGAGTATGGGTGTCCTCTCAGCAAACACAGTTCAGCCTCTTTGCCTTTAGATAATTTGTTATTGAAGGTTGGCTTGAATTTAAGGCAGCAATGTTTCAGAAACACTTGGAAAAGCAAGCCAGCTGCAGGGCGGATATCATTACAAATTGAGACACATGTTGTACAGGAATACCATTCTTTTCAAATACCAAAGTTGTGTCTGGGGAAGTAAAGCCATGCAAAGGAGTCGGAGGCAGGATCTGTAATGTGCCGAGGGCCTTCAGCTTGCATTAGAGGCACCAAGAGCTGAGTGCACACAGTACTGAGCAGGATCAAGCCCAGATATTTAATCAGCTGTAATTTTCATGGTAGAAGCAAACATTAAATAGTTGAGGGCTCTGCAGAATGTTAGAGGTTACTTCGATTCACGGCTCTCACAAGATGATCACACACGTTTCCAAAGACAACTTTCAGTTCTGCGAGTGCACTGCAGCTCAATATCAAAATAATGTAAATAAGGTCATGATTAGTAGGTCTCAGCTGTGAGGCTTTGACTGGTGGAGGCACCCAGAAACATGCTTACATTTATGGGACCCAAAAATAGACAGGAGAGACTCAGCAGGTAATCTGGAAACAAAAATTATTTCAGAAAGTCTTGCTTGTCACTGTCTGATTTCCTGACTTCTTCCTCAAAGGTCTTTGTTTCTAGCTTGCTACAATCTTCCACTGTGTTTTTAAACAATAATTTAATTTTATCTTACAATATATGGCTCACTGCTTGAGTATGTCCAACTTTTTCACAACCACAGTCCTCAAAAGTGTTTTGCTCCTTTCTCTCCTACTTTCAGGTATTGCTCATAGTACTGTTAAATAGTTTATAAGCTCCTCATAATTGTTCAGAGCTCACTGCTCCACACAGAAGTTGGCCACAGTGTTTCAGGGTCAAGCTTCACAAAGGCTATGAGGTGTTTAGCCCCTCATCAGATTTCAGTGGCAATCAGACACATACCATCCAGCATCTTGGCCCCTGCATGTCAAGGCAATCGACGTCTAGATGATGTTTTTACAAGTGTTTTTACAAGACTCTGTTTTACTATGGTCTTTGTTGTTAGGGACTCTGTATTTAATTACGAGTTGTGCTTTCCTCCCCGCCCCCATAAAATTTCCCTGCACCACTGACTTCAGTAGCTCGACAGCACAAGGACAGGCTGATGTAGAGCTTGAGTCTCCCCATAGGGCTGCTTCACACTTAACACTTTTCAGTGCAGCCAAACCTGCTTTGAACCAACCTAAATAAGAGGAGCATTTTAGACCTTATACATATAAAAGTACCTGATCAGTCTTTAAAGCCTGGCAAAGAATTATGAGCAACTCATTGTTTCAATATGTACCAACATAGGGAATAGCATGGTGCTTAGTTCAAGTGATATTAATTTCATAAGACAATTAAAATTACCAACAGCAAGTAAGCACCAAAATTATCTCTGAAATCGGTGGTCTGAGGACCTGGGAGCTGTCGGGTGGACTACGGTCTGTAGGTGTCATAGGCTCTTCAGATTTCTGTGGGTCTGTCAATTGAGCTGTGCTTTTTTTTTTGCTGTCAAGTTCTGGCTGTGTGTTTTGATTGCCAACAGCCCTAAATGCTTATTACCTTTACAAATCAGACCAGGTGTAGTTGTTTGCTAAACAGAGTTCAAGGATCAGATTTCATATTTGAAACATGTGCCCTAGGAGGTTTTATAGAAAAGCAGAAGGAGCCCATCAGAAACCAGCACTTGCTCCTTTGATTCAAAGAGTGTGCAGTGATCTATGGCAGCGTACCACGAGCCTGCTATTTACTGCCACTGAGACGGAAGTTAGCACTCCCACACCCCGGCAGCAAGATGTGGGAGCTGAAAGCTACCCTGGAAGTATGTCATTTTATACTTCACTATTTTGAGAACCCTTTCTTTTCTTTTCTTTCTTTCCTTTTTTTTTTTTTTCTTTTTTTTTTTTCTTATTTTTTCCTCCTGGGAAATCCTTTTTCTGATTTTAAATACCTGAGAAGGTATACAAGCAATTTTGAAACATAAGATCACACTGCTGGAGTCAGGCAGCTCTCAAGGGCAAAGCTTCAGTTCCAAGCAAATGTATTTAAGGCTTTGTGGTGTTAAAAGTCTCTCCTCTCCCCCTTTGGACAAATGGAAAATTTCCGTAGGCTCGTAAGAAGTCAGGTGAAGGAAAACTTCTGAAGCAGAAGAGTAGGTGTGAAATATATTAGTCCAATTACTCTGCTGATTTAAATTAGTTTGGCATCAGTGGAACTATATCCAGTTAAAATTAGCTAAGGCTCTGGCCTGTACTACCGTGTCAACAGAGATGACTAGCATAGAAATGTGTTCAAATATAGAAAAACTGTTTTCAAGTATATCTTTGAGGTCAAATTTTTCCCTGATCATAGCAAGCTGGGCAGAATTAAGAAAGTTGCTGGTAGATAGACACCACAGTGACAAGGGAGAGATAAAACCTCTTAGGCTAAAAAAAAACGAGGTTAATAGCTATGCCCCTTGCCTCAGGAATCCAGACCAGAGCAGGAAATCTTGTGCTGGACCATTATGGGCAGAGGAGCTCAAAGTGGGATATATATTACTTCTGCTCTGAACTGAGTGCTCTGCATGCTGTATATTTTTAAAAGTACAATGCATGGACTAGACAGCTGAAGGTTTGGGCCTTTCACTCAGCACATGCTGAGCCTGGGACATACAGGTTGGCTCTCCATGACCATACACCTACTATTTCCACTACTTCTGGAAGAAATTCTGCCGTCACAAGTGGAAAAACTCCTTCCTTTCCTGACCCCTCTGTCCCCAGCACAGGATTACTCTACACGTACACACATATGCACACCCAGAAGCTAGTTGTGAGTTTAGCATGTGCCACTTCATTTTCTCATTTAGTTCAACATAACTATTATGTTAAATCCAAGCAGACCTCAGTGTTTTAATTTCTTTGCTTTAGGAAATGTTGACATCAAAGCTAGAGGGTTAAAACTGATCCCGCCAGGGCATAAAGCATGTAGGCAGGCAACACTAACACTGCTAATTTTAGAAACTCACATTGCTCAAACTCGAAAATATAACACTCAACAGAATATTCTTCCTAGCTTCATTCCTTTATCATCGCAGGACTTTGGCACTGAGACATCTTTTGATAGTTTTTCAAATTGCATCAAGCTAGAACAGCTTGACAGTCTATGTCCTGATGGAGAAACTAAACTTTAACATCAAGGATTGTGTTGCTGATTAGCACTTCCAATAATCAAGTAATTGGTACATTAAATAATCCAGAGACTGGCAACTTGCCCGAAAAGGTCATGCTTGCACTGATTCCTTTTTAGAGAGTCGTTGTTGCTGTCACATGAATTCAATCTGTCTGTCCAGAACACTAGCGTAAAAATATTTGGCTAATTTCCTTCTTGACACACAGTTGGATGCGAAATAAAATCCAGGAAAAGTTGCACATTAGGGCAATATGTTCAGATTTTCCAATTTGGGTAGGTGAGAAGCAAGAGAGAAAAAGACAATGGGCTGGACTTATTTTTTCCCAGTTAAATGTGGCCAGTGCTATCAATACAAACCTCCAAGGGCCCAAATCAATATATTTGTTAGTGCAGCTTCTATTCTCCTTGTAATTCACTAGAATTTCTATGAGGCTGGAATCTCTCTTAAGGTATCCTCTCCCCACAACTGGACTGTAGAAGGAGAAGGGTTTTATCTCCCTGCTTCCCGAGGCCTCGGCAGGAGAAAGTAACCCATGGGCCAGACAGACTCTGAGCCCTGCTCAGTCCTCAAAGGCAGGGAGGGAAGAAATCTAAGGCAGAGCCCTTTTGGTCTCTCCAGACTGGCTATGACCAGCAATGCTGAAATAGCAAAAGAAGGGCTCTGCATGAAACCACAGAGTCCTCACCTCAAATCAATCATCAGAACTGCACAAATCGCTTGTGCGTGCCTTGAGACGCTCAAAACCCACCCGCTTTTCACTGAGGTACCCACTGGAATGAGATGGTTACCATGCTGTTTACTTCTGCAGAGTATTTGGAGTATCCTCTTTCCCTTGGAGCACATAAGGATCTTGGTCTCCCAGATCTACTTCTTTTCTTTTTCTGGAGGAACAAGGGGATGAACACAAACTAATAATCCTCACCACACTGTGCTATGCCACTGCACAAGCCCCATAGTTATGGCAGACACCTAGGTTGGGCTTCTTAACTTCCAGCATCTATGTGGACATCTATGTCTGTGCCAGTCACCCTAAGTTTCCCTCACTGAAGGCAGAAATAGGCACTCCTAGGGCACAATTCATCTCCGCTGTCTTAGTTGTTGACTCTGGGATGAGCTCAGCTGTCTCGTTCAAGTACCTGCTTCTCTAAGTTGATTTTAAAGGGAGTTTAGACTATTAGATCAGCTTCATCTTTGTTACAAATGTCTATATTGGGTCAGATTAATCTTGCCTGGCAACCTGAAAACTTTCCTGTAAGACAACCCTTACACTGAGGCAAAGAAATATGTAAAACTCAGGATGAAAGGGAAAATGGTAATTCCTGAGGATAATCACAGTGGCAGTTATTGACATTTAGAGAACACAAAGGGCTGAGGACAGTAACTGAATCCTTGTCTTTCCAATGCGGCTTGTTCAGTTTGCCCACTTTCTCTCTCAAATGCTACCCATAAAGTCATATAATGAATAATCATGTCAACAGGCAAAAATACACAACTCGGTGAAGCCAGAACTTTCTGAGGGTTTAAGCTCTGGCTTTGAACAATACTAAAATCCTCTTGGGACTGGGACCTTGAAGAGGCTGCATTGCTGCAGTCCGGATGGTCCAGGAAAGCAGAAATAGATGCTAAGAACCAGCCTGTCTTTGACTATAGAGTAAGCAAATAAATGTGCAAGTCTTCTAGCATTGTCTTTAAATAAGCAGCTATGAGGAGCTTCAACGAGGTGGGAAAGTAAGGGTGAAAAACCATGGCTTTCCTAAAATGTAATAAAAAGGATACAGCCAAATAGCAGCCTTCTCGCTAGATCAAATCCCTACCCCTAGGTAGAAGCATGCAAACATTTATGAAGGGAATTTTTCAAGCTCTAAAGGTAACACTGGGGTTTGCAACAAAGATATCACTGCTGAGGGACATACATTCCATACCTCAGGGGTGCGTAGGGGGATCCTCACTAATAGGACCTATGAAGGTGTAAAGATCTTGATTTCTCATTTGACTTCTAAGTTACTGTATATGCTGATTACTAGTCCAAGAATGTGATAGTTGTCCTCTCTTCCTATTAGTGTATCTTTTAAACGTGACAGCATGCTGAGAGCAAAGAATAATGGCTGTGTTCCACCAAAGAAAGTAAATAAATGCTGTTGGTGATCAAGAGAAGTAATGTTTCCAGCCCTGCAACCAGCACAGGGAATGCAGTGTTAACAGCTGAGGAGGGAGTCCTGACTACAATATATATCTTTGATGGTGCAATTAGCCCACACTGATAGAGCAGGGAGATACTGCAATGGCCCAGATTACACAGCCTGCTGCTGCTGCTATCTGTGGCTGTAGGTGCCAAACGCCACTGCAGTCACTATTTGTGCTACCAGGGACAGGGATTTACTGGAGGCTACAGAATATTCCACGGATTGTAATGAAATCTGGCATGTCACCAAGCCACATCCGGCAAACCATCAGTATTTTACTGCTGAACAGATTTCTTGCAACACCCACCATTTCCCCTTTTCCTAAAAGAACTTCTCCATGCTTGTGCATCTAAATAAATTCCATTACATTAGTTTTGTTAAGGAATATATTCAGTGCAGGTAGCTCAGTGTGCAGCTGCAGTGCCAGCTGCAGGTTGAGCTCTGGGGAGGCAGGAGCCCAAGCCTGAGCATCAGGCAAGAGGATGGGAATGGGCACTGATCCTTTCCATAAAAAAAGGACACAGGGTGACCAGACGCTCACTCCCAACAACCACCAGACTTTCCTGTGCTTAGACTGTGAGGATATAAACGGCAAAAAAGCCCAGCGGTTCCTTTGTTCTGGATCCCTACTCAAAGGCATAACCTCGAGCTGTTGTTTTGCTATTTATTGCACCACGATGAAATTATTTTAAGGACTGGGATTTCTGAGAACTCTGCTATGGAAAACCTGGGGTTGAGCCAGTGAGGAAAACTGGTCTGATTGATTGAGTGTGGGGTGTGTAGCTGTGGAGGGGCTTCTGTCCCAGCCCAGGTGGGACCAGAGTGACTGCCAGAGCTGTTCTTGGATGGTTAGACAGGGAAGATTTGTTAGACAGTTTCTCACTCACAGGTTTGAGGCATCAGACACACACTAAACTACAAGTTTTATAAAGATGCTATGCTATCAGAGGGATTCAGTAGCCTGGAAATTGGAAATGGAGGATGAGAGGTTTGTGCATATGGAGCATCGTCTTTGGACAAGGCATGGAGCTTGGTGGAGTTACCCACATCTCTGCCTTGCTTTGCAGCACTGCCAGGAGCCACAAACATATACCAAGCACAGGGCTGGGACAAATCTCAGCTGCTTTTCTAAGATGGGAGACTTGCACCAAAGGCAAATACCTCAGGGAAGGCAGTAAAGCCCCACGGCAGAAGTTTTGCTGCAATAAGCTATAGTGGGCAGGTCCCAAACAGCAGGCAGAACCTAAGCACCAATACATGGGAAAGGAAAGCTCACGGAGAGCAGTTCAATCTCTAGAGAACAGCTCAGTGGAAAGCCAGGGTACAGTCTGGAGGCAGACCAAAGTAAGGTGCTTGGAGGCAGCTATTTGCTAAGTCCATTGGCTCTGACCTAGGAGGAATTTGCTGGGTAATCTGGCTCCATGCTGTGCTGCAGGGCAATTTCAATCATCGTGAAGGCTTGAGTTACCTCAAGAACAGGTAAGCACATTAATGGCCCAGACCTGTACCATATTCTAGGCAGAAAACCACTGGCTTCAACATACACAGCACAGTAACTTCACAGCCAGAATCATTACGATATGTTCTGTGAGGAAAAGTGTAATGAGGCTGCTGATGAATGGAGTACTGACAAGTACAGATGCAATACAACAACAAACAATACTAAAACACAAATACCAATAGTTTTCTGAAAGTGCTCATAAATTGGAGTTTGTATCTTTCTATTTCATAAAGGCCACATACACATGAGTTTGACCTCATACCTGAAAATACTGAATTCTATTCACACAGAAGGCAGTAGTGATTACACAAACCTTTACTTATTCTGATTTCGAATTCGGAGACACCTCCTTTTCAATGGTGGCTCCAGATCCTCTGGCCCTGTGCTGAGTATTGGCGTTGAGATAATGCACGGCGCAATAGCAGTCTTTTCTGCTGGTTTTGGCACAGGCTGGATCACGCAACCTGTCTTGGGCAGCATCCTCAAAGCATATGCGTGGTCCTCATCTGCTGGATTGTTAAGGTTGGGGTCCTGTTTGTCTCCCCCAGCCAGGGGCTCTTCCCCAGTCTTCTTGCCCGCCTCTCCCTCAAGGTGGCAGTTTGACGCACAGTTGTTCTCCTTCACGGACTCCAGCTCGCTCACTGCCAGCTCCTCCGGGGGCTGGGGCTTTTTCGGCTCCTGGGGCGGCTCCGGGTTCTTGGAACCCTCTGTGCTCTTTGTGCCATTCACAATGACGTTGCACACCGCTGCGCCAGCTTCCAGTCCCGGCGTGCCAGAGGCCAAGGAGACGGGACAGCAGTGAGCTCCGTCACTGCACGGTAATGTTTTTGAGTCAACTGGGCTGCAGTTGTCCCTGCAGTCACTGCAGTTCCTTTTGTCTGAGCTACCAAAAGCCAAATTTACAACACTGTTAGGTTCACGTTCCACTTTCACTTGGGCGTGTAGGGCCCTGTGGATGACATTGTGCAGCCTAGACCGGTGGCCTACGGTTAGGTCTATCACACCGTCCTGTGGACCCTGCAGCACACTGGGGAAACCAAATTTACTGTTCACTGGACTACTAGGTCTGACAGTCAAATCAACAACTTCATTTTTACTGTGCTCCTGAAGCATTTTAGCTTGATTAAGGGACTGGCCTGAGCAGCTCGGTGATGAGTCAGAGGATTTGGACGATCCTTGCTTTGACTCTCGAGGGGATGAAGAGCTATTGGTTGGCTTTGCCCCAGGCGTCTCACTGGAGGTACTCGGAATGAAGCTTTCGCCGTTGCTGGAGAAGCCATTGGGGGGTTTGGAGTCATTGATGTGAGGGATGGGGATGGGAATGGGGATGGGAACGGGCAAAGGGACTATGACAGGATATGGCACTAGTAGAGTTGGGGGCGGCACCAGTGGGGCAAGGGATGGCAATCCAAAGTTCATCATCTGTGGCATAGGCATAGGGCCATTTGGCATCATGCTGACAGGGGGGAAGGGGAGACTGGGCAAAGGAGCTCCGGGAGGGGGAGGCGGCAACAAGCCGGGAGGATTCCCAGGCATGGTAGGAGTTGTGGGGGGATGGATATGGGGGGAAAGCATTGGCCTGTGCATGGGGCTAGAGGTGGGACCCATATTTCTGGGACCACCTGGTGGGGGACCAATGCCAGGAATCATTGGATTTGACAGAGGGCTGTTAGGATTTGAGGCATGGTGAGGTGGCCCACGAATGAATGGTGGACGGATTTGCTGCATAATTTGCTGCTCCATGAATATGGGCAGAGGAACTGGCCCACGGTTTGTCATCACCATGGGAGGACTGCGAGGTGGGACACCAATTGGAGGCACAATGCTAGCAGGTGGCTGGACAGAAACCGGTGGAATATTTGGATTCTCACTGATGGGAATAGGTTTGGGAACTGGCGTGGGGATTTTAGTGACAGAGCAGTTGGCAGTGTCAGACGGAGAGGCAGTGGTAGACGCTGATGGTCCAGGGCCTTGAATTTGGCCAGCTGCAGACGCTGGGGATGGGGCTTTTCTCCGAGCATCTGCTAGCGGTATATTCCAAGAATCTGGAGTCAGCAGCTGCACCCCAGTGCCTTCTGCTTTATTTTCGACTGGAGGATGTAATGTACTGCACAGTCCAGCTGGAAGATTGGCCTGTGTCTCTTTGTAGAAAATGTCCATTTTGTACTGATTGAGACATTTTGCACTGCAGAACTGAAGCCTTCTTTCCCCGTCCCCAAAATCCAGATACTCTTTTGTGTGTCTTATGTGCTTACACCAGTCACATACCTACAACACAGTAATAAAATCAAATCAGGTAAGAAAAGCAATCTTCTCTTCATAGTGTTATTTTTAAAGTAATTAATCTGTTGCTAAATACATTATTTTTCTAACAGGAGAAAAAGAAGTTATATTTGAGAAAATGGCACTTTTTTTTTTTTCTCCAACATATTAATGAACTGAATGCCACTCCCTTTTCTGGCTCGTATGATCTCAGTTCTACCTTATATGATGTATTATACATCTTAAACCCATAGCACAGAGAAGAATCCTCAGCTGGCATAAACTGTTGTAACACACATATGTAAGTATGCAAAGTCCATATGAGTATGGCTGTGATTACTCTTTGGTGGTAATCTAAGCACGCCTGTGCCATCTGAGATGCCACACTACACAAGGAGTGTGAGAACTGTAAAAGGACTCAGAAAATTGCTGGAAATGAATGCAAACCATTTTCTGCTAAACTGCAGCACACAGTAACATTTAGTATTCTACTAAGGGTATCAAATAATAAGTTGGAAAGAGTGTGATATTTCAAAATGGCATCACAAAGCAAAAAGCATCGATTCTTTGCCCTTCATTCCAAGGAGAAACTTGGAAAAAGTCAGGATATTTGTGTAAGGTTCAAATAGACCAAATTTGTGATGTTTCAGCAAGCTGGAATTATTTTCTGAGTCGTTTGCCCACTTTTGTGTACAAGTCACTTTGAGTAAAACTTCTTGGCAAGCAAGGACCTGTTTAGCAACTTCTCAAATACTATGGCAAAAAGTTTGCATTGCAGACTCAATTTTGTTTTGTTTCTCTGCTTTCCATTTAATCCTTTTTTATGTTGCTATTGGTGTGGTGAAGGCACAGCCAATTTTTTTTAAAAATAAGGCTGCAGAACTAATTAAGCTGTGAAAGGTTTTCCCAGTTGTAAACCACTAGAAACCAAAGTTCAAAAAATAGTCATTCTAGGCTTCAGAATGCATTACTTGAGAGAAATTATTGTGATTTCATTAACACATTAATTTTGCAACACCAACAGCTCTCACAGATGGTGAAGACATGATCTACAATTCAAATATGACTCTTGTTTGCACAAATGCCTTTCCTTCATATGGCATTTTAAACAAGAATTAATATGAGTAATCTTGCCATAGCTATAAACAGATAAACAGATGTCAGATTTTTCAGTGCCTCACTTTTTTGACAGAATTTTACACACACAAACCCCCCCCATTTTTTGTCATTTACATTAGTTCTCAAAATACTCCACTGACAGTGATTTTTGGGGCTTTCTATCAGCATGTTAAGCCTATGACCATGTCATAGTATATCCTGGTATTGTTTGTTCTGCCTTTTCCAAATAGCCCGTATCAGCTTGTTTTGAAATTACTCTATCTTTTGTACAAAGGAAAAAAATACCCTAAAAACCCCAAAGAAGACTATGATTGTGAAAAGACTGCATTAAAAGGATAATTAATTTTAATAACTATTGGCCATATAAACAATTCAAAACAACATATGCTGGGCATCTGATTACCCATCTCATTTAACTCTCAGCTTTCCTTTAATATAAACAGTGGCGACATTCTTGAGTTTTCAGTAATATATCTTTAATGTATATACATACATGCTATATGCTATGGCCATTAGCCCATTTAACTCCTGGACATTTTGGCTATCCTCTCAGGTTGCTGCATGTTTCCCTCCTGCTCCCCTCCCCATTCACATACACATGCATACACTCCCTCTCTTTTATCCCAACATTTAAATCAAGCTAAATAATTAATTGAGAAGTAGCAACTCCTAAGTCAACCCTGAAGTCTGGGAATGCAGGACCCAGATTTTTAGCTTGGACATACAGTCACTGTGCCCCATGAGATAAAGCAGAGGAAGTCCTGGTGCTGCTTGGTGCATGTGGCATCAGCCAGGGTGTCTTTCCAGCATGGTGCCCCATTGCAAGAAAGGAAATTTCCCAGTGCAAGCAAGTCCAGCCTTGCACTGAACACACAATGATGGTGTCACATCCCAAAATATGTGGACAAAAAGAACAGAACTGTTGAGATAAATGCCTGCACTGCCATGGTGCATGCATCCCCCCAAGAGTGGGGCAGATGGGAAAGCAGGAGTGCAGCAAGCAGGGCAGAGGGGGCAATCCCACTTCCAACAGCTCCTGGATTTTTTCAGGTATCAGCTCTCCGTCTGTTCCCCACAGGAAGGCTCAGTGGCCATCACAGACAGCCCTGGAGCTTGTGCTGCAAACAGTGCAAACACACAGCAGTGGGCACTGAACCATCCCGCATATTTGGCATGGGTGTGGGTTCTGCCACCCACCTGGCAAGTCAGCACACATGATGGAACCATCCTATAATCAATCTCCTGGAAATTATTGGCTTGCCACTGTTTTCAAAGCAGACAAAAGGGGAATTTGTGAGCCTACACCAGGAGGTAATAGGACACTATTTAACTCAGTGGAGCTGCTGAATTTACCTTAAAGTCATTTCTCACTGCTGTAGCCACAAAATGCTATTTTGCATGTATGGAATCAGGATATACTTAACCACACTCCTCCTGCTACTTGCAGAGTCTGCTCTTGCCCCAAGGGCTGGTGTAGATGCCGAGGGTCTCCACATGTACCCCAGGAGCTGTACAAAGAGGCACTAGGAGCTCCCAGGCAACTCCTGAGGCAGGCTGGGGTGGGATGAAGCCCACCCTGGCCCATCACGATCTATTTGCAGTGGAAAGACAAGGAGGAGAGTGGCCTCAGAGGTGACTGCAGTAAAAAATGGAGCAAGACTTCAGGTGCAGCTGCAGCAAAGACTTGCCTTTCCTTTGGGACAAAGAAGTAAACCACCTTGTAAGCCCGCTGCCAAAGAAGTGCCTGAGAAATACGAGAGAGTAAACTCAGCTTCCTTATCTTTCTAGGAAGAGCCTCATCCATGACCTTAATTAAAGGGACTGAAAGAAAAATACAGCTCCAAAAAGATGGTGGCATCTTCTCTAATAATTTAATTTTATTAGTTAGCATTTGTAAAATTCACTGAAACACTTCACTGTACTATTGCTGTATTGATTTGTTTATCTCCAGTGGGCTCCTGTGTCTCTCCTGGCTAAACAAATATTTTCTCTTCCTTGGTAAAATATTTAGAAATCCTGCTTACAAATTCTCTACTGATTTCTCCAGTTTTCAATAACTCACTAAGGAACAAGAAACTCTGGAGCACGCCTGCCTCACATATTGATCACATACCCTTCTCTATATTTTATCACTAGATAAAATTAATTAAAGCCAGAGAAATCAAAGGCAGCAAATCTATTCCTCTGAATATCCTGCATAGACCAAATATTCAATAAATATCTCATTGATTTCATGCAATATCTCAAAGTGTTGAAGCTACAACATCAGTGAAAAATGTCCATCTTCTTCATTCATGTATTTCATAGTTTTCTTTTGCTTTTTTTCTCTCATTCTTTTTATTTACATAAGCAATCAGTCTGTGCTGCTTAGTTAAGATAAAAGGTATAAAAATGTGGGACTCATATGCAGGTAATGTGCAGGTAATATGACACCTCACAATACCATACTAAAAGGCAGAAAAACAGTCTCTACAACAATGAAGAAATTACTGGAGGAGAAAAAAAATGTCACTTAAGAATTAATGAGTCAAGTCTGTCTTAGAGAATTGATCATTTAAGATGAGGTCAATGAATTTATGATACAAATGGCTATATCACTAGAGGTAATAAAATGGAGCAATATCATTCATTTTACATCTAACTAATGACATGCTCAGAGTAATTACATATTTCTTCTAAAAGCCTACACTGATTAGTTCAGATGTGATAGGTGAAACATATATATCTCTCCATTCAATAAAATAACATTTTCTTATCTGTAGAACATACAACTGATGTCTTATTTTTATAAGTAATTGTATTCTTTACAGAACACCACTATTCTTCACAACCAGCTCAGAATTTCTCTGCTTATGTAGTCCCTTTCCTTGCCTTTTTCTGCCTCTTCCCTTCATTGCACAACCAAGAGAAGAGCTGAACTGTTGCAGAGTGCTTGTTAACAATGCACACTGGATTTGGTAGTGCTTACACGTGGGAGTATCTCCCTGGGCTTCAGTGGGATTAGTCACAAGCGTTAATACTGTAGGACCACATTTGGAGGGCCTGACCCAGCACCAGTGGAAAACAATGAAGAGCCTCCTCATTAATGCAATCCATCGGCTTTGGGTCTGCTGCTTAACACTGGCCCCTGCTCACCCTGGAGTCATCAAGAGCTTTATACTCAACCTCGACAGCAGCAGAGGCACAGACAAGGATTTTGGAAGGAACTGCAGAAGAAATACCCGGGAAAAAAATAAATGCTGTGAGACTGAGTTACAGACATTTCCTAACAAACATAGGCAAAGCCACCATTTTGTACATTTCTACCAACAGGAGGCTGGACCAGTAGTGGTGTCACTGGCAATGAGCATGAACATTTCCAAGACAGAGGGTCAAAACTTGCAAGGTGCTAGCAGATCCCCTATGCATCTTCATCTCCCTGGGAAAACACTTCTAGGACTGCTCTGGAGCAAGCACATTTCACACCATGAATGCCAGAACATGAATCCTGAATGACAGAAAGATCAGTAATAAGATAATGGCCTATCTCATTCAGCTGTAACGCAACAACCCTCAAGAAGATTAAATTTACCTAACTGGGGCATATCCAAGGCTAAACAACAGAATGAACATTCCTTCAGTACATTTAATGTATTTATATTTTGGTGGCGGGTTGCCAGTGTGCTACTTATAAGCTCAATGTCTTGGTATCATTTATCCGCTTTCCTGTGAAACACACAGCAATGTACACCAGGAGACAACTCAGAAGACACTGCATCAGCAGAAACACAACTCATGCCCGATATGGGAACATGAGGAAGCCAGGACTGAGGGATCCTGTAACGCTCATATGCCTGTAACACAGAGAGCGGGAATAAAGCCATTCCTGTTGGCATCCATATCTTTATTTTGATTGAAACATCCAAAGTGGAGTCCAGACATGGCTAGGAGGCTGCCTCGCAGGCACAACACAGGATCCTGCTGTGCCTGAAAGGGCTGCACTTGGACTTTGGGCATAGGTAATTAATACTTAAATCAACTGGCTGTCAAATGCAGGCACAAAGTTCACACATCGGTGCAGTCCACCACTAACCTTTGAAGAATAAAATAGCATCTAATAATGGCACTACTTCATTAAGAAATACACTTGGCAAAACCTTTTTGCAGAGGTATTTACATCAGCCCTAGAGAAACCAGGAACGAGTAGCAATGGAAAAAAGCCTGCCGCAATAAAAGAGACCCTGTGCCTCTTACACAATGCTTTGGATGACTTTCAGCTCCATGGTAAAGCTTAGCAAGAGGACAGAAAGTGGTTACTAGGGCAAAGACATGCCATTTTCAGCTTCTCCAGAACCAGAGGGCGACTGACTAAGCTCCTCTCCTTGCCCAGGACAACGTCACTGGGGTACGTGTACATCTTGCACGAGGAGGGGCTGAATCACATCTGAGGACCAGGCGTTTATCAAAGATGCTGAACAGATGCTGAAGATTATCAAAGACTCACTTCTTGGCATAACATCCATGTATTCGACTTTGCTGAGTAGTTCCTGCTTCCTTTTCTCACTGTGGTGTCTCTTTATATACATTCAGCCATATGTTCTGACTTCACAAACACCACTGCACATTTCCTATATCCTGTTCTGGCCCGGGTTGCCTTTCCTTTTAGCCCAGACTGGTCCTGGAAGGATCTGGGAAGTTCCCTGAAGTTTCCAGTACTGCAACCCAGCCAGGATGTGCGAGGCATGGAGGCAGAGGCTCCCACCCAATCCCAAAAGCCACAAGGTGAAGACACAATGCCTCTCCCCTGCACATCCTCCTGCTTTGCAGCCCAGTGAGAACCCAACACACCAGCCATATGTTTTTCAGCAAGGGCTCGAGTGTTTTTAAGTCTGCAAAACATTGGACACAGCAAAAGTCTAGAAATCAGCAAGTGGCTAGAAACACACATACAGAGGTTTCCAGTACACAGCCAAATGAGTCACAACTAGTGTTCTAACACACAGCACAGTCATACCCTTTGCTGAACACCCAGCAGCCGCTACAGCACGGACACCCAGGCCCCCTTGCAAGGCTGTGAGCACTCCCAGCAGGACACTAGGGGAAAAGTCAGTCAATGAGAAGGAAAGAAACCTAGATCTGTGCATCCTACAGGTCTGTGTACCTAACTGTCACTAAAGGAGTGTGAAACCTCTCCTCTGCTGTCCTCAACAGCTCCCCAAGATTATGGGGCATTGTGGCTATCTGCACCCTCCCTTCTTTTCTCCATTTTCCATCAACAAGGCTTCTCTTCAGAACAGTTCACCTAAAAGGTAATCCCCTCATAGATCCCACCTGCAATGCTAATCCTGCAAATGGCCCTGTTTCTGCAGTCTGTTGCCTGATTAAGAACAGAGAAACCTTGTGACAAGAGCTGTACCTCAAGCATTAATGTATCCAACACCTGTAAGCAGGGAGAAGCTGTGGCCCCAGTGGAGCTCTGGGTCGGACTGAGACCTCCTGCAAACTTCAGTTTGGGTCTGTATCAATCTTCACCTCCTCCTCTGCTCACCCTCTGAGGGTAACCCGGCCGGGAACAGCCCCTCAGGAGCCAAGCCCCCACTGGGCTCTGAGGGCACAGCTCAGTTCTTAGCACACACACCTATTGTTTGACACAAAGATTGTTCCAAGGCATTAAAGTCCTCTTTTAGCATTTCCTGACTCAGAAAAAGACAAATATGAAGAAGAGCAAGGTAGGCACACTGCCATGCCGGTTGAGAAGGTAGGCAGGTGGAGATCTGCAGAAGGACACGGCCATGCTCAGAAGAATGGGGTCAGAGTGAGGAAGAGGGGGGTAATGTGTTCTACCCAGAGATGACAGAAAATTACAAACTCCTTTGAGAGGTAAGCAATAATCAGCGTAATATCCTAATGCTGTTGTGCTTTTTTCACAGCTAATTGAGTTATCACAAAAGGTACTCAGCTGCCAGCACCCAGCGCCAAGAGATAGAGTGGGTGCAGCCTTGCCAGAAGCTGCTGTCGCTCACTAGCGTGTCCCACATTTCTCTACTTGATCCTCCTCCAAAACGCCCACGTTCAGGCTCCCTCCCGAGATGGACTGGGTAGCCCGGGGCACCGCCAGTGCCTGAGCAGGGTGTGCAGGGTGTGCATGTCCAGCACTGCAGCCGCCGTGTGCTGCCCCATGGCGCTGAGCCCTCTGTCTGGAGGTCCCCCGCAGGCATGCGGGCTGTCCCTGAAGGGGGAGGGCAGTTCACAGTGTCTGCTTTGAAGACAACTATGACTAAGTCTCTGCCTCAGCTGTCATGACTGGGAATTGATGCTCTTTCACTACCAAATGTCAAACAATACTGTAACAGGCATAATCCTAAGTGTGACTCTAAGCAGTTATCCAGCCTCGATCACCATGCTTGATGTCTTATTGTAAAACATTCAGCATGTTTATTGTGGCAAGATTTTTCTATCCAAGATGGCTTGTGATAATTTTTTTATACTGATTGTTCCATTTGAATGGAGCGATTATTATAAAAAACAAAAAGAATCATTCCAGCTGAAACCTGCTGCGAAGGAACCCTGAGGCAGGCTCCAACACACTGTGAATGTGGTTACAATATAGCTCATAGCGATACTAGGTGTGAAGGAAAACAGATTTTTACAATGTTTGGAGCTTTGTGTAAAAACAGTTGACAAAACAGAACACTGCAGTTGCCTACAACTTAAAAAGTGTCCTGTGACAAGTTTCTCTCTGTTAAAAAGATACCAAAGCTTGCCTGCCTGATTGTTTTTTCTTTCCCTGATGTTCCCCTCCGAAACATCTTGTCCTTTCAAAAATCTTTACCAGTTTTCTGAGTGAATACTGACTTTATGTCATTTAAATTCAAGACTCACTCTGTCTCCATTTTTCATCCTAATTATGTAAAAGTCTAAGCTACATGAAGCATAAGGAGAAAATAGAGTTATTTGGTAATTAATGGCTAATGATAAATTGATTCCATTTTTTGAATCATTGCAGTTGTCATCTGTGGTATTTAAAACATTTAAAACATTGGGTTCCTTTGTGTTGGGGGGCTTTTCAATGTTCCCAATCAAAAAGAATGAATGTGAGTTATGCTAATGCCCAGTGGAAATCCAGGTTGGGTCTTGTTTCATCAGAGTGGCTACATATTTGATTTTGTATATAAACAGCTGAGCTCTGTGTTTTCACCTTCAGTCTGAGGCTTTGAAACCACGGAAGGAACTTTGGATCTAAAACCACTGGTGAAGCCCAAAATATGGTGGGTGAAACTTTCAGGGAAAATGAATGTAGTGTGAGGTGGGGTTTGCCAAGTGGGAAGTTCTTCTCCCCAGAAACGTTCCTGGCTAAAATAACAGAATGCGACAATAACTGCATTTAAATCTAAAATCTTTAATGTAAGGCTACAGGGATACTACACAAAAGCTTATTAAAGAGCATGTCTGAATGGCTGTTTCAGTACTGGCTAAGTCCACCACTGCAGCAGTGACAGAAGTCCAAAATAAAACTAATGTGATGCATAAGATAAATGGAGGATAAGAGCAGGAGAGCTGGGGGTTAAATGCCCTCAGTAGGTCAGACAGTCTGTCTCACCAAGACTCGTATTTCAGAAACATATAAAGAACACCCCAGTCTGAATGCCCTTTCCAAAAGGGCATTCCATGGGTTTCCCATGCCTGGGAAACCTCATCCCACACCAAGTGCACTGGCCTTTGAGCAAGCAAGAGTCTGCAGGGCAGAGCAAACCACAGCTCAAGCCACCAAGTCCTACACTCAGATCTTGAACTCTCATCAAGTCTCATCACACAGAAAGGCCAAAAAACAGTTCCTCTTCCAGACTTTACCTAGTCTGACAGGAGACCATTCAACTGTGTCTGTAGCCATCTTCCCTGTGAGCATAATTTGAGGGATCTGTGGAATCAATTGAGTGTCTCCACCATGCTCCTCATGGCCCTTAGCTCATGGATGGCAGCATGAGAAGCCAGCTTTGGCAGAGCAGTGGTGCAAACTAGTCAGTCAAGCAGTCTTATTTGGATTGTGTAGGCATTGGTCTCCTTGATGTTCAACTCTTGATTTCCAGGCCAGCAATTCTCATGATGTGCATTCCCAAATTCCCCTGCTCCTGAGATGATGGTGGGAAACAACTCAGGAGTCAGAAACAAGAACTACACTGAGTAGGTGAAGCTGGGAGTCTTGGTGAACTACAGCCTGTGCCTTTCCATAACAGGAGTTTTTGCTTTAAGATCCTTAAGCTGTTAGTTCCCCAAGAGGAGCCTCACTTCTTCCTAAAGATGACACAAATGAATTCAGCAAACTGCTGCACTGAAGTTGTGCAAAGTATCAGCAGTGGGGAAACATTGCAAACACCTTGAGAACTGGACAAGAAATGTTGGCTTTGAATATTCAGGACGTCATAAGAAAGAAATCACCTGGAAAAACATTTTTAGGTCTTAGAAACACTTCCTCAGAATGTCCAGGCCCTTTTGTCTCATTGGGGCAGCAGAGGAAGGTTGCACTAGGAAATACCCTCCTTTCTCTTCCTCAGAGAGTGGAAATGCATTTCTTTCCTCAGGAGGACATTCACCTCCATGTCCTTAGAGAACTTTCTTTATAATCTACATTCCCACATGTTCAGCTACAGGAGGCAGGAGAGCAGCTTCTCCATCCTTGGGATGGCCAAGCTGCAGAGTCCCACCAGTGCCCAGGCTGACAACAGGGCCAGCACTTCTGTCATGCCAGGAAGTCCTCACCCCTACACAGGGGCTACTCCCTTCAAGAACTGGACCAAACATCTACCCCAGAAGGTTTCTTTTGCAGAGCAGCTGAACAACAAGTGCCGTGAGAAAGAGCCTGTATGCACTAGGCATTGCAGCACTCCCTGCATCCAGCCCCAGCAACTGGGAAAAGAAAGGGAGCAACTGACACTGCAAATTCTTCTACCAAATTCTTTTGAGAAATATAGATGCTGTTAAGCAAAGAAAAGCTAAAGAGTAAAAATGAAAGGGGCACTTCACTAGGCTCAATCAGTATCTCAGTGATTGACCAAAATCCTTCCAAATGAGAAATCTGCACCCTTAGGAATCTCATGTGACCAAATCTACAGATAACTTCAGATGAAGATTTACGTTCTCTAATTAATTCACTTTTTTATTCAGTATCTGAATAAATATGCTCACTCCTCTTGTTTTCTGATCAAAACTTTATTCTGATAATATGGCAGACATTGTGAGGTGGAAAATTATTCATCTGGCTAGAATTTATATCTAGTAATATCTTATATGTATTTTTCCCCATATATTTTCTTTTTAATATTCAAGAGAATATAAAAATAACAATAAACCCCCTCTGTTACAACTCCAGTTGCTCATAGATTGGTTGACAGAACTATAAGTGTAATAATGAGGAGGTTTGAGGGGCAGGTTAATGTTTTTTGCTAACATATGATGCTTTTAGCCTAAGGCATTGCTGGAGGCCTATACCAGTTCACCTGAAACCAAAATCACCACTGAACAGTCATTAAATCACTCAGAGTTAAATGTAATATTACTGGTCTAGAGAAGAGTACTGTAATCCAGATTTGAAATTTCATTAGTTCATAGAATAGGAAGCAGGAATGCAATCTGAAACCTCAGGAAATCTTTATTTATCTGTAATGAAGGGTTCTAAGACAAATTTCTTCCTCACACCTACTGCCGTTTTACAGTGGCATAACTCTCTCAGACTGGCACACTGTTTCTTCTGATTTATGCCTGTACAAGCCAGAAGCTTACAGAATTCCAGTCTCTGGGTACTTTGAAATATTTATATATATTTTTATATGTGTGTGCTTGTTTCCCCCCTATCTATATAGATCTGGGATCTTCAATTTTTATTATTGCATGGTAATCTTTATCATGCAATAATTTTTGCAGGCCATGGCCCACTACACTAGGTGCTGTAATATACACATAGCCATAGCACAGGCTGCAGCAGAACTGGCTGGGTCTCACAGTCTACCTGACACAGATTCCCTGCAAGTTTCCCCACTTCCCAAACACATAAAAATCCTAGAGGGACTGCATCAGCCACTGACTTGAAAAAATAATGTAAGGGAAAGACTGACTTGATTAGGGAAAGATTGACTTGACCATTAGTAAAAATAGATGAAAAAAACCCCACAAAACTTCCCAAGAGAGGCATTGCTGGGTTTTAGGCTACAGAACTCTGAAGGGAGTCAAAGCTGTTTGAGATTTGAATGCGTGTGATTCACACTTTGAGAACTGCTGGTTTCGTTGCTGGTAATGGTACACACCACCCTGCATCCCAGAGTACGTTCAGTTTAAAAAGCAGCCCTCTCTCTGGAAACCACACTTGATTAGAACAGCCCTGGGCCAGATCCAAAATCTGCCTGGATCAGGGAAACATGTGTCACATCAGTTTCAGCACAGGACTGAGACATGTCACATCTCTTGCAGATTGGGCACGGAGAGTGGAATTCATTTTCCCATTTCCTCTGGAGTTGGGGGCTGGAGAAGATGAAGCCAAGTAAGGGAAATTGCTCTGCCGCACACAGAGGAAACATTCTGAGTCCTCTACTTTCTCTTGCTGCAAGGCACCGATCCTGGCTGAAACCCAGAGCCCATTGGTACAGACCCAGCTCCCCTTCCCCCTCCTAATTAGCACAAAATCACCAGTGGAAAGAGGATTATTCTGAGCAACTGTTAGAATTACTCTTGGTCACTCCCATATGGAGCAAGGAAGACTGAAATAATAGCCAGGGAATAGAAGACACAAGGATTGTAACAGTCTGCACATCCTTCAAACAGAGAGGAGAGAGGAGAGGAATGAAAATATTACTCTGTTTCTGGTAGATAGGATTTACCATGAATATTATGGTCCCTAGCTATCTGAAACCATGATTTTTCAGGACTTTAACCTTGAAAATAATAAATGAGGAGTTACAAAGGTCTAAAACTGCAGCCTAGAGCCAAACATATGGTGAACTAATGTGTGTGAAAACTTCCTTGTCGTCTTCTTCTGCTAATGCCTCTCTTGTTTTGCTAAGAACATTCCTGCAGAGAAGCCAGGCTTCCTTTGACAGGAGCCAATGTCTGTGAGGGTGATGGGCAGCAACCAGCTTTACTTATGTGCAACACCTGAGGGAGGGCCAGGCCTTCACACACCCTGCTTGCCCACTATGATGCTTTTCTCAGGCCCAAAACATTTCTTGGTTCTCAAGAAATACAAAATGTGTCTTCTTCCTTGCTGATTGATACCTCTTTCTTTATAAGTAAGGCATTCCTATTCAGAAGAAAAGGTTTTACTCACCCCTCTGTTTAGAAAGTGTTTAGCACTAGAACATACCTGACACTAAGGTATTTACATAAATCAAATCTATTCTTAGTAATCCTGGGATCAATCCGGGATAACTCCACTGAAGCCAGTGTTGTTTTTTCAACTTGAATCATGTAACTGAGAGTTGAATTTGGCACAAAGGATTAATTTCTCACCAAGGAGGGTACATTACAGCAGAAGGCATCAGACTCACTGTTCAGTAAAGAACACAATCACAGAGGACCCTTTAGCAATGCATTGTGTTACTGTAGATGGCACTCCTTCCTTGCCTGGGTGCATGATGCACACTGCGACTGCACAGATTATATTATATAAATGAATCATGCCAAAGCCTTTCATACTTACAAGACCATGCAGATGATTTTTCTCCTTGCATGACATGCACAACAAAGCAGCTATGTGGAAGCAGCACACCAGGACAAAATAAATCAACATATTTAAACCATCACCCGGCAAGGCTCTCAAGAATGCTCTGCCTCTTAGATGCCTCCTCAAAGAGGACCAACTATGTCTCGCTTTTTCCAGCCTTTTTTCTCCCCTAGGTCTTCCCACAAAACTACTTCTCACAATAACCTCACAAGGTAGAGCACCACTCAAAGTATTCTTCATCAGACCAGCTGAGATCCGGCAGGCAAATGAAAACCTGCAGCCATCACATACAAAGGCTCCTAACTGTGCATTTGTTCAACGCAACCAAAGCATTTGTTTTTCTTTAAAGAGCTTTCCTTCACATTTATTTTAACACACATCCTGAGTCAAGTGCTCCTCATCCAGTGAGTTAGAGCAGCAGGACAAGGAAGGTTGCATAGCTACAGCACTGAGATAGGACTTGCCAGGTTGGCGTTAGTCATTCTCTGCAAAGACAAAATTGCTGAGTAACTTTGGACAAGGAGAAGGGCAGGCAGTGAAATGATCCAAATAGCACAATTTTAGATATTAACTTTGATTGCCCAGCTCGGGTCTGTGAATAGAGGCAGGCATCTCAGAACGGTGGATTACAGCAGGAACCCACCTAAGGCTCTGAAATGGCTCCAGCAGGACTCTCTGTCCATCCATTGTCGGAGGAAAGAAGCAAATCTCTAAAGCTGGGAGGCTTCTGTGTTCTTTATTTCCAGTGTGTATCTTTGATCCTCCTCTTACAACTGGGAGAAGGCTTTCCCAGATCTGACTAACCTACTTGGAGCATGAGGGTTTTGAAATGGGAATCAGGTCCTCTCACACATGTATGATGTCCAGTACAGTCACTCACACAGAGCCTTGATCCACCACCATCAAAAAACCAAAGTGCAGCATCCCTGTGGGGCTCTTTCCACCCTTTGGGATCAGAAATCCAGTGGTGCTTTGCTCACACTCTGACTTTAGGATTTGGTTCTCTGCGGCTCAGTACAATTGCACACTCGTACACATCCTGTTACATGGAATGGCTTACTGCAGGATGCAACACAGTAGCAGGGAAAGGAAGATGGAGTTAAGAATAGTGTATTTACTATTAGGCATGACTGAGAATATTGGCTGTTCTTCACACATACCAGGCACATTTATCACCCTGTGCTATAGGAGGGGATGTGACTAAGAGGTGGGGACATGCCAGTTAACCTCAGGCACTTGTCCAAGCACAGCAAGAGATCTGAGGTATGCACGAGGGTTGAAATTCCATTACAGGTTTTAAATAATTAAGCACTACATGTTTGGAAGCTCATTCATTCCTATTACTTTTTAAATAATTCATCTGTATTTACATCTAGTGAACTTCACGGAGCTATACACATAACAAATTTGAGTCAAGTTGCAGAAGAGAGATTGTTCCTGTCTGACAGCATTACAAATGTTTTTGTTGTACACAGTAACTTCAGCTATTAGGGATCAGTCAAAAACCAAATCCAACCTGCATGCTGTACACTACTGGGTTCTTTTACCAAATAATTCACAAGTAATCAAAACAATAAGAGAAACTGTAAATCCCCAGAGGAAAAAATGTGCTTCTTACATCTTAGAATAGTAAAAAAGGATTCAAGTTGGAAAATAGTGAAATAAAAAACTGCATATATTTTTTTCCTAATGAACATAATAATTACATTCAAGATAATGCTGTCAGTTCCATGTAACCTGTAGTACAGTCTGATTAAAAATACTAATCTCAAAACCTAGAATAACACATGTAACAGAGTAACAGACTCTAGAACACAAAGAAAAAAATCTTTATCTAGAGTCCTTGTCTTCCTCAACACATTATTCCCTTCTATTTGCTTCTAGTTCAAGCTGAACTAGACATTAAATACCCAGCAGGTTTCACCTAACTGGGACTACGTGATGCACCAAAATGCATAACCAAAACTGTTGAAACCTTCAAAACAATAAAGCACTGAAATAGGTGCTTGAAACCATAGCTCTGCTGTGGGAAATGAATTTGTAGCAATGGTACTGGGATTACATTTTCATTATTCGTGTGATTTCCAGCTCCAGTTAGCCTCTATTTGCAAGTAAGCAGATATATATGCATTCGCTCATGCAATTCTAGCTGCTATTCCTAGAAATTCAGCCCAAAACTAAGTTATTTCCTTTTCAAATAGAATTACTACTAATAGAAATGCTGCTGGCCAAACAATTCCTTCAATTAGAATAAGTGGAACAAAGCTGCCTTCAAACTGAGATCTCTGCTACACCTGCACAGTTATTCTGGAAGTTAATTAGATTGCACAGGGGTAAATATGGACTTAATGTGCTCTTCAGAGGCCTCATAATGGCAGAAGACATATTAGAGAGAGAAGAAAGAAACCAACTTGACTTTCAAATCCCAGGCTGGCTTTGCAAGGAAGAGAGCAAAAACATCTGTACTGTGGGTGAAGCAGTCATGCATTAGAGAACACGGAAAGCCAGTGTCACCTTGGAGAGGAAAGGTTTGCTTAAAAAATACCTTGCCACATTCTTATTTAGTAATTGTTATTAAAAAATAAAAAACCAATGCAAGGGCACCTAAATCAAGGGCAGGCATTGGATCCAATAATGACAAGTCTCCTCTTTGCTCCTTTGACCTGTGCAGCTCTAATTCAGAGTCCTGAGGACAGAAGCTGCACATTTCTGAATGGCAGAAGACAAACAGGGCTGCAGAAGAAGGGACCACGAGGTCAGGTTTCAGTGAAAGCCAGGCTTGCATGCCAGCCACAGAGATCAAGGAGCAACTAACTCAAAGCACAGGAAGAATCAGTGCTTCAGATGTCAGCTGTTTCAAGGATTACAAGTCCCCCTGTTCCTAGTGTCAAGGTAATAATCAGAGCCGCGGATGCGCGAGGCTCCTCGCAGCGATAGCTGATTGTGCAGCCCTCGATTGAGATTCAGTTTGGGGGATTTTGCTTCATTTTTAGACAAAGCCAACAGCGCCAAGCATTCATATTTCAAGGCTGTTTTAAGGATCAAAACCCATTTTACTTAATAAAAAGATGAGCAAGATTTAAAGCAGAAAATTATATGGGAGCTTCACATACAGTAGGTGGAGAGGCAGGATTCTGTGACTTTTTGTCAGGGGTATTCATTTAAAGATTGGTGCTAACGACAGCTTCTTAAAAATGTTGTGTGTGTCCCTTCCTGTCCCCCCCCCCTCAAACCCCCAACCATATTCATGTTTTCACATAAATCCTGATTTTGGCATATTACTTTATTGTGGAGACATGTTCTGTGTACTGGATGGCTTATGCAAATTAGCCAAATGTCCTATAAATTAGTCTTGAAATGCCTGGGATAATGAGCTGCTTGCATGGTGAGCAGTGCACAGTATTCAAAGAAGGACTTTACAGGTTGGGAGAGTAGGAAAACATGATGAATGTGTCCAGACTGCACAGCAAGGCGGGATGCCTTCCTGGCACTGTGCTGCTCACCTCAAAATACAAGGCTGACTGACTGGAACTGAAAAATGTAATATTAGGAGGTAACAAAAAACTGAAACACACCCACATCCCCCCCACCCCAAGTTATTATCTGGTAGGCAGGTGTGCCCCCAGCTACTGAAGCCCAAGCTTGCAGATCTTCTTAGTTGACTTGGCCAACATATTTAAACTGTTTGCAGGCTGGATTTTCTTCCCTGCCTAGTTTGGGTTCTCACTGAAGGCCTTTTGACATATGTTATGTGTGTGAACTGTATTGTATGCAGTGCTTTCTTCTGGAGATATGTATCTGTCTACCAAAAGTCATACCTCCCTTGCATTCCTTGCCTGAGATGGAGAGAGTGTTTCAAAACTACACTCCCAGCTGTATTTTAAAAACAGATGTTTTATGTCACTTGCTGCTATCTTGTGAAGTGTAGATTTAAGAGAAAGCTTTGCACACAAAAGGCTGGTTCTCTGCTCCTGACTCAGGTGGTGCTCTCTGAGGCATGTGAGGTAAATGGCAATAAATCAGATGACAAATCCAAAATACACCACTTGCTTTCGGTGTGTGTTAAATTGGCATTACATATTGAATTTGTTTGTGGGCACCTTCACTTGCAACATCACAATAATTAAATGATATTAGCATTCAGAGGCAGGGGTATGAGAGAAAGTGCTGTTAGGATTACTTGGTAACAATTAGAGCCTCAAGGATGCCTTTAGCTTGCACTCCTTTATTTTATTATTGTCACAGAGCGAAATGGGGGATGGTAAAGAGAAAGAGGCTGGCCAACAGGAAGGAAAACCAGAGACGGGTTTTACAAATGGAATGTTCACCTTGCCTCCCTCCCTCTCCTTCTGGTTCTCCTAAGGCCCCATGTTTTCTGCTAAGGATCCAGTGGAGCAAGCCCTCAAAGGGGGCCATTTTACCCCTTTGTCCTTCAGCAGCCACTGTGCACTCCTGAGCACCGGCCTTGGAAACGTCTCTTCTCACTATTTGGAGAGAGCATAGAAAGCTCCTCAAAGCACACAGGACTGCAGTAACAAATCTGGCTCTCTGCTGTCAGTGCTGTTGGGATATGGCGAGAGGCCGGGCCAGCTGCTTGGAGCTTTGTGCTAACTGTGGCTAACCCTGATTCGGTGGCGCTTTATCCCCTCTGACAATTGTGCAGACAAAAGGGATGAGGTAAAGGCAAAGCAAGCAGGAGGAATTCATCGTCGCAATTCCACATGAGCTTCAGAAGTGCAATTATGTCCATTTTATGAATGGAAGCAGAGACAAAGAGAGATAAAGTGACTTGGCCAGGGTCACAGAGAATAGCTGGAACAGAGCTGAGGAAAGAACAAACATCTCATTAAGGACTGATCTAATACCATGCATTGGGGCAATCTTCCTTGCAAAAAACTCAGGGTTTGCATTCAGAGACCCACCTAGTTTGGTCATACTGAGAAATCAAGCTGTGAGCTCTGGCAGGTAACTGATGGACTTTTAGATGGCAAAGCTCACATTTAGTAACGTCTGGACCTTACAATATTTAGGGAAGGGGACTTTCCACAGCTAACAGCACTTACAAGCCAAAGACTACAGGAACAAGTGGGGGCTTAAAAAAAGTTACATGATTTATCATGGAACTGAGGAAGAAGAAAGTTAAATTGAGAGAAACAAAATAAAGTAACGGAGAAAAAGAGATATTCAGAAGAGGAAGAAAGCATAAGGAAAAGATTGTAAGTAGCAGGAAACCAAAAACAAAGGTCAAAAATAGTTTTAAATTGAAAAATAGCAGGTATACTTAAGTGAAAACAGCTCAGCTGACACAGACAATCCCTGCCTCACTGCACTTTCAATAAAAATGTATCAGTTTGCATGAATCTTGGGCAGAGGAGCTGTTTGTGCTGGAGACAGTCACAGGAGGAGCTGCCCAGGAGACGAGTCCCAGTGCAAGGGTCCCCAGGTGGGTGAGGGGCAGCAGCCATGCCCACAAGTGAGCTCCACCTGCTCCCTGCTCAGCATCTGCAGCGAGTATAACATCAGCAGTAGCTGCTTCAATAATGTTTTAAACCTTCCTGCCCTCCTTTTCAGAGCTCCAACATGTAGATTCAAATCCCTGGACATTCACAAGCAATTATTTTCTAACAATGCTAGAAGAAAAGCTTCCACCTCTACAGCTTAAAAAACCCCTGCCCAGACACGCTCTGTGGTTGACCTTTTTCAAGACCTAAATATATACGAGATACCTAAATAAGATAATTGGCCAAGTATAATGCTGGTGTGAGCTGGAGGTCTTATACCAGAGGTGACAGAGGCCCTCTCTAAGCAGGAGAGAAACTGCAGGAACTCCATCCTTGCTGGTTTGCCCCCTGCATTCAAAAGCTTCTCTGATGCTTATTCCTCTCCTGAGTTTCTGTGATTTTATCCATGTGCATCCCGGTGTTAGGTTTCACAGTGGATGTACTTAGCTGTACAAACTGTGCCAAGTGAGCTTACCAGAATGGCAGTGTTGTGCAGGAGATGGTACTTTTGCAAAGGCAGCCCCAAATTTCTATTTTCCACTGCTGCATGAGAACAGCGTATCATGCCATAAAAGATAGAAATGTTTTGTGGCCTTGCAGATAAGCTAGACAGATGATCCATCATCATGGCTCTGCATCACCACCATGGCGAAGGGATAAGGAGTGAAAGCTGATGGCTTCTGCACAACAAACAAACAAGCACAGAGACAGTGTTTGCTCATTTCAATGTGCAAAGCTGACTTGTTTAAATATGAATATGTTGCTTATAGACAAATTTTAGTGACAGCAGCCCCGTGGCATCTATCACTGTTTGCACTTCTGCTAAAAATAGTTGTGCTGTCTTTGGATTTACTTAGATGCCACATCTGCAGGTAGTTCCCACTCCTTCCACCTCATCTCTGCCTGTTACCATTGCCTCCACCCTCCAGGGTATATCATGCTTAGGAAGGGGCTAACCACACAAGGTTCATGTGGTGTCACAAACACCAGAAATCACTTCCCTGTCCTCACCAAAAGGCTGTGCCCTTTTCTCTCTCCTCTCAGTTGTTCTCTTTCTCTGTCATGCTTACAGACAAGGGGCACCAGGCACAGCTTCAAAATGTCCCCCGTGCCTTCACTAAAGAGTAGTCTAAAAGGCAGCACAAACTATGGAGACTGCAGACTGGTTTCTCCCAGAGCAGATCATGATAATCATTGCTTCTGCATTTACAGAAAAGTGAGTGATTTTTCTCTTCCCCAAGTATCAGCCTACAGCAGAATACAGATGCACTTTAGAATCAAAGCATCTTCTGGAGGAAGTAACAGAACCTTTCCATTTCTAGGTTTTTCACTGTATATATATTCAGTTGAAGCACACTGTATATATATACTCAGATGAAGCACCTGTCTCAAATTCAGGGTGATCTGCCTTAAGTCAGGTTCCTCCCAGAATTCATTTGGGCACTGTGTTTACACCTATGGAAAGGAGCAAGTCCCACTCAGGGAACAAACAGCAGTGAGAAAACATAAAACATGAGGTCTAAACACTGGTTTCCTCCAAGAGCCATAATCCAAGCACTTTCCAAACTCCTCTTTTAAGACAGAGCTACATGGAGGTACTGAAGGTTCAACAAGGTCCAGGCTATTTAAGATTTGCCCTCTTTGCAGTTTTCAATCCCTGAGAGCACTGGGAGGCCCCCATGCCCACAGCAACCTATCCCTCTGCCATGAGTATCTGCCTTCATCCAGGTGGATTCTGGTCCAGGACCAGGGCTTTGCACACCAGGGATGTGGTACTTCCTTCTGCATCAGTGCACCATGACATTCATGTGCTGTCACTCTGCCACTCAGAAAGGCACTCTGAAAATAAAAAGTGTGGTCCCCACACCATGCACGATTTTGCCAGCTGGATACCTAGGAACTTACAAAACAGCCAGCAAAGACCATGAATTGTAGCTCCTACTACTCCACAAACCTTCAAAAAGGCATTTCACCTTCTGCACACAACTTACCTGCACTAGTGGCAGTCCTCAGCATTTTACAGCTGAACTATTTTCTCCGTTGTGTTAATCATAACTGTTTCTAGCAGGTTTTTCTAATAGCACAGGGGGAAAATTGGGCCAAACTCCTCTACAAAGGGGTTTCTCCCAAAACTCACACTGACACAGCTGAACTGGAGGCAAAGAGTGGTGAGATTATAGTAAATTCCATGGAGACAAGCACAGCCCGCTTTCCAAATACATGAGCAAGGTACTGCAGCTCTCCCAAGCAGGCTGCTGTGGTCATCTCAGCCCCTACCTCAGTTTGCACCAGCAGTTCAGAGATACCAAAGGAACACATCTCACCAGGGGGGGCATCAGAGAGAAAAGCCATCACACAGGTCACTGCAGCTGTCTGGTGACTTAGGGCAACTGAGATTTCAGCAAGATCCCAACAGAAAGATTTTGATAACCAATACGGACAAATATCTCCATTTCTGCAAGGAGTACAAGCCTTTCCTTTGACTGACCACAGTGATCTTGAGCTAATCTCATCTGAACTTTGGACAGCTTGCACTCATCTAGTCCTTGGCCATGCCTTTCTGCTGGGGACAGTTTCAGCCCTTGTTTGTGCTGGAGGAAAAAGGGAACTAAAGCTGGACTGCTGGACTGCGCAAGCACATGAGCTATAACCCCTCATTAAATGTGCATGATGCAGTGACAGAGAAGGAACACAGTGCAGAGGCAATTGCCAGAGCCCTGTGGCAATCCAGCGAGCAGAACCACTGGGGAGAGCAGCGCTTGCTCAACAAAGTCCCCTGCAATCTCTCAGAAAGGAAGAAATCAGATATGCATAAGAGAAAACTGAACACATTTTCCTGGCCTTGTGCAACCCCTTTGTCTGTGAGGCTGTGCCTGTCCCTGCTGAGGACCCCATTCCTCCCTGGGCACATGCTCCGGGAAAAGCCCTGCAGGTGCAAGTACACCTGAGAATCTCACCTGCTTGCTTTGCTTGTGACACTAGATACTCCCAGTTTAAGGAAGAGACTGGATCCTGAAGGATCTAGTGATCTTACATGAAATACCATCCCAGAGATTTATTAATACAAAGTGCAAAATAACTGATAAGAGAAGCATTTACCATTTCTATTTATGGAGTCAATCTCTTAGCTCTTTAATATTCCAGTTTCCAGCATCCTTTGGCCCTTATGGCTTGGTAAAACGATACACCAGCACAATGTCCCTATAGCTATTTTCCAGCATCACACAGTCTTATGTTTGGGACAGATTCTCATCTATTTTGAGACTCCTTTACATCACTCTGGCAGCTGAAAAGGGCCACCTAAGTACATTTCACATGCACCAACTTTTGAGGCTTCTTCCTATTGCCAGACTGATGAAAAGGCACCCCTAGCTTGGGTTAGAACCTGGTCCTTTGCTTAATGTTTTGAGCAAATAAAGGGGCGGTTTGAATGCCAAAGACAGAGAGAGATAGAGGGGCAGTAGCCAGGTGAACACCAAGTGCTTCTACCCTTGGCAGTCAGGAATCTACATTGTTATGAAGCAGAAATGTATTGGGATGTGGTACCTTCCCAACCACTAAAAACCTCTCAGAAAATGACTGCTTCGCATCATGACTAAGGAGGCATTAATTTCAGTGTCATGTGCAGTAATGTTCATTTGGGACAGACCACAGGTGGTCAATTATATCTCTGCCTGACTAGAAGAAGTATGTTTATTCCTCATAATAAAACATATTAGTACAATACAGAGTTTATAGCTCAATTAGGAAAGTGACACGCAAAGAGTTACAGCTTCTTGTGGAGAATACAGCTAAAAGCAAATTTTTAAAACTGAGTGAAATACTACCCTGCTCCCCATCAGACACACAGAAAATACACAGCTGCACAGCTGGAGAGGCAACTGACAGGTATTTTAGGTTCAATATTTAACCAGCCTGTACAATTGAATATTGTACTGTATATTAAAGCTCTAGACTATAACTGTGTTCCTTTCTCTATTTAAAACATTTTAGCTGATTATTCAGGCACTGGTTAGAAGAGAAAAAAAAAGGCACAAATTTGGTCCCAAGCATGAAAAAAAGCTGTGCATTGAGCAGAATTGTGCACATGCACACTTCCATCATTTTGTGGGACCCACTCACAGCTCTGCTTACTTCAGTTACTAGGTCTGGGGAGTCAAATTGTTTTTAAATACCTGTAAGTAAATCTTGGGACCTGTTTTCTCCTGCATCAGATAATAATTTATAATAAATGAAATCTGCAAATACCAAGGATGCAGTCGTTTACTATTCGGAATATAACACAACATCAAATAAGAGATAACATTTTGCACTTCTAACATTTTAAACTCAAATCGCACGCAAAGACAATTAAATAACAGCATCTCCATTTCAAAGCTGGAGACTAGACATCTAAACATAAAGTTAGCAGATACCTAACTTCAAGCATACAAGCAGTACCTCTGAATGACTCTACCTGCAAGTTTGACCCTAGACACATGCAGGAATATGCAGTTCAGCAAATGACTGTGGTACCTAAAACGTAGGTGTCATATGGAAAGTATTTATCTAGTTAATGAGCAGATATGGGCACATATAAATATTGGTTTGACCAATCTTAAATCAACACCTAATTATTTTGAGTAAATCCCACTCTGCAAGTGCTTGCCTTCCTCTGTTAACCACAGGACCTAGAGAGAGTGTCCAGCCTGGATGCCAAATACTGAGATGCCACAGCCAGCCATGTGAATGGAACCATGTCCTAAATCTAAGGGTGCTGTGGAACTGGGAAGAAACTGGTGAAAACCAGAGTGAAATGTAGACCCAGCTAAAGCTGAGACTGAAACATCCATCACCTTAACTGTGAATGCAACTAAGAGCAACATCTGATCCCCTGAATCCCACAGGATTATCCTGCTATCCTGAAAGACATCAAGCACAAGGATAGATGTGCGTGGTTTTCAAACAGGGAGGCAACCATGGGCGAGATGAAGGTTTCACTGAAATTGTTAGGGCTATGCTGGTGACAGGTGTACAGCATAGGAATATTTCAGATTACTACAAGCAAAAAGCTGTGCTCAAAATACTGATGTGCTTTTATCTGCCTGTACACCCACCTGAAAGACCCCAGTCTGCAAATGAAGGCAAGAACAAGAAAACTTCTTGTAAGGAAACAGACACTTCTTCCCAGGGTGAGAGACAGCAGCACATCAAAATGACATCGTGCAAGACAACATTTATAAAAATGCTGATAGATATCATCCCCCATTTGACTTATGGAGCCATCAAAAGCTCACTTCCACAGAGCATTTTTGGACCCTTTAGTTGACTGAATCACCAATTTAGAATCTGTCAGACTCCATTATGCAGATTAAGAGTCTCTCCTTGGTTTCATTTGTTATGCATTAATAAGAGAGCACTGGTGCCTGTATCCTCTCGCACACCCAAAGCCTTCCTGCCATTACATAGTAAATTTTGTTCTTTCTCGCATTTGGAAAAAACCCCAACACAACAGCAACACGGCTTAGTTGCTATGCAAAGACTTAAGAGCCACTGCATAGGGATCAGTTCTAGAGTTTGGTTTGATTTGAACCAAGACAGGTAAATTATGCCTGGATGTGATCTGAGGAGACCTTCCCGCTTACCTGTTTCTCTTGTCTACAGGTGCAGCATGTGCTCAGAATGAGCCTGGGATCCCCACAACCCTTTACTATCCTGATGCACATTTACTGCCTTCCAGCCTGATGCCTGGTACAGTTAAAATTCTGAGTACCAACAGACAAATTTATTATGAATGCTGGTAGGGATCTTTTTTCTCTCTCATTGACTAGATGTGACTCAAAAAGTTAATGGTAATTGCTCTCATCTTCATTTAGCAACGAGAGAGAGAAAGAGAGAGAGAGAGAGAGAGAGAAATGGGAGCAATTTGCAGATATGAGAACAGGTCATTACAGGTGTGTTATATTAGTGTATTCATGAGCCCCCTGGGACAGCCATGCTGTGATATCCAATAACTTTTTTAATGTGTAATTACACACCATTGGACTATAATTGATTAATTGAAAAGAGAATGTAGGCAGATGCTAGGCCAAGGCTGCTGCTGCTTGTTAAATGAATATGTCCTTGCTTCTTTATAATAAGTTAAGTGAACTACTCAGAAGCAATTAAGTGAGAACTGAAATTCATTAGATTTTATGTAATCATTGGTATTAACTTCTATAATAAAATGCAGGATTTATATTTTGGGTTTTTCTTCCCATCCCAAAAGCAATATAATGCATGTCACTGCTGAGATGTAAAAAAGAGTGTCTGCCACAGACAGTGAGCTGTGAGATATGTGCTCCTAGCATTCAGATCCTCTTCAGGTAACTGTGTGGCACTAATCTTGCTTCTTGGGATGGCATTCCTGGAAGCTCTGCACAGTCCCAGGGATTCCCAATGAGATGGAGTCAGGCACTTAATATTAATATCCCAGTGCCCCCTCAAACCTCCCTGCAGTCTACCTGAACAGTGGCCAAGCTCTTCTCAACCCTCCTTCCCACTGGCTGGATCTTAAATCTGAGAAATAAAAAGAGTACAGTCTCCCAATTTTCAAAACCCTACTCTCTTACTACAGTATGTTGGCTCTCCAAAGGGATCAAAGCCTTCAAACACTTTCCAATGGGGAAGACAATACTTGCAGCAGGATGAGACATAAACCAACGGCATCGTCACAAGAAGTCACACTCATTAACGTAGGCACCTGTTCAGACCTGATAAAACCCATTCTTATTAACACCTTGCATGACTGAGAGCCACAGTCAGAGGTGAAAAATACCCAAGCCCTTGGGCATTAAATCTGGTTTTATGGCCTGACCCTGTGCTGCAGGTACGGTGGTGGTGAGATGTGTTGCAAGGGATGGCTCTCCCCAGCAGCTACTAGGGCATTCCACAGGCCCTACTGAGTCATCTGCATCTACTGCACAGACCCCAAGAAGAAAATACTTACAGCTTTGGGTGATGACTTGGGAAATTTTATTTCCAATTTATATGGAAGGAATTCCAGCGACTTTTAATTTATCACACTTTGCTTCCTTTGGAACAAGATATATCTTTATTCTTTAACATTCTATAAAAACTATCTGAATTTTATTTCACAGAATCACAGAGTAAGATGATTTGGAAGAGCCCCACAAGGAACACCAAGTCCAACTCAGGTCCTGCACAGGACCACTCAGAAAACACAGAGTGCTGTCCAAATGGTTCTTGAACTCTGTCAGGCTTGGTGCTGTGACAACTTCCCCAGAGAGCCTGTTCCAGTGCCAAACCACTCTCTGGGTAAAGAAACTTTTTCTGATATCCAACCTAAACATCCCTTGGCACAGCTTCAGGCCATTCTCTCAGGTCATGTCACTGGGCACCATAGAGAAGAGATCAGTGTCTGCCCCTCCCCTTCCCCTCATGAGGATGCTGAAGTCTGCAATAAGGTCTCCCCTCAGTCTCCTCCAGGCTGAACAAACCAAATGACCTCAGTTGCTCCTCATACAGCTTCCCCTCAAGGACCTTCACCATCTTTGTTGCTCTCCTTTGGACACTCTCCAATAGCTTAGTATCTTTCTTATATTGTGATGTCCAAAACTACCCCCAGCACTCGAGGTGAGGCTGCACCAAAGCAGAGCAGAGTGGGACAATCCCCTCCTTTGCCTGGCTGGTGATGCTGTGCCTGACACAGGTTATGAATGCCAGTTTACTAAAGCTAAGCCACAATTCTCAACTGGTTTACTTCCCAAGAGACATGAATCTCCTTTTTTCTTTCTTTTACCTTTTTATAGATTTATAGAGATTTGGGTGGGGGAATGGCTGACAATTTTTTCCAGGCTTTTTTACTTTGAAATTTATTGAAATTATTAAGAAGTAGTCTGCTAATAAACTAATCCATTTTCATCTAGTAGTTTCTTAACTTTTTACATGTTTAAATTTAAGGTAAATAAAAAAGATTGTGGGGCACTCTTTTAATATTAAAGAAAAACCAATTTTTCAGTGACATGTTTAATATGAAAATTATAACTTCAGTAAACATTACAAATAAGGAAAGTAAAGAGTAAAACTAGAGTAATACAACACAATATGGCAGTAAGGAGAAATTAAGGTTAGAGAAATTATTCAGAGGTCATCAGTAAGTGCAGATTTATTAATGAAAATTTAATGCTTGTCCTGGGAAGGAAGATGACAGATTTGGAGCTGTAATGGGATTTTAATTGTTTTCCTTTTTTTCTTCTCTTTCAAAATAATAGTAACAGAGATGTTAAAAATTTAAAAACATGCCTCCTTTTGAGGAAAGGCAGGCTTGTGCTCACAAAGTGTCAAATGCCACATCCTAAAATAATGCTCCTGCACTGGGATGAAGGAAAATGGTAAATTAGAGGCAAAGTTGCTTCCTACATGTAACTGGGTGCCGTGGGAAAGGGGATGTGATTACTCGTGGTTCCAGGAGGCCAAGCACTCACTGCCTATAGCCATGGTGTTTCCCAAATCTGTCCCATTCCTACTGCCCCTCTTCCTAAGCTGCCCACCCCTCTCACTGTTGCACCTTTTAGTCCCTCTCTTTAGGGCTCTGAATCATCCTCCTTAATTAGAATCATCCTCCTTAATTCAGTTCACTGGATTATGTAGAGCTCCTGGTGGCACCAGCCTGCTTGGAGAGAAGCCGCGTCCTTGGCCATGGGGGAGATTTTTTCCTTTTATTCCCTTCCTTCCCTTCCTTCTTCCCATTCCTCATGCTCCTGTGAATTTTATACCTTGTATTTTATGTGTTGCTGGGAACTGGCAGAGCCTTGCCCTCCCTGGCACTCCCAAGGTGACTGGGATCCCCTGCCCACCCCTGCGGGAGGCGTGGAGACACCTCACCCTCCTTAGTGCTGTCGGTCGTGGTCACTCACTCACCCTGGGTGTAAAAGGAGTGAGGTTTGGGTCTTGTTTCCAGCAGAAAGTCTGCCACTTCAGAGTTGCCAAGACAGGGCTTTGTTTTCTATTAGCTACAACAGGCCTCTGATGGCAGCCTTCAGCTTAGATATTATTAATAAAGATCATGTTTTATACACTTCAAATTAGCTGTTAGCTGGCCTATTGTAATCTTTGGTCAGACAGAAGGAAGATGTCTCAAAGCAGCAATTCATTTTTTTTTTTGTCTACATAACATAAGGTGCCATTCAGAACCCACCTCAAACAAACAGGAGGGATCCTATTGATTTCACTGGGCTTTGGATCAGAGGTTGTGGAGTCCTGAACACGGTGTGAGTTAAGAAATAAAAGTTTAGTAGCAGCATGGTGCAAGATAGCAGAAGGGGAGCAGAAGGCCCGAAAGACCAAGACTTCCTTTCAAGACGCCCTAGAAGGTCTCTTGCAGCCCAGGAAGCCTCCCAGTCCATGCTGTCATAATGTGAGGAATTGCTTCGCTTCCATTGTGGGACAGAAAAACGTGTCATTAAAAGGCAGGGCCAAGAAGGACACAGCCTGTGTGCCGGGCAAGACAGTGGCTGCATTTGTTCTAAACCAGTGAATAGATCCGTGCAGACAGGCACAGAGACTATCATTTCCTGGGGACAGCGTGTGGCAGGGTGGCTGGCAGGCTGCAGCTCTGTGCTATCCCTGTGCTATCCCCACGAGATGCCAATCGCGGCACAGATGCCAAGGCACCCAGTGCCCCGTGGTGCCTACCTGTGCTGGCAGGCAGCAGGCAGGGAGGGCCAGCTGGAGCTGGGTGTCAGGGCTGTCTCTCCCCAGGGCTGCAAATAACCTGTGCTCTGAGTGCTACCTTTTTTCAGTGCATTTACACAGCGCCGTGGACTTCAATGGGAACACACATATAAGGCGAGCACCACTTAGCCCTTCATTCAGCCTGGCAGCAATCAAGGACAAAAAAACCATTCAGAATAATTTTTCCTGGTTTGTTGCCCTTACTTGAAAAGAAACAGAGTGCAAGGTTTTCAGTGGGGTTTTGGGGAGTTTCGTTTCAAAATATTCTGCCATTGCTCATGGACAATTTAGTTTTTGAAAATGAAACACTACAGGCAATTAATCTACCATATGACCTAAGCGTCACTGTTATTTCAGTCACAAGAAAGGTTGAATTTCATGTGGCCAAGATTACTGAGGTTTTAAGAGCATCAGTATCAATTCACTGCTACAATTGCTTTTCACTGTATTTTTGTTCCAGGGCCATAACCACCACTCTGACAGCTCTTTGTGCTTGATCCAAAGTCCCTGAAACCAACAGTGGGCTCTCCAATGGCTGTTAGGGGTTTTGCAGAGTCATCTGCTTGAATCACTGCATATGCCACAGTGCAACTGATGCAGTAGTACCAGTTGCCCTCAGACTGTGATGGCAAACTGAGCAAGCAACTGACGAAATCCATCAGAAAACCACCAAAAAACTGCACCACCAGTGAGACAAACATCGATCGACGCTGAAACAGCATTTAGACATGGCTGTGGAAGTCTTAAACTCCCATCAGGCTCAGTAGCTCTGCGATCTGGAACTCCACAAGGTGTCACAGATCTCTTCCTCCTCTCCTCTCCTGCCTCTCCAAGGGGGCAGAATCCCCTCCTGCCCACAGGATTATACCTGACAGGTTAGCTGTGGCCCTGCACCCCTCGGAGCTGCTGGGCAGTGCTCCTGCTCCAGCTTGCAGGCAGAAAGCTCTGCACATCCCCGATCTGTGGCAAGAATGAAGGAAGTGCTCTCCCTCTCCCTCTGCTGCTTTGCACCCGAGTGGGTGAAGGAAAAGCCAGGAAAAGCACAAGGGGAAGTGCACTTCTTCCTCTCTCTCCACTCTGCTAGGAATAAGGAGACAGCAGGTAAGACAAAAAGGGTGGAAAGGCAAGAGGCAGAAGGAGAAAAGCTATTTCTCCCTAATTCAGTCCTTTTTTGAAGGCACTGTGATTTTAAGTGGATTGAGAGGTATTTTCTTCTACTGCTGAGGCATTAACAGGGAGCAGTTTTACTTGATACTGGGGCACAGTAAGCAGGTCAGGCACCTTAAAAAAATGTAAGCCTCATTTTCTGAAGCCAAGACTCTCATGGCCTTCAAAGGATACCAATATGCATATTTACACTCAACTCATCTACAACAGCAAAACCTATTGGCCTCATCTGACTACAAATACTCTCAGTACTTTTTCATGTCAGTCTAGTAGAAATCTTTCCCACATTCCAGTGCCATAATTCTGAAGTTGACCTGCCTGCATCCCCGCTGCCCTGTCTGGGTGCCCCACATGTGCCATTTGTCCTGACTCTGCCTCTAGTGCTGGAACAGCAGAGCGCATTGACACGACTTCAAGCAAAGCATTAGCTGTAGCTCTGGCTCACTGCAGCTTTGCCATAGCCTCCCCAAAGGCCTTTTGTTCATAAGAGAACATTTTGGATTTCATGTTTCCATTGTAGATGTGTTTTTAGAGTTTTCTCTGCCTCTTTTTGTCAGTGATTAAAGATAACTGGCTGTAGGTGAGTTTGCATTAAATCCAATAGCAAGCATGTTTTATTTTGAGTCTTTTACATAATAGCTTCCAAGCACCAGGACTTATAATTCATCTCATACTGCATTCACAAATTTATCCTCTCAGAGCAGAACTACTAGGAACAGACTTTTTGATTTCAGAGATGAAAAGATCATGATTTTACTGAAGGAAAAGCATGGATTCAGCTGGGTGTAGGACTGGAAATGATTTTTTTTCAGGATATTTACGTTTTGTTTGGTTATTTGTTTGCTTTACATATAATCCCATAGCAGTGGGTGGTACTCACATCATCTCCATAAACAAATGATCTGGAAAGCAACCTGATGTTTAATTTCCTTAACCCATCAAACCCTCCTTACCCGATACAGCAGCATGCCAATCTGAAACCTTGACTCAATATCCCGAGTAAACGGGGGGAGGAAGGACAAACTGCTGGTTTTTCTTTCCCACTTTTGTTAAAAGGCAACCAAGCATGACTCTTCCTACCCTGACTAACCTGGGTAGGTGCCAGATGGATTTTTCCTTTCTCTAGGCAATGGCTCAGGAATTTCATCCAGCTAGAGCTGGGGCTGTGGGCTTCTTGCTGGCCTTTTCACTCCAGCCACCCCTTTCTCAGCGGTTAATCCCATCTTTCTCCCCACATCCACTATTAGCTGGACTGTACTGTTTCTTGACAATCAGCTTACAGCAGGGACAAAATTCTGCCTTTCCCTCCTGGAAACAAAGAGATGTGCCTGAAAGAAACGCTTCCAGCCACTCATGGAATAAGAAATTAAAATCCCAAGGCAGTGCCTGTGGGAGAAGAATGGATGGCTGGCCAAGACAGCATGTTGACCTGGCTTTTTAAAAATAGATTTCTTCTATGTAGCTCCCAATATTTATCATGGATAGCTAAATGTTAGATAACATGATTCTCAAAAACACTGTGGAGTCTACAAGGAAGATCTTACGTGCTCACTGATTAAAGCATCTTAACCACTTTGGTTTCTGTGCCCCACAACAATCTCAGGACACAACATATATGGATTTAGCTTGGGAAATGAGTACCCTGTTCCAATCCCATAACTGCAAAATGGCTTTCTATACTAACCAAAATATTTAATTGTCACTGCTCTTCTTAATAAGCAGAACTACTGAACACACTTCAGGGGTTTCCCCTGCCTAAATTATACCTTTCTTCCTTCTACTTCCTATCAAACCTGCTCACATTCAAAAAAGATGAAAAACAAAAAGAAAAGCTGAGTTGCACCTCATTAAATTATCTCCTCTTGTGGCATGTAAGCAAGGAAGAAAACATACAATTTGTAATACTCCATGTTACTTTTGTAATACTCTATGTTACCATGCTTTAAAATCTCTCCAGGTATTGAAGAGTTAAAGCTTGCTGTGTGTGCCTGTGACCTGGGATGTTAAGATTCAGCCAGTGTAGCCTGGCTCCTGTGGGAGAGCCCTGGCATGCAGACCCAGCAGCAGCAACCCAGCCCTGGATGCTGGCTGGCAGCACTCCCCCAGCATGAGCATTTCCCAAACAGAGGAGTCTGCCCTTGCCGAAACAAACCTCACTGGAAAATGGCAGCTAAACCCTAAAGCAAAGAAAGCATTTTTGAGCTGAAGCCTCCAATTTCACCTGACAGACTATTACTGTATTTACTGTGAATTGCCCTCAGAAAACTCCAAGGATTCCCTCATTCTCAGAAGCATAAACAAGTTTCACTTTCTCTTTTATTTAAAAAAATCTCATCTTGTCACTCAGCAGGCATCTGTCTTGCCCTCTTAGATTCTGAGTAAGTTTTCACCATTCTGAAAATATATTTTAGAGGATCAGCTGTCACCACTCCTTTCTTTCATGGTTTTTGTTTGGTTTTTTTTTTCTCCTCTCTCAAGGAATACTGACTAGCCTTTAAGAGAAAGAAGGTTTCTTGATGGCCAGTTCCGGTGAAAGTAGCTTTTGAAATTTGAGCACATTTTAATATAGAATTGTTTCCATAAAGTAAAATGTAGAAGGAATAACACTACCTCTCTGTGAAATACAAAGAATCTTAAACAAATAACACTAGCTCCCCCACCACCCACACCTAGGCTCAACATCATATTTTCACTGAAAGTTCCTAAAATACATCTTTAAAGATAGCAGAGGTACATATTCATTATTTTCCTGCTATTTTTTTCACATACAAATTGAGTACAGATTACACTGCTGCCAATTTTGTTTCCAATAGCATAGGAAAAATAAAACTATAACAAATTGCTTTTATTACTTCCTTAAACAAGAACTGAAACTTGTCCAAAAAAGCACATGAAAGACTAACTTTGATGACTTGAGCTTTTGCCAGACACAGTGGTGATATAACAAAGCAAAAACTTAAATGCATATTAATAGGGGAATAAGCAACTGGGCATTAAAAGAAAGCTTGGTTTTAATAGCACAGAGTGGGTTAATTGGTTCACTGATGGCTTGCACTAAATATAAAGCAGATTTTCAATGGAAATATTACATGACTTATATCATGTTGTCTCTATTACTAAGTTTCTCCAGCACCAAGAAGCCCTACTGACTTTGGGAGCAATCTTGGTGTGCTGGGATGGTTTGTCAGGCCTGATTAGCAGCACAGTAATTAAGCATGGCCCTGAAGAAAGAGCTTCATTTATTTGGCACAGGAATTATGAGTACACCAGGGAACCACTTTTCGTGTTTGTCTAGTTTCTTCTCCTTAGGATGTAACATTGCTATCCCTGAAACCACAAGGAACTTCACAAAGGGTTTACGAGGAACCAAGACCAGATCTCATGGCTCACCTTGCTTTTGGCTGGGGAGAATTATACTGCGAACAAACAGAGACTTCTAAGTGACACCTGTGGCTGTAAAAAGCATTGTCTTGACCCAACCAAGGGTTGGCTCAGCACAGGGGACACCTGTGGGGTAGGAGAGCGCAGGCCCAGTAGTGCAGGTGTGGCCAAGATGCTCTGTGCTCTGTCCAGTGTGGGGAGCAGGGACTGGCCACCAGCCCTGGGCTGCTGCTTCCTGCTGTGGGTTTCAATGGCCAGCTGACTGAACCTGGAGGCCAACTTTGGCACTGAGTTATCGGTTCATCAGCTGGACTTTCACTGCCTGTTGCACCTGGGGCTCCCAGAGTAGCACTTGGCCTTGCATCCTGGGAGGGCAGGCATGGGCTTTAGTGCAGATAAAACACAGCTTGCTCCTCCACTGCCACCCGCCTCTTCTCTGGTTACAAGGAGAAAAAAAAGAAATGTTGTTTCAAAGTAAAACCCATGTACTGACTCTCCATAAACACTTACATTTAGCCAAATGATTTTACTTAAGTACAGATGAGAAGAAAGGCGAATGCAAGGGAGAGATCTGCTGATGTATCTAAACCTCCCTTTTCGAAAGCCATGCATGAATATCTTTTAAATGTATGACAATTCATCCTCTGTTTACTTTATGCAAACAGAAAAACTCATGGTGGAGCACTCATTTTCGCAAGCTAATCAAGAACATTAGGTCCCAACAGATTCATTTAACAGAAATATAATAGGCATTCCTGCTTGCTTTTAATCTCTTCTAGCTGAAAACGCTAAAATGAACAGCGAATTAACCCTGCCTTGGAACAGAGATTCTTTCACAGCTATTATTCATCTCTCATATGACTTGTAAACACTCCAGGCTCCCTGTATGTGCTTTCCTGGCTTTTGCTCTTTCCCCACAGCAGAGGAGAGGAATGGAGAGGACAGGAGTGGAGAGGAAAGGATGTTTTGGATTGCATGCAGCTATGAAGGGGAGGAATAGGCAAGCTCTGAGGGGAGGACTGCCTGTTAGCAGAACAAAATGCAGCGCCACCACCCGAAAACAAGGCACAGCTCAAAGGTGGATGGGAGAGTGAGTTTTGGGGTGCTTTGGGGGAAAGGGGGGGGGAATTTCCGTGCATCACCAGCCACTCCCTGCATGGCTCTCCCTGATTTACCAGTGCAAGACAAGGTAGTAAGACAAGGCCATTCACGTGCTGACATTAAATATATATTTTTCAAGCAATTTGAGATCTTAAACTGTTCACGGATAGCAGAACTAGCATTAGAATGCTTAAACAGTAAAAAAAAAAAAAAAAACCCTATCATATTTCATAATGTATGTCATAATGAACAAAAGCCTTTAAAAAAAAAAAAAAAACGGTTTTCACTGTGCTAAAGTAACAATCTAGACTTGTTGTAAGTATGTTATTCTTACAAGTAGTTCGCAGTTATTCTTGAAGGCAAGTCTTGGAGTTTCCTTAGCATAGTGCTGCTGGGGAAAATTTTCAGCATGTCCATCTTCATCTCTAGCCTGAAGGGAAATATAATGGCCTATTTAGGGACTTACAAATAATGGAAGGAAAAAAATAGCTAAAAAGCATAACAGCTCAGATCATTAAAACAGACGGGAATCCCAAAATACAACATTATTAAAAAGTTTCTTTAAATAGTCAGTACACCTTTTAGATATGAGAACTTGGGATGCTGTTTTCTTACATAGCTTAGATTGAACATGCAAATTCATTGTGGAGTAATAATTAGAACAACAAAAGACAAAACCAAAATGAAATATTTGAGCTGGAAACTGAGTAACTCAGGGTTTCAATTTACTCCATTGCATTTTTCAGGATTACATTACATATGTACTCATTTAAACTTTTTGACATGCTTAAGCGATCCCTTGATAACGTACTTGTATTTTCAGTTTAACAGTAAGGCCAAAAAAAAAACAAAAAAAAGTTTTCATACTCATAATTTACATGTAATACTATTACAAATAAATGGATTCCCCCTCCATGCTTAAGTGAAGCTTTGAACGGAGCAATCATCCAGTGAGAACAATGGTCTTTCAGTCAAATGCGGTCAAAATATTTAATGACAAAGATGCATTAAAAGTTACTGGTTGTTTTTTGTAACTACACTGTTAATTAAGAAAGCTGAAGTTTAAATGGAGACATTACCAGAGCCCATTAGCAATCCTGCTTGCATATAGTATTTTTCCCTTCTCATCTCGAGCGTTTTCTGCTTTTGAGTTAAAGCAAAAGGGAGAAGCAGGTGAAAGGAGGAGTGTCAGCAATACGCTCATTACACTGTTCATTTGAGTGACACTTGCACTCCGTTCCGCTCCATCTCATCTGATTCCTGACTGTTCGCTCTCTCCCTCTCACAGCCTCCCAAAATTCACAGCTGAGCTGTCTCCCTCACATATGGCTTGCATATAATTATGCACATTCCATTTTACACTGCATTAAAATGATGAGCTCCTGGCTCCTTGCCAACCTATTTAAATCAGCCCCAGCCCAAAGAAGCTGGGGAGAGGAGGAGGGCAGAAGCAGGGTGACCGGATCGGGGGCAAGGGGCGCGGGCAGGGGCGAGGAGCGAGGAGCCGGCAGGGGTGAGGAGCCGGCAGCCCTCCTGCCCATCCCTGCTGCTGTCCCACGTGTGTTCCCGAGGCAGGGGTGTCCAGGGATGCCCAGGTGCAATGGGGGCACACCCCTGTGCCTGTGGCAGCGCTGGCATATTGCTGGCCCAGTGAGAACCGCCTGTCGTCGCGTGTCACGCGCCCGGCGCTCAGGCTTTTCAGCGTTGGCATTGCTGAAAGATATTTGCACCTTGCAGGCTCTGCGACTTGTTTGTCTTCAAACAGGCTTCTGCCTCCCCACGAGGAGACGGGTTGGGAAAGGGGAGACGTGGGCTAACAGCACTGTGGATTTTTAGGAAAACATGCAGGGTCTGCCCCTCAGCGAAAGCCCCGTGACTCCAAAAAGCTTTGACTCAGGCCTTTGCCTGTCAGCCATGGGGCATGAACACAGTTTGCCCAACAGAAAATGCCATTTTTAACAGTGCAAAATTTGGCCAAAGGTGTATTTCAGGAAGTACCTAAAATTGATGATTATTACAAGAACTGGGAAGTAGGAAAAAAGTTTATTCTGTATGTTTCCTAGCAGTTTATAGGAATTTTCTTTCAATGCCCTCAGTACTTGTGGGGTGAAAAATGTTTAAAATTTTGCTTTAAAACGACAAGAAAGAGGATTCCTGAGCATCTGAAGTCACTTGACAAAGGTTTAAACATATTCTTCTAACTATTAGTTTGAAACTGAAACCTGCCTTACACAGTAAATCTACCTCCATGCTGTGTGGACTACACAGTTCAAATCTGACCAGGTTTTCTTAAAAAAAAAACCACCTCAAAATGCTCATTTTGAAAACAAACTTTGTCCTTTCCTTTCCTCCTTGAAGGAATATGGGCAACTCACTGAAGCTCTTCCAGGTCATCTAGAAGACAACTGGGGCATGAATGCCTTAAAAATGCCTTGCACAAATAGAAACAGACCTGTCAGCTCTGGAAAACAGATGCCAATGGGATGTTCAGCAACGGACAGCTAGGGAGACACTGGTGGGGCACAGGTGTTGTGTGGGGCTCTGAACGCTGTTGGTGCCTCCAGACCCCTGAAATTGTATCTTGGCACCATGCAATACATTGTGCGTGTGACGGCTGGCACATTGTAACCTACCAGTGACCCTCTGGAGCGTTATCTTGGTGCACACACACACCTTGTAAAATGAAATGGATATCGGGGTGTTTGTAGTGCATCTGTCAAAATACAGAGACAAACCCCACTGACCTTGACCCACTTACCAAAATCACCCGTTACACAAAGGTTATTCACCCCTGCTGATTGCAGCATGCTCCTGCTCCTACTGCCCTAAACCTTGCTTTATTTAATTTCAGGAGTCGCTAAAATTTCCTAGTCTCAAAACCTGTTTAGCCAAATACTGCCATAATTTGCTCAGGCAGCAGAAATACACCTAATTTAGCTAGCTGCTTTCCATTATAAAAAACACCTATTCTGAGCAGTCGGGACTAATTCTCCAGTATCTTTCCATTAATTCATTAGTACCATCTTCCAGTTATAAATAATTTGAAGAAGGAAACACTCTTACAATGTTCATCACTATACTAAGCATATTTTAAAAGTGGCTCAGAATCCATCTTGCAATGGTAATATTGTGATGCATCTGTGCCTACACTGACCCACTCTCAATCACTGCTGCACAGCTCGTGACTGCCTCTGTTCCCCAGCATCTCACTCACAGCAAGCTGCCATCTACAGCTTTGCCATCAGGCCTGGCTGCCACAGGATGCTATTGTTCACAGAAAACAACTGCAAAAAAACCCCAAGCCAAATCTGTGATCACTGATTTTTTTAAAAAAAAAATGCTTTAATGCTGCTAAAATCATCACAGGAATGTTCTCATTTAAAAAAATGTACGTACTAACTGCTACATGTGATTGATTGCATACATGTAATATATGGGACAACTGCTCTCACAGCACATTTTGTTCCAGGACAATAAAAGGCATCAGCTTCTGCTGTGAGGCCTGGAACCATGATTAGCACTGCTAGTTTTATCAGTGCAAAACTGCTGCAACTTCACTGTGGCAGTGCCTCTCCTGGGATTTACTGAATCCCCTAATTCAATACCCTCTACTGGCAGGCAGCCGCCTTCCCATCAGCTGCATGGGATCTGAGAGGGAAACCAGCCCATGGCCAGCCCCGGGGGACACCAGGCTGGACACCTGACCAGAACAGTGGCGCACACACACACACACACACACACACACACACACACACACACACAGACACACACCACCTCACTACTACTGCCAGAGTAGAGCACACTGCCCAAGGAGAGGTGTTGGTTGGCAAAGACGATCTAGTGAGCAAAGTGCAGTTGACTTGGTGGGGGTGGTTTGGCTGTAAGGTCAGCCTGATGATGGGTTGTGTGGGAAATCATGGCCTTTAATTGCAGGTTAGATATCAGGAAGCCCTTCTTAATGACAGGTACAGCAAAGCACTGGAGAAGATTGCCTAAGGAGACTGTCAATGCCCCATCACTGGAGTTTTTTAAGAGCAGATTAGGCAAACATCTGCCAGGAATGACATGCATGGAGTAGCTCCTGATTGTGGGGAAGCTGGACAGATGAGAGCATCTCTCCTTTCCTAGGTCCCTGTTTTCTCTGCTTTCTACTGCTGAGCTTTGAAAGAAAATGGCAGGAGGCTAAGGAAAAGAAAATTAAAAAAAAAAAAAAAAAAAAAAAGAAAAAATCCAAACCAGAAAACAGGATCTGAAAGGATCTCTCTGAAAATAGCACAGCATTTGATGTTCAGAGATATGTGTACTCATTAATAAGTGCATGATGACAACTATCTTTGGCTACAGAAACTGTGCTATTTGTTCATAAGCCAGCCAGCCTATATTTGTGAAAGATGCCAATAGTTTGGAAACAGACTATATATTCAGTCAAGATTCCTTTTTTTAACACAACAGAGGAAGAACAATCTACAGCAGAATTTCCTCCTCTCCAAAGAGTGCAGATATTTGTTTCTCCTTATTCTCAGAGAAAAATTGTCTTGATCCAGAGGACTTCTTAGCTTCAGTGTAAGTCTTTTTATGCAGCTTTAGCCTTGGGAGAGGAAATCTGTGCTTACATTTTAATATTAAGGGCAGGATCTTACGATAGCATAAGTCACAAAGCAGGTTGAACCAAATAATTTATTAAGATGGAACTTGTTAATGCAAAGCTTCCACTAAAATGGGACAACGCATTTGCAACAAAATCCTACTGCTTAGTGCAGAAAACTCTAATGCCACTTAACCAAAAACACCTAACATTAAGAGCAACAGTCACTTGAGTAAGGCAGAGTGACAGAATATAAGTCTGCTTACTCGGGATAAAATTGCCACCTAATTTCCATAAATGTCCTTTGAAACGGATGAAACAGGGGAACATTACCCCCAGATATGTTAAAGGCAGCAGGCATTAGCTGAATGTCTCTGGTAGGACAGAGAATAAGCTGCAAGGAGCTGAATAGCGTTGCTATAGAAGTGCAGATAATTGCATTGAGGCTTCTGTCCCGTGGCGATGAACAGAGGAAATTCACATCACCCTTAATACTATTGTCTCCAGGGGCTGGCTGCAGATGGGAACTGAAAGCTCTGTTTCCGTTTCCACCACAAAGGTTATCTCTCCTTTCACTGAAACTCGAAGGAAATCCTTAGGGAGACCCTAATCCTTGAAATTCAAGTTCCTGTGCATTTCTGTTGTCCTACATAATCAATTATCATGCTCTCTACATTCACTGTACCAGCAATAGTAAAAATAGTACTAAACTTCCACCTGCTGGGTATATTTTTCCCAGAAACATGAACATGCTGTGGGCTGGGTGGTGGTGCTGTGCTGGGAATGGAACAGGGCCAGGGAAGATGGGCCAGAGAAGATGTTCCCTGGTTCAGCAACCACATAGTTACAGGAATGAGCAAGCCCTCAGCTCAGAGAAAGTCTTCCCTCAGGAAAAGCTCCCACTAATGTTTGATGAGAGGTTTGCTCTTTACAAGGATTTCAAGATTTTCCTGAATCACAGTGTGTTGGAATAAGCGGTATTAATTTGCTTGTTGCCTCTCTCAGCTGCACTCTATTCACTAATCTCCACAGTTGTAGTATTTCACCACTCCAAACCTCTAAAAATCTTCTCAAGTTTTTCAAAAAAGTCCCAGGTATTTTGAAAACATGTCAAAACAAGGTTTCATAAAAACTCCAAGACTCAGATCAGTGAAAAGAAAGGACCTAAAATCACGCTGGTTGTTTATCAAGTTGTTATCATTTACATCCCACAAAAATTGAGGTTATCCCTTTAGCCTGACTTCCCATGTACAGTTTTGAGGTGACCATCCTACCCAACATTTTCCAGCCTGGCGTCTCTTTACCAGCAGCGACTCTCTGCTCACTTGGTGGTGGTCTATGGAGAACTTGCAGGTCATATGCTACTAAGTCCCCATGTTTCCAGCTGCTAAAATGCATTTAAAGACAGCTAAAAATACATTAAATACTTTCCTAATGTTATTTTTCCATGTAAGCAACTGCTGTAGTCACCGCAGGAATGTTATTTGATCGCCAAGGGGAGGGGAAGTGGTCTGCGAGACAATCTGTCTACTGGAGGTGATCTACAAAGTTAAAAAGAAATCGGGAATATGCCCTCTCGTAACTTCTCTATTAAGTATGCAAAGGAAAACCAGAAGGCTTTTCCTGACTTGCTGCCTCCTCTTCTCTCCCCAAACATGCCACACAAACACATGTACCAACACACACGCGCACATCTCCACCCATTCCTTAAGTTAGGAACTGAGACCTCGTTTATGCTGGAAGAAGGCACCAGTGGGTAGAAACCAGCAGAACAGCACCACCATGACAAGCCAAACCTTGGGACTGCACATGCAGCTCTTCCCAGGTCCTGAGAAGAAGGCATACTGCAGCAGACAGGTTTTGTTGCCATTTTGTTGCCTGGGGTCTCTCCACAGACTTCCTTGAAATCTCTCCCTGGTACTCAGCCGCTCCTGGCTCCTATACATTACAGCACAGACTCCACAAATGTGGAGTCCCTTTCCCAGAGGGAAGTTAAATGGTCCCAAAGAAGGATCAAACATGTCCCTGCAAAGACCCTAAGCAGAGCCTGAGGTTCAATCCCCTGCAGGTATCCTCAGCAAGACAAGGGTCCCTACTGTTGTCACAGCTCTTGCTCACAGCTGCTTTTGCCTTACTGTGATGTGTCCAGTACAGACAGTGATGAATCTAGACCAAAATTCCAACCTTTGTTCAAATTTTAGTCGCCATTTCAAAAGCAAATACAAAACCTGAATGCAAAACCACTAATGGCAGACTGGATTAGGAAAACATCTTGAGTCCTCATGTTTAGGAGAAGGTTTGGTGTGGAAGCAACTTCAGGAGCCAGCTATCTGGCCAGTGTGATTAAGCCCTGAGAAAATATCTAATTCTGAATATCCTGCAAACTTCTCCACTGTGGTGACAGACGAAATACTCCCTGACTTCAAAAATAAATAGTCACCAGGTCAAACCTGCTATTCTAACCAAACTCAGCCCACACCACCTCATCATCCCTTTCTAAACACATGTAAAATCTCCTGACAAACAGGCAGTTTTGCTGAGAAAAGCCAACCCAGAAAAAACGCATTATAACAAAGAAGGAGAAGGTGCCAAACTGTGGAATGATAGGGCAGTGTTTCTGAAATTATCCTTGTCAAAGCAACTGAGGACTGTCACGTTCATTTTCTTGCATAACTGAAGCACTCTAAAACATCCAACAAATGTGCCTGCAAATCTGAAAAACAGTTATAAGGATATTTTCTTTTTTTTTAATTTTTTAATGCTTGTCTTCCACAGGCTATGGGTCTCAATGGTCCAGCTTTATGAATTAAATTTTTCACTCAGGATTTCATGGTATAAAATTCTCCATGGTTTATGTTTAAAATGCAAGCTGCAAACTCTATTATAATGTAAGGAACATTATAAGTGGATCAAAAGGAAATACTAATAACAGTACTACTCTAGTGCCTGCTAAAGTAATAACTTCTATCCTACTGCACTTAAAACTTACACCAAAAAAAGGGTTCAGCTTTCTAGATTCTATAAAACGTTTCCTCCCCTTCCCCCAGTTTTGTTTCATACACTTCGTAGGAAAACCCTGATTTCCTGCTGGACTTCTCACCCTTCCAGGCAAAATCAGGATTTTCTTTTTATTCAGTTTGCAATGCTTTGCAAACCAGCGACATAAAAAACCTAGAAAAAAATGGTGATCACTTTCAGTCTCCCAGTACATCCAGAACGAGCAACTGAATTAAAAATAGCAGTGTCTACTGCCCTGGATCTCTTTTCTAATTTTTGTAGGAAGAGGAGCAGAAGGTCTGAGATGTAAAGTGACTGCAGCCCACAAGGAAGCCAAGATGGTACAGCCTCAATCCAGTTGCTCAAGCAGGAAACTGCCTAATGCTCTCAAGTGAAAATTCTGCATGAAACCTCATATTGCCACCACATTCCAGACTTAGGGACTTTTCCTTTCTCTATCGACCCATACCCGGGCAGTTTCTGCAGCATTCCCGCCTTCCACAGGACTGCGCTACTCCGACAGCTCATGGTGGTGATATGTGAGAAGTGTTCAGGTGGCTGCCTCAAAAGATAATTTTGAAAGCTGCACAAACCTTTAACCATGTCATAATTTTTTTATAGCCACTTCCCAATTGCCAAAGAATAAATATAATAACAAACACATAATGTTGAAATAATTTGAAATAAACTTTGTTTATTGCTCCTTTGAATATTTTTTCAACAAGCCAGTGCTGTGTGGGATCTTCATAAACGTAAGCCTATCCTGCTAATCTCCCTCCTGATTCACAACAGCCTGATCCAGAGACACTAATGGACCGTGCCTGACAGTTATTGCAACAGATTCAATACCCAGCCTAAAATATGGCCAGGAAAGAAATGAAAATATACTACAGACTTGCCAGGAGCTTCCATTCTTGTAACAGGTAGCTCGCACCAGCATAGTCAATAAGCTTTCCCTCTCTCTTCACATTCCCTGATTATTGCCATTTATGAGATAAAATCAACTTCCAAAGTATTCTGTGTGTTTCGCTGTCAGGTAGCTCAAGTATCCCTTGTCACTCCTGCCACTTCTACAAGGGTTCCCCTGTCCAGGTGACAGATTTGGGCACAGGGGAAACACACATTTCCTGCCAGAGAAGCAGGGAGACAAAACAAAACACCAAGGAGGAAAACAAAACAAAACAAAAACCCAAAACAAACACCAGAAATAAAAAAACCAACTCATCAGATGTTAGTAAGGGTTACCTAAGGCTCGCAGACCAAACAGATAGCTGTCCCCAGAGAATTTGTTTCAATGCATTTGCGTGGTTCAAGCTTTTGCATTGTAAATACCAGAGCAACAATGCAGATTTTCTCTGACTGCAGTGTCACATATATGATTAATCATCTTGACTCAGAGCATATTTTTTAAAGCAATTGCAGGCTGGTTTAATGAACTCCTCTCCCACTGGCTTTTATAGACTACTCATGATCAACATACCATTAAGATAAACCTCGTGTCCCATCCCTCCCCCCTCTGACAGCTTGCCTTATTTGCCTCACAACAGTCAATATCCAATTAAGAGGCAAAGGATTTGATCAATACAGAAGGTAACAATAAGACTTAAACAGCTGGTGAATTCTACATGTTCTCTTTTTCTTCAATTCCCATTTTCATGGTATATAAATGGTTCTAAGCTTTGAATAAATGCAGAGAAGGAAAAACAATGGCCAGGTCTGGCTGGTAAAGCTTTCCTCTTGAATGGACTGTGTCTGCAAGCTACTGCACAGCCATAAATGCCTGTCTGGGGCCACTGCAAGACAGGCAGGATCCTATTCTCTGTATTTTCTGTTCTTCTATTTGAACAGTGAAAATAGAAATCTCTTCCTGGTCTGGTTACAAGCCACATGTCACTTGGGTCATTCACACATGAAAATGAAGGGGCTGTAATAATATTAAAGCAATCATTTATGAGCTGGGCCAAGGGATGACTGGTCTGGAGAGGGGGGCAATGCCCAACAGGAACAGAACGTAGGCAGGAGAACAGGCAGGTAGAGGGTGAAAAGAAATGAGGGAAAGCTTTGATACAAATGACATATTCTATAACCTTAATATCATCTCCCAGTCTTTCTGCCAATGATGAATGGCTGCAATAAAACATGGGATAGCGGCACATACAAGCAGGAAAAAAGCAAAACCTGCCTGGTGGTGAGGACCATTCATTTTAATTCCCAGCAGCCCAGGTAGAGGTCAGGAACTGAGGTCACAATATCACCACTGCCTTTGTGTCTAACACCAGGTACAGCACTTCTTCCTCGTCTCCTGCCACCTTTTTTTTGAGGCTTTTATTCAAAGTTTTACTTTCAGAGATGTTTCATAGGGTACTAGGTTGATACAGCCCAAATGAGGTACCCCTCCTTTTCCAGGATTCCCACTCTATTTTAAATAAGAAGTTATGGCCATGTGGGATGCCTCGCTCTCACTGACAAATGGAACCTAACCCAAACACTTCTGAGCTTGCTCCCAACATTGGCAGAAAGTTATTCCCAAATCACAATCGCATGCCAGTGTTCTCTACTGCCCACTGCAACCCTGTCATTTGGAGGGATTCCAGTAACATATATCATTTCTAAAACCAGGAAACTGTCTGTTCAAACTCATAAGAAAACTCAGAGCACAGAGATCTTTTCAGGCAATGGGAGGCAACTGACTACAATTTATCTTTCCGACTTGCCTTGGGATTTGGGAAGTCCCATTCTGAGTTCTCCTTTGCGTCACAATAACATGAAATGTGCTGAAAAACACCTGTCCTCCCAGCTCCGTTCACTACCATCCTTCATGGGGAGCTGTTGCAAGTAGATCTTTGGCTAGGTTTCTGAATCTGAAGTAATCCACTTCAAACTGTTCCCAGCAGTTTATTTCAGGCCTCAAGTTTTATCAGACTATACCTTTTTTTCAACTCTGTGCATTGCTATTATAGAAAAAAAAAATATACTACCTTACCTCTTAAAGATAGACTTAAAAAATGGGGATGCTTCCACTCAAAAAAGGAACAGAAAGAAACATATTTTTTTGTCCTTTGCTCAAATGGCTCTGCCCCTGACTCACCTGGCCCCTTATCACACAGCAGAAGTCTGCATGTTTTGCCATGTAATCCTGATTTTAATGGTTGGACTTGATGATCAGTTTTGGCAGTTGGACTTGATGACATTAAAGGTCTTTCCCAACCTTAATGATTCTATGATTCTCTTTTCTCACTCTCAGCTCCTGTCTTGAAAAGCATCCCTTAGGGCTTCACCAGACTCTGCAAACTCCCAGTTAGCACTGATGTCTCGTCAGGCATATGTACGAGTATTTACATGCCACCCCTACCATTTCATGGTGGCACTGTCAGCTTTTCACAACTTCCATGTGTTTATTTCAGGCTCTTATGTGTTTGCCCCTTAGATAGCTCCTACTTGCCAATATATATTGCAAATTCTTAGGCAATAACCTTGCTTACAACCCTGACCTTCTTTAATGTTTCCTCACTATTCTGTGGACTATTCAGTGTCACCTCAAATGTGGCACCCATGGTGTTGTTGGGCCTGCTGAAATCCAGCTGTTGGCCTATGCAATAGGTCTGCTGCCACAGGTCTGTCCTATTTTCCTCAAAAACTGAGGTACTGCTTCAACAGGGAAGAAAAAAGATGCAGACAGGATGCTTCTCTGCAAAACTGGTACCACAGCTGAAGAGGTGGGAGCTGCCAAAATCACACACCCACAGTGTGTGTGCCCCTGGGTCCTCCATTCAAGGGCTGGACTTTCAGCAGCCTGGTAGGCTTTGCAATATTTGGAGAGCAAAGTAGTCCTGATGTTTCTCCACTCCCAGGCTGTAAATTGAATGCTTGCCTCTTCTGTCTCCAGCACAGACACTTATTTATCTCAGCTGAAAGGCTGTTTCTGTCTAAGAAGAGTTTGGAGAAACCTGCAGAAATGTGGCCTTTAGTCTATCATCCACTGTGCACAGCTCCCCATTGTTTGACTGAGCTGTAGAGCCTCTTTCTTGGTCACAGTGCATATTGCAGTAGGAGGCAGTGAGGCTTGGAGGAAACTGATGCTCTAATTATTACCACTACATGGAAATACAAATGCATCAAGCAAAGAACCAGGTCTAAATAAACACTTTAAGCACACTTTTACTCTACTAAATATTGCTGCTATCTGAAAAATTTCACATAATTCTCTATTCCCTAATTTATTCCATCAAAATTCAAGACCCAGTTCTCCTGCCTGCATCCAGACCACTTTGCATTGGCTTTGTAATGCACAGGAATGGTCTCGACCTCTGCTGTTTTTAGTGCATTTTTCCATCTGTGCCTACAGATACTCTAAAGTGAAGAAGGCACCTACTTGCCCCTCACACAATCATGAGTGAAATTAAGCTTAGGGAAAGGACAGAGCAAGCAAGATAACCACTGGAGTAGTGACAGATGTTCAGCCTAACATAAGATTGAGGCCAGTAGACAGGAAAATCTGTCGGTGTTTCCCAGCACTACTAGCAGGAGGAGGACTGTGGTGGTAGCCATCACCTTTTCATTAGCAACAGCCTGGTCAGAGAGAAAAGAAGCCGAGGAATCGTCTTTTCATATTCAGTGTGAGTTCCAGGAACAGAATTACCATTTAAATTACTTACATCTAACTATGTAATTAATGTTCATGTCAGTTTATTACTGGCATCCTCACCATCAATGCTGTGAAATGCAACTTAGTGACTTTTTTGTGGGGAACGAACTGGAACAACCATTTGTCTCCCTTCCATTGTTTATATATTAATCGTTAAATTGTTACTAATATTATTAATCTCTCATTATCCTAATTACATGTGTTCTGTCTTTTTAGAGTAGCATTCCTTCCAGAATCAGACTGTTTCACACATCTCCATTGTTCCTCTCTCTCAGTTAAGAAACTTGATGGGGAATCACTGGCATCGAAGGAAGGTGAAATGAGTATTGAGTACAAGAAGCCACAACATCAGCTGCTTAGCAGGAAGGGGAAATCTATGAGTGTTCTTTAACAACCAGCACACTTCACAGCATACACTGGCAGAACATTCCACACGGCGGGAGGTGAGGCTTAAAAAAATTGGTGCTCTGTAAGCCTTCAAAAGCAGCCTGGGTCTCTTTCTGGAAGTCTAGGTCATGTGCCTGGCACTGCCTCATATGGTGTCTCTCTTCCGCCATTTGTTTATTTGCTTCTGGCAGTTTTGGCAGTGAGGTATCGGAGTGAAATGCACACCACTCCATACATATGGTGGGAAGAATCTAGTGCATCAGTTGAATGCATACTGTACTGTATACACATTCTGTTTTATCTCTGAGCACAGCTGTGCTGTAAAAGCTTACAAAATGTGAAGCCTTCTGTGCAGCAAAAACATCGACAGGAGAAGCTGGCCTGTAACTTATTAGGTTGTGACACAAGCCAAAAAAAGACAGAGTTACAGCTGACAACTCCTGGCATCATGATGAAAAGCACAGTGGCTCAAGTTAGAGAGGGAGTGTCAGCCCTAACTTCATGTTTTGGACTCACTGCCATGGGTCACAAATAGCATCTCTGTTTTGTTCTAGGACAATGATTCCCTATCCCAGCGCACAGCTTCCAGCTAGTGACTGAAGCAAACAGGCAAATCATTCCCCTGGTGTCCCACTGTACTTGCAGGCAGCCTATGCTAGGAAGGGATTCAAGGAGGGGGTGGGCAGGAGCCAAAAAGCAATTGTGCCTCTCTTCCTCACCCAGCACAGCAGACTTCAAGCTGGGATCAGTCCTGCATTCCCTACTCCCCCTGCAAACTGGGCTGAAGGTAGTGGAAACACATGGTAGAAAACTCAGGTGCCAGTTGAAGCAGATGTCTGGTAGGTTTTTTTTTTTTTTTCACCACAACCTTGAAACAGGAACTCTAAATCTGAGTAAGAATGGCCACTCTGGGTCATTGTCACTTGTCTGGTCACTTGTCTCCAGCAGCAACCAGTATTGCTCTCTTGAGGGGAATCTGAGGAGCAAAGGGCTACCAGCCCTTCCAGAGGTACAGACCTGCCCTGAGGGCAGTGGGAATGGGCATGTAAAAGGTTTGATAAGTGGGTTTGGCATATGTGTCCATGGTTCCTGGATTTTTTTACATTTATCTCTGTGTTAGCTGAGATTGTAGTACATCTCCTTCCCTACCTACTGACAGACTGCATATGTACATGTATGTGTAGGCAGAGGAAGTGTGGTGAGTAAGCAAAACAGAGAAGGGAAACGCAGGTGAGATGGCATTTTTAGGATGCAGAGGAATTGCCCTAATAAGAAAGCCATGACCAGAGACATCACACTTGCTTCCTGATCCCACAGGAAGGAAGTCCTTACACTGGAACTGGTTGGACTTCTCAGGGCTGACCTGTGCTTCTTCCCATGGATGCTGTGAGGGCTCCCCAGCTAGAGGAAAAAAATCCCTCCTGTCCAGCCTCTCCACTGCCTGAGGTGATATTAAGTCTCAAGATGGGCCTCTGGCTCCAGCAGCTTCCTTGACTGACACAGATTGTGGAGAACACTTTACAATGGGAGAACACACTGGCATTCCACAGGCATTCACCAGGGGAATCACACCCTTTTCTGCTCCTCACAGAAACTTATTTTTCTCAGGTGGGACCCCACCTGATTCCAGGGGAAAAGGGGAGCTCAACCCTCCTGTCAACAGGAGCTGAGGCAGAAAGTCATCCCACAAGGAAGCGTTCATCAAGTCTCTGTGAGGAGACTTCCTTCCTCTAACACAGTCATGATGGCACCTCCAAACTCAGCTGCCCCTGGGGGCTGCCCAGATGTCATTGCAGGAGTCCTGCAGCGGGGCACTGGCCCTGCAGGGGATGGAATACAAGCCCCAGCTAGGTTTAGCCTGTCTGCCTCGTCTCGTGGGGCTTGGCTTCTACACTGCACTGTGTCCATTGCCCTCTTCCCCAGCCCTGCGGGTGACACCCTGGCTACTCCATAGCAAAGGAGAAGGGGGACACGACTGTCACACTTTACGGGGAAGGCAGACAAGAAAGAGCAATTTAAGGCCCAGATAGACATTTTGTCACCTCTCCTATCAAATATATGAAAATTAAAGAGAAGCAAGGGAAGGGAAAGATAACAAGTTCTTGCCTCGAGATCTAACTGGTGCTGATTCTAGTTAATTTTCAACAATTGACATTAATTGCATCTCCACACTGGCTAAACTTTCTTTCTCAAAAGTTATTTTAAATACATGGCAGACTCCTCCTTAAAACCTCGCCATGGTCTGCACTAGAGGAAATAGTATCAGTGAAAGGCAATCAGAGTTTTGGAACAGCTCTTACATAAGATATTCAATAACAAGGACTTACCCACTAAAAAAAGAGAGAGAAACAATGGATGTGATAGTAGTCTATGTGGTATGCTACATTTTCATGATACCAAAAACCCCCTCCCATACTACAAAAGTAGCTATCCATTAACTACCCACTGCCTTTCACAATGTAAAAAGCTAGAAGTTCAATAAATGTGCAAAATCTTTTTTTTTAAAAACAGCTCTTCGCAGAACAAGTCACCAAGCTGGGTGGTGTACAAGTCAAAACCATGTACTATTCCAGGAGTGTAATACCTTTTGGAAGGACACATTCATCAGCACAAGCACTCCCACATGAGAGTAGTTCCAAGGAACCAGTAGACATGGCCTCGACACAAGGAGCCACGAGTCTGGCCTGGTCTGGGTGACCTCAGCTGGAGTTTTCAGACACTCAGACCTTCCTGCAGTCAAGCCCTAGGAACTGGTTTTGGAAATGGGAACTCTGGATCTGTTTTCAAACCTTGAAAGTAACACATGGAAATTAATCGGGGCTATCATTTCTTCCTCCAAAAAAGGGTAATTCAATTGTTTCTGAATTTAGTAAGAGACTTCAGAGATGGGAGCTGAATTTAACTTTTACAGCAAACACAGCTACACTTCAGCTGAGAGGTGGAAGGGTAAAACACAGGCATCTATCTCCTAATGGTACTGGACACAGACTAGCTTTTCTTCTTACACATGGTCTAGGAAAGATTTGTCATCGAAGGGCTTTTGAAAGGCAGGAGGTCACAGCTTTTCTGGCCTTCCAGCTACCCGTTCATACCACATTAAAAATTCTAGGAATCTACTCCTGTTGTGAGGAAGTTCAGCACTCTCGAAATTCAACAACTTTGAATATCCTGACTTGAGCGAAAAAGAGACAACTAGATTTGAAACAGATAAATATCCACAGGAAAACATGCACATATAATGAGTACAACAGAAATAAATTTCACTCTGACTCCCAGTTTTCTTTTCTTCAGTTTTACCTGCATTTCTGAGTTCAATTACATGGTCATTCAGGAAATCAACTTAGATTGCACTCCTAGCACATGAAGCAACCAGAAATGCCATCACTCTTGTGATGGCTTTCAGGAGGGGTTTAAATCTTTCTCTCTCAATCTAAGGAATGTGGTGTTGCTCAGAGGAATTCAGACAATTACAAATGAGCATCCTGGAAAACACCACTTCTGGAATGACAGCTTGCTAGAATATTACCAACTACTCAGAGACTTTCCTTAAAACATATGAACAGGAAGGGAAAGGGCAGTTGGAGATACTAGGAAATGAATTTGTAACTTGTCTAGACCCTCAGCAGGATCTTTAACACATGCTTCACTAAAAATGGGATTAAAAAAAAAAAAACAAAACACCTAGCCTTGTATACATTTTTTATAAACTTTAATACTACAGCTTTACTAGATGCAAAGGACTTTCAAAATTACCTACTATAGGTCCATCAGTTTATATACCCAAATCCACAGTCTCTTGCTACTGTCAGTCAGTCTCTTGCTTGCTAACAGGTGGAATGTGTCAACCTTTACATCAATGTGGGACATGGAAAGTAGAATGTAATAACAGAAAAGAAGAAAAACCCAGGATATGCCATTCCTTTTTAGCTTGTTCTGAGGAAAAGACACAATGGCCTCACTATGTGCATAAATGCATGTATGAACATGAATCTCTAGGTTTACTTCCATCACTCACAGGAAGTAATTAGAAACTTTAAAGTTAATTAACAACCTAAACATCCTAAAACTACAATAGTTATGAAGCAGCTACAACAGTTGCTTCACAAAAGGGTGGAGCTGCCACATGTAGCTGTGGCTGGTCAAGTGCTGTGAGAGCTCACAGAAGCCTATGTGGGTTTTTTTTAGTTTTTCTATCATTTTTCATGCCTCTTGGTCACCAGGCGCTTGCTGCTGTAGAGAGATCACTGCAGGAAGCAGAAGTTCTACAGAAAAGGAGTTTCCAAACCACCATTGTTGGCTCAACTAGATCAGATTAACTTGTTTTTTTGTTTTTTCCCACATCCTTGCTCATGCCCACACATACCAGGAAAACCTGTGTTATTCTAGATTGACTTAAATGTAAAACAGACTAATAGGAGACCTATATCTAGGCCGTGGCAGGGAACAGACCTGAAATACTCACAATAAAATTGACAGGCTTGATGGCTGAATGGATTTAAGCAACAGCTGGAATCTGATGAGTCTAAAATCACAAGTAAGCCGATCAGGAGAATGAATCTTTCATGGATTACATTCAATTAAGTGCTCTCACATCACTGAGAGGCAACTAGACATCCATGCACAACATACACTAAAACTGACTGGGTTCCAGATTCACCCACTGAGGCTGAAAGCACAGAAATCTGGAGTTTGTCTGCCAGGCTGGGCACTGGATGGTGGCAATTAACGTGAAAAAGTGACCAACACTTTTGTAAACGCTAAACATCCCTCCAAGGGTATGCTCTCACCATATCTGAAAAAGGATTGTCTTTAAGCTGCAAGAGGATAAATTTATACTGGATTAGGAAGAAATTCTTCACTATGAGATTGACGAGACACTGGCACAGGTTTCCCAGAGAAGCTATGGACACCCCATCCCTGTAAGTGTTCAAGGCCAGATTGGAGTTGGACTCTGAGCAACCTGGTCTAGTGGGAGGTGGCCCTGCCTATGGCATGGGAGTTGGAACTGAATGTTCTAGAAAATTCTTTCCAAAACAAACCATACTACAATTTTCTGGTTACAAAGCACCAAGCTTCTTCACGTTTGTTACATGTAACATGCCAGGAGATGGCTGATTTCTAAAAGCTGCCACTCAATCAGAAAGGCAGCAAATTTTTATGCCAGCTACTTTTAGCCACGGAGAAGAAAGTGGCAGAGCCAAGCCCATCATGCACTCAAAGGCTTTCATTCCACAGGCTCCCAGGGCGCAGAAGCTGTGGGGTTCTCAGCAAATCTGAAATAGCTTTCACGGTTGGAGATCAAGTCTCCACACTAAAACGTCATGAAACAGTAAAGACAGAGAGGCAAAGAACTGAACTGCAACAAAACAAACCAACAACTGACTAGAAAGACTGCATGCCTCTTGGGAAAAATGTTGAATTGTGACTGATTTTATGACGCTAATATTTTTCATTCTTTCCTTTCATTTATTTCTCATTTTTCATTAGAGGAAAGTTTTAAGAGGAACTGATTTCTTGCTGAAATTTCCCATACTGTATGCCACAACAGCAATTAAGACATGACAGAAGGAGATCATGGTGTGGCTCTAGATTTATACAACAGTGTTGGAGTCAAGAGCCCATGCCATTCCCTCTAACAAAGCCACTTGGGCTTGGATTTTCAGAAGATCTGGTATAAGTTGAGCAAACAAGGTCCATGTTTTTTTTTTCAGGGAAATCAGTTGCTTGATTTTCTCCTGTGCTTTCAGAAATTTCAGGCTTGGCAAAAGGAGCAAAGGAAACACTTTCCCTCATTCCAGAGCTGTGATGATGACAGGTTACAAATGCCCAGCTGCACCAGGGCTGCCCAGATGTGGTGTCCCTGTGGGGTGGCTTCCTCCATGGGTGATCTGTGAAGAAAGGGGCTCATGTGGTGCAGGACCACCAACCTGGCTTTCATGTGCTTTTGTGGGTGTTTTTCCTCTCCTGATGAGAGCATGCACCTCTCTGACTACTACAGCTGTCCACTGGAAAGGAAAGCAAAGCGGCAGGAGCCCACCTTTGCTGATATGTAGCCCTTCGTAGGTGGGAGAGGCTCCTCCCTGTGAAACTGTCCAAGCTGCAGATCTTCTGCTGTCAGCTGGCAATTCACAATTACCTTAAACACTTTGACCCCTGCTGTGTCCTGAGTATCCATCAGGCAGCGACTGCTGTCTCAGACCAGTTCCGAAAGACTCCCCCTTTGACAGTTACTACATCAGATACGCTCGGCTTTGTTTTCCATTATAGCAGGGGCTTTCTGAGGCCAGACAGGCTTGTGCTTTGCTGTCTGTCTTATAAAATCAACCTGTAACCCAAAAATTAAGCTGTGCTCTTTCAAAGATTCTCACTCCCAGTAATAAGAAATCTGCGTGTCAGGCTTTCTTGCCCATCACCCTGATGATTCTTACTGAGGTGGGAAGGCATCTGGTCATTCTCCAGGCACACTGACAGGGACAAGATCCATCTGGGTCAACACAGGAAGCACACAGAGCACGCAGAATTTCTTTGTTAAACAAGAAGATGCTGTTTTTCTAAATAACCACTTTCTTAACTACAGTCTCATTTTAAGCAGAGGTCACTGGTCTCTATTCTTCAAGGAATAAGAGTAGTGTGATAAAATCAGCATCAGGAAGGACAGAGGATTAGAAACTGGGGTCAGGGAACAAGGATTTAGGAAGTTGAGAAGGTGTCCCTAAATCTCAGAATATGCTCACTTTCCCCAAACAAAAATCTACTATTTGGGTCCTGAAATCTGAGACTCACAATAGGAACACGAGCTCCGTCAAACCAGCCGGGTTTTCTGCAACTCTGACAAGGAATTTTGTGCAACAGCTCATGAAAACAGGTGGTGAGTGTCCAGTTCAGACTGGGAAGTAGTGTACTACTGTAAAATTCCCATCTTCCCACCCCTTGATTTAAGAATTTCCGTGTCAAAAAAATTTGGTCAGCTCAGCAAAGAGACTGAACTATCTTGTAAATGCCTTGTCTTTTTAATTGCAATAGCTGTGAAACACACAATGCATCTTTAAGATTTTACAGTGCTGGTAATATAAAAGAACTGAAATATTTGCCATTATCTTATCAAAATATCAGGCCTGCAACTTATTGGAGTATTTTATGAATGGTAAGCCAGGAAGATTTTATTTTTCTTTCTTCCTTGGGTCACATACACAGCAATGCAAGAGCAAAGAATAAGCCCTTCTCTCATTTGCAGAATTGATTTGCTTCATTAAAAGCCAAAACCCTCTTTCTCTTGCCAGCTGAAATAGCTGCCTTTGTATCCTTAAGTGAAATCATTAAGAAACATGTCAGACAGAGAGAGAGATGTGTTTTTCCCAGGTATTCCTAAAGCCATTGAGTACTACAAGTCAGAGCTATGAAATTATACTGCACCACTCCAAGCATTTGTTTCTCTTCCCAAACAGAGCATCATTGTTCTTATTTAAAGAAATAATCCTCACAAAGCTGAAATAATTATTCAGCCCAAACAGCCCATAGCAAGTGAAACAGTCTTTAGACAGCTGTCATGGCTCAGTCTTCCGGAAGCTTTGATTTTAATGAAACTCATTAAGGAAAGAAATTAACAGAAATTAACAGGAAAATATCATAATTTGTCTTGTTTCAGAAAGCCTGAATGGAGACAAAAGGCTCTTTAATATGACACGTAATGTGACCAGTCACAACTCTCTGTGTCGCTGAGTCTTGCAGGCTGTGGAAGTCCGAAGCTGCTTATGCTGCAGCTCCACAGCTTGGTGCAGTGAAATGAAAACAGTAAATGAGAATACCCTGTCTTTGGGCACTAAGGAGCCTGTCTCCTAAGCCTCTGTGCACTGTGTGCCCGTAGAATCATGCAGGAATGTTCAAGGTAATGAAGATGCTACCTGTAAACATCTTAGGATAATGAAAGATGAAAGGTAATAAACTCTCTTGAGAAGGAAACAATTTTATAGATAGTTGATGACTACTGTTTCTTTTTGCAACACTCTTCAAAGGAGGGGGAAAAAACCCACTTATCTTTTCAGATACATATTAGGTATCTAAGTAATCTCTGATTTCCCATTCAGAAGCACAAAAAGGAACATTCCATCATGGCTTTTAATCTGAGTGGAATTGACAGGGAAGCATGCGGTGTTGTAAGCAGTTCAGGGAAGCAGCAATAATAACATTGACACATCTCGCTTTAGTGTCCTCAGCCTCTCCTCTGGCTGGCACGCTCTCCCTTAACTCAGCCTACATCTGAGGTCTACATTAATACTGCTGCCTCATCCCAGGAGAGAGCCACACACACCCATCCACAACGTGGGACTGGCATCTGCTCAGTGGCTGGGCTAAAATCCTGCCCTTCTGCAACTGAGTTTTACCTTTGACTTTCAAAGGGGCCAGGATTTAGGCTAGAGCAGTTGTGAAAAGGACAGCTATGGTGCTTGGGACCAGAGGGAAGCAAAAGGGGCAGCTGGGGAGCAAAACGAGCATGACAATCCACAAACTACATTCATAGAATAAAACTTTCCTTCAAGCCACTATTTGCTCCTCATGGAGACCAGTTGCTTTTCTGCAGAAAACAATAGCATCCCTAAGAATCTGTTGAAAGGACATATATAAAAGCATTACCTATTTGGCATTTGCCCCTTGTCACCTGCCATGGCAGTCAGCCCCTGAGGCAGAGCCATGTTGTGCTGCCATCATATTAATGAATCCACTGGCAATACCAGGGCAATAACAGGTACACAGTTACTACAACTTTGGAGCACAAGGAGTTTGCACAAATATAGGTTAAAAGACAAGGTAGTGCTGCCAGGGGTGGGGGGGAAAGCCTTAGTTATATGGAATTTACAAGCAGTTTTCCTGTGGAATTCACAGTAGGTGTCAGCTGGCATGTAGGAAATGCTAGGGTCCATGAGGGCAAACAGAGAGCAGGTATCACAGACAGGGAAAGTGTCAATACAGTAATCAGAAGCTGTTGGCAAGAGGGAGACAAGGATGGGCACAGGAAACCAGGACTAATGGAAATGCTACTGAGAGAAGTAAAAAGTGTTAGGCCTTCAGACAGACAAAGCCATTCTTGAGAAACAGACAACGGCAGAATGACTCCTCCAGTTCACATAAAGCCTGAATGACAATAAAAGCCACAGCGGATATGGAAACTGGGTTCTGTCCAAATGGCCTCAGAACAAGCTGAAAATGTCTAAACTGGAATCACCTGGTCTTTCCTTTATCCCAGCTGACTAGGAATCTGTTCCCAGCTTTTAGTTAGATAGTTCTCACCTGACATTTGTCCAAAATTTTATGCTGTTTCTAATCAGGAATACCAGCAACATCCTTCATACTAACACGCTTAAAGCAATGGTCCACTTGTGAATACAGCTGTTCCAAAAAAAAACCCAAACCCTCACTCAATTGAAATCATTCGAGACAAACTGATTAGAATGACCAGAATTCAACCCCACAATTCTATACACAATCTGGGAAAGTTTGTGAACTTTTACTTATTCCTTTAAACTTTCTGAACTTCAAGGAGTTGAGGAGAGCTATTGAAATATATCAAAAGACAAAGTACCTCCTTACACTCTCTCAGACTATTTTTCACATTCTTTTATCTAGTAACACTATGATGATAGACTACGATTAAATTAAACAAACCCTTTTGCATTGTAGGGAAATGCCTGGATGACCTCCAGGAGGTTATTTCTGCCCTAACTAGTTCTATGTCAGAGCCATTTTAGGAATACAAATGAGTGGAGAGATCAGGAATAGAGGAGTTCTGGATATCGCATTGCTGTGCGTTCACCAGCTCTTTCTGAACTAGCAGCAGTGATTTTTTTCAAAAAGGAATCCTCCAAAATTAACCTCCTATCACCTAGATTACTTCTTCCTGACTGAGAGAGCACTGAATTTTTTTTCCATTTGCACTCTTTCTCCTGCAATGCATTAGACTATTTACTTAGGCTCTGAAGACTACCTTATGTGTCCTCTACCACACACTAAAAAAAATCATACATAAATAATTCAGGAGTACATGCTTTATCCATTCCTCCTGTTTAAAACCATGTAAGCCAAATGCTTATCACTTATTGCCACTCAACTCAAGTTTTCTACTGGCTTCAGCCTGCCTTCAAACTAAAGGCTAATGATGACCTGACTTTCTCAGATATGGATGTCTAGCTTTAAGCCCCATCACACTTCCTAGAAGATGAGGTGTTTACAACATCTAGGAAAATCAAATAGTTACAATACAGCTCTTTATTCTTTGTTTTGCTTATTGTGGTAAGTAGAAAATTTTCCACCAAAATTCTTTTGCTATCTTGATTCGCTCTCATTTATTTTCACATGCAATTCACGGCGTGTTTCATTCATTCACAAGTGTTATTTCAAAATTGCTTGCATTTATCAAATTTCCTTTTATATCCTCCCTTTTTCTTATTTCAAGGAGGCACAATATAATTTTTTCACCTTTTTTACAAAGGAAGCCTGGAATCCTGCCTGATACCTGCACAGCCAAAACATTGTGTCCTTCAGCCTCCAGTGCTTCCGTTTTTCTGCAATCCCTACCTCTAATCTGTCTGCTCCTGGAGTGACCATTCCAGTAGCAGCGACTGTACCTCAGAAGGGTCCCTATGAACTTCTCCATCTCCTGGTTTGGGAAGAGTTTGGCACATCCTTCCCAAATGCAGCTATGGCACAGACATGTACCGACTCACTTCAGTCCTTGCTCTCTCTTTTATGAACCCCAAGGACAACTGGGAGAGGAGCCCATATTTCCATCACTACTCACTCCTCCGTAATACTCCGATAAGGAGGCCTGTGTGTTCCTTGAGAAAAGCCAGAAACCATACCAAGAAAAATGTATCAAGAACATAGAGCTCCTGCACATCAAAGAAAACCCCTTCCCTTCCTATTTATATTGGAGACTTCAAAACAGCCACCTCAGCCTTTGCTGTCACTTTAGCTGTTACAGAAGAGCTTGTTCTCTGCTTTCAGACATGCGTATTTTATGTAGCATGACAAGAAAACACAGTCAAAACTTCTCCTTGCTCTAGTTTGAAAAAAAAATACTTTTGTTCTGTATTATAAAGGAAGAAAAGCTTTGAGAACTTTGCAGGCAGGCTTGTTGAAACAGTACTTTAAATACAGAGCAGAAAGCTTTCTTATCATTATTCTTTTCATGAGTTTATTTATGGGACGTTGTTTTAATTCTCGAAACAAGAGCACATGGCTGCTGCCCCAACAATCCTTCAACCAGATTTGCCTCTAGTTAACCTCAGTTTTATGGAAACATAATTAAACAAATTTCTATGGGACTACTAAGTGTAAAACAGGGTGATCCCATGGAGAATTTCTTTCCCAGTGTTCCTATTGTCACTTATTGCAAAAACAGCAGGATCAAACACAGTGAGAGAGTCAACTTTTCCACAGGTATTGTACACACTGCAGCAGCCCATGATGTGAAGTAAATGATGACAAGTGAAACACAAGAAAAATGGAAACACTCAGAACACTGGTGTCATTTATGCCTGGTAACTTGTGTGTATGTATGTATGTGTCCTGGATGCAGGGGTTGCTGGCCAGCTGGGAATAATGTCTATAAAACCACAGACCCACATTATACCTGGCACAAGGCTTGTTCCACCTCAGGAAATGCGCTATGATTTAGTGGAGGCTCACTTTTGCCACTGACATTACTCTGGTAGACAGAGACCTCATCTCACAACCAGGCCCTCTCTTGTATTGGAGCATCTGTGTCTGAGCACTGCCAAACATGTACATCCTTCCTGACAGGCTACTCAGAGCCAGTTAAGCCTGGCAAATGTGTTTGTGCACGGCACTTTAGCAATACAGCACAGGCAAAACCTGCTAGTTTTCTTCCATAATATTTGCAAATTCCGTAACAGTTGATTATTTATACATTAACCCACAGACTTCATTTCTTCCATCTTATACCCACCCATTGTAGATGTAGTGTTGTTGCCACTTGCTCTGTTAGGCACGAATTAATGCATCAGAGCCGTGTAATTTATGCATGCTATTTTGTCAAGTCTGTTTGTATGGAATCTGCTTTGGAGAGGCAAGCTGCTCTCTACTCTGGGGCCAGAAATAGTATTAATTTTTCTTTTCTTTTGGTGCTGTGGATCAAGGTAACTTCAGAGCAGTCACCAGCAAATCTCTGATGAGATGGAAATTGCAATGTTCTGTGTTTTATGCTGCTTCAGGTAGAGATGATTTGTGTGCATGCAGAACTATGACACTGACACAACAGAAGAAAACCCTAGCTGACATGGATATTCAGGGGATGCCATCATCAGGGGCAGCCAAACGACCGAGGACAAAGCACTGATTTACTAAGTTGGAATATGACTGTGCACTTCTAGGTTTCAAAAACGAGGGAGGAAACCAAACTGCCTGCCTTTCCCAGGAAGCAGCATTACAAGGCAGACAGCTTGTTCCACTTAAATGCGCCCCACTGCAGTAACAGTATTACTTGTGAAATGAAGACACAACATACAGTCTTTTCTTAGTGCTTTACAATTCTCAGGTCAAGTGCTAATACATATTACAGAGCTCTCCCTGGCAAGTATTGTTAGAGCTGTCATTAAAGACCTCCAAAAGTCTTAGCTGTGCAATTGAAAATGTTTCCAAATCCTCTTATCCCAAACATAACAAATCTTGCTGTTGTTAAATCTGATGTTTTGTAAATTCGATACTACTTGGCTTATTGAGGGGGCTGGAGAATTTTTTTTGTGTAATAACACAGATCTCCAGAAAACGAATAAAGCGTCTCTGCAGCAAGGGAATAAGACAGATCTCTGGGAAGGGATTTGTGGAGACCCGTGAAAAAGAAAAAAATCAAAGACCACCTACAGTACAGTATGAAGATGATTCTAGGATTAAAAGGCACAATAATGCTACCCAATTACATCTCTGCCTGGGTCATGTGCTATGCATAGCAGAAAGAAGCAAGATGGCAGATACCCTGGGTTATTTTAATTAATTTAATCATGTGACTAATTGGTCTCTGCTGGGTTTCTGTGGTAACTGCTTCCTAAGTGCTGATGGGCAATTGTGTTAAATGTAGCTTGGAAACTGCACGTAGGGTGCAGTGCCTTCTAGGGAGCAAAGGGAATTGTACAGCTGTGTGGGGAAGGTGCTCCTGCTGGGGCACTGATTATCTCCGTGCAGAATGTCTACAGCTGTAGTGTCCTCTGTGTCGTCTGCTTCCCGAAGGAACAGGCAGAAAACGTGCTAGACTTTCTTCCTCCTGGGCGTGAAAGTAGATTTTGTGTAGGAATATGTGAGGGCACATGTATGCGCGATTTGGAAACAAAGGGAAAGCAGCCAGAGCGCCGTGCGTGCAAAACTGAAATGACTCCTGCATGCTCAGTGTGAGGCCCTGCAAACCAGAATGCCTCCTTAGTGCTGACTGTGTTCGAGGTAAATCCATTACCAAGCCCTGACACAAACAACGTGTGAAACCGGGTGGGTTGTGTTTTTTTTTTCCCCAACTGCTCCTGCTTCTCTTGTATTATTCATGAAATCCCTAAATCCACACGGGTCATAATTAGCATGGAGTACTGCAAAATGGCACAGAGCTGCCTTCAAAATTGGCAAACATGAAAATGACTTGTAAAAGTCATTCTTTGCTTCACGGGTTGAATTTCAGATCACCACGAGCAAGAAGTTGTCATCCTGTTGGATCCAAACTTACGCCCATGTCTCCTCACATGATTAATGTAACAGCAAGTATGGAAAGATGATTAATAATAGCAACCTACATTCCAGCAATCACAATTGCACACAAGAAATGACTGTTTAATGGGGTGGTAAGTTAAACCCCATTAAGGGCACAGACAAAAAACAACTGAGAATCTCTCCTCAGTACCTTTCAATCAAAAAAAGCAACCTAAGAAAATACCCTTAAGACAATATAAGACATGCTGCAAATACAGAACACAACAGGGAACAAAAAATGCTATACCTTATCCTAACCTCACCAGTGAAAATGCAGAAAGAGGATAGGAAATGTGGGAAGACATAGCCAGAGAGACGTTAAAAGTCTGGTAGCTGTATTGTGAAGGCTAGAAAGGTTCCATTCAATAAAGCAAGGGAAAGGATAAGGCAGAATGGTGAAGGAGGAAAAACATGCATTACACCTCCCTGTCCTGGGCTACTGGAGGATAAAGAGCTATCCAGCCTAATCGTGGCAGACCTGAGCTTTATTTCATTTAATATAAATTAGGTTAAATTTAAACTACCTTATACAGCTTTATCAGCAAAAAGTTATAGTTGTAGAGCACAAATATCAGTTTTCTCATTTTTCCTGTTCTAATGCCACCACTGGTTTGAAGATTGTGATTCAGTTCTCATCCTACTGACATCAGTGGAAATATTGCCCCTGACACTCACAAGACCAGAATACTTCCTTTGTTTTGAAACTGGTGGTCAGTATGCTATCGCATATTCTGTTCAGTAAATTGTTTTGAGTTATTCACGCCTAAGTTCTGGGCTGAAGAAATAAAAAGCTCAAAATAACCACATTTGCTGTTAGCTGTCTTTAGGAAACCAGTTTTAGGAAACAACTTACAAACTAGGTGGTATGCTGTGTAATATCTCTATTGTGTTCTTTGGAAAAGTTAGGCGTAGTGAAGCTGCTACACATCACATTTTATGCTGAAATGTCCAGATATAATGAATTAGAGCTCTACATGACCCTTCTTTAAAAACAGCCTTTATTGTGTGAGATTGAACATAACCTCACATACTGCTTTAGTCTTTTTATAAGAAATCTTTTACACTTTCCATATTTTCACCAACAGCAAATACTAGAAAATATTGACATTTTCAAAATACTCCAAAAGAGCAGTGTGGTGACCCTGACAACTGCATTATGAAGGCTGAAAATTTTTAAGAGAGACTTGAAAATAACTGAAAGTGAGATAAAACATTTTCATTTGAGTGATATTAACAAAAAACTCCTCTGTAAGACTATACCAAACCTATTGCTCCTGCAGACCCAGTAAGAACAAAATGGAGCTGTTACAACTCCCACACTGGACCAAAAGTACTGCTGATCCAAGTAGCCCCATTTATTTTAATAAATCTTACACCAGCTACGTATTTGCCCAACCAAATGGGACACGTTAATTTGGATCTGGATTATGTCACAGAGCCCTTTGTGCTTGCCAGCAGGGCAACCACTCTGATTAGGAAGATGGGTCTCGCCACAGTGGTCAGCCCATTTGTTCATCACATCAGGCAAATTGCAGCTAACAATAGCCAATACCTGAAGGAAGGAATGAAAAATATCCGATAATCTACAGAGTTATAGGATGCATCTGGGGCTGACACAGTGGGCAACATCTCTCATGAACGAAGTCTGGTTTCTACTGCTCTTTCACTTGGTTTAGCTATACACTTAGCTAATAATAATCACTTTTATCTAACCTCTGCAACTACATGATTTAATTTCACCACCAGTTCAACTGCTACTCTAAACAGAGTAGTCCTGTTTATTTCAGTAGCTTGTTGCTCATGTCTTTAACTATTTGTAACAGTTGAGTCTAAAAATGGGCAGTGTAATTTTGGGAAGTAATAACTCCTGCTGAATCTGAGCGTGCTATCCTTTCATTTCTGCAGGAGACAGAAAATACACAGAGGATGGTGCACACATTCCCCCTGCCAGTGCCAGCCACAGTGTTTACTAGTGTTTGCTTTTCCCAGCTTAGTCAGTCCCAAGGAAACCAGCTCATTTCAGGCCCCAGTTACTAGTGTTAACACCTCAAAGTATTATACATGAAAATTGCAAAAGACGAACCTCTGGTCCAGCCCCCTCCTCCTTCTCCACAGGCTGAACATTTTCGTATTCCCTAAAGAATCTTTGATTCTTCTGATCACTGAACTCTGCATATCCAAACTCTCTCCAAATCTTGCCACTCCATGCTCTATCCACATTACAGCAACCACTTAACTATCCTCCTCAACACTCCACCACCTCAGACTCTTGCCCATTGAACTACCATTATATCTGCATCATCCAACTTGTTGCCCTTCTCCTGTCCTCAGCTTCAGGCTGTTGTCTAGCTTCACTCACACCCCTAAGACTTTTTTTTCAGGTTGGGGTGTTTTTTTGCCCCCCCTAGACATACTAACTTGCTTTTGTAAAAGTATAAGTTGGGTTTTTTCATTATTTCTAATTCCTCCAGAGAATTATTTTCTGTCCTGTCTGGTATCTGTAACTCCTAGCTCAGTATCAGCTGCAGAGTTTGTGAACTTGGTCTCTGTTCTCTCCTGGAGATCATTAATGAAATATGAAACAAGACCAACCTCACGAAAGTCCCCCTGGCACTTCTCTATCCACAACCTGATATGCTGCTCTTTATCACCACCCTTTACTTCATTCCTTGAGCCTGTTTTCAGGCCACTTGACAGTGTTCATATCCAAAGTAATTTGAATTAATCCGAGGGTAAGATTTCATGAGATGCCATTTCAAGTGCTTTACTAAATTTCAAATCCATTAGAACTTCTAATTTGCCTCCCTCAGCTGATTCCCATGCGTGTGTACATACTAGCCGTGCTCGCTTGGCAAAACCTCTGCACTCGTCTGTTCCTCCTTGCCCATACGGGATGACTGCAGAAAACGGGAATGTGCTTCAGTGGGTTTCTGCATTGAGTATCTGCCTTTTGTTGGAAAATTCTTTTTTTTTTTTCTAAAAAACAATTAGTTTTTCTCAAGCAAATTGAATTTAAAAATTGTGTAGCACATATAAAAACATTCCTCAGCATTATAAAGTAATTTTTCTTCTGGCAGGAAACCGGAGTCTTTTCAATGCAATCAGTTTCTTATTTAAATATCCAGCTTCCTGTGAAAACGTGGACTGATGCATGCTGCCACACAAAAATGCATTCACTGCTTCCATGAAGGTCATCAAACTATCCATAGACATCAAATAACACATCAAAACCAACTAATCTTATCCAGCAAACATGATCTTGGGTCCAAATAACTACCTAAAAGCTGTTATGTATAAAAATTATATCCCAGCTGTTCTTTACAGTGTTACTACCTGCCAGATCATGCCTAACTGAAGTTTATTCTGCTGTTAAGCAAATTAAATAAAAATTATTTAGGAACTCTCATTTCTTGTGCTCAAAAAGAAAGTAACCTTCTTACATGTCCTTTTCTTTTTCTGTTTTTGTTTTGGTTTTTTTTAAGCAGCATACAAAAGACTTCCAAATTTTCAGGAACAGTTGCTGCTTTTAATGATATATTGCAGATCCTTGTCAATATCTCTGCTGCTTCACACTTTTATTTCCTTAGGAACACTCGGCTAAGTACCATCTGCTCCTGGTGATTTACTGCTCTCGAGTTGCTGAAGTTGTTCCCTAACTTCATCCTAAGAGACTTCAATTTCTCTTATAAGGCCACACTCTGATTTCCTGTGGATAGTGTCCTTGGGACAGGAACTTCTTCATCATCCTCTGTGGTGAACATGGACACAGAAAATTTAATTTAGTTTCTCTGCTGTTCCACTTTTTCAGAAGAGGTCAGAGCCGTGGCAGGATGGTCTACAGGTACATGGGATCTACAGGTGGCTTTTTGTTTTCTACAGAGCCACTTTTTCTATACCTACACTGCCTAGTACCTGCACCTTTCAGATTATTTCTGCACTTCACCTCAACAACCTTTAGCTATAATTGATTCATTGTGATTTTGAATTTTTTTTAAGGAAATATTTTGTCTAAAAAAGGCAAAACATTTGGTATTTCTGCTACACGTATGCCTCGGACCCTGGTGGCATTTCCACCATTTAACAACCACACTTCCAATTTGGAAAGAAACTTATTTTCCTCTCTTGCTGTGTGAAAAACCACAGAAACAATAGGAAAACAGACCAGATGCAAAATAATTGAATTGCATGTACACAATGTACAGGGCAAATATGCACAGGCCTTGATCAAAAACTCATTAAAAGCAATGGGATGTCACCCACTGAGGCAAATGGAATCTGGATCAGGCCCAAAGAAAGTAGACAAAAAAGCAGAGGAATTTTTTGTCTCATCTTTCAGTTACACTAATCATAGGTGTTGTTTGTAACAGTAGTAGGTAACAAATTTTCCAGTAAAAGTGTGATTTTTAAGTTGACAGTGTCCCTTTAAGCTTATGCACTTCTTCACTTAACTATGCCAGATTTACTCTCCCCTTTCTACTTTTCCTTGCTCAGAGGTATACATACCATCTGTGCATCTAATATGGTGTTCTTAAATAGCCTCCAGAGAGATTCAATGCTTCTTTTTTCCCCCTTTTTAAACTTTCTCTTGTTTAACCCTTTTTCTCGGTATTTTAGAACCTCCTCTTTCAGAGCTCCTGGTCCTTTCTCCTTTAGGATGAAGTTATCACCTTCACACACTGAAGTTAGGAGTACAGCTACTCCTGACTACGGTTCTTTTAATGATTCTACATCAGTCAAAATTCAGGGAGTTGCCTTATCAAGGCAGTGATATTGATAAATTGCTTCTACAAAAGGAGGCGTGAGATCAAACCATTCAACAACAGCCAAAGTGGAGCGTTACTTTAATACTACACAATGAAATAAGTCAAACCTTTCTCTCCATAAATATTTAAATGTTGGTGCCCTGGTTTAATCTCAAGATTAATCTTTTAAGACTTATATTTAGTTCTAGGAGCTCTCTTCCACCTAATTTTAAATAGCACTGTGCACGATAACTGTGAAAGCCTGGGGGCTAAATTAAATATAATAAGAGTTACTGAGACTGAGTTGTTGTTTGATTTCTAACTCAACAGGTTTCCCTTTTCATTTGAGACTCCGAATTTCAAGGGAAAGAAGGGCCACAGGCATACAGGACACTGCAGTGCTGCATCTCTCTATGTGGTAAGAGGAAAATTAGTGCACCCGGCCAGTCTAATGGAGAAGCTGAGTCCTCAGCTTCCCACGCTTCCCAGGAAAGCTGCACCAGGCTACCATGCCCCACTAAAGACCCTTTCCCTCACAGAGCCCAGAGAATGGCTGGAGAGATGCTCTGCTCTGCTTCTGAAATAAATGGACAACAACAGAGCCACATCTCCCCCTCATCCTGTGTGTGCCAGCCAAAGGACTGGCTCCTGCTGGAGCATCTCCAGAAGCCCCTCTGTGTGGCGGAGGCAGGGTCTGGCCTCCTGCCTCTTAGGCTGGAGAGTAAATAAACCAAAACCATCTGAAGACACACGCTCCCCACCTCCAAACCCATCAAATGGCTGTTTCTAAGTATTACTAAACAGATGAGTACATTTATTTTAGATACGAAATCGCATCAAGTCTGACAACTCACGACATATGTTTACTTTCAACTTAAATTCAAATCGGTGAGTTGAAAATGCTTGGGGTTTTGACAGAACACAGCCAGTCACTGAATTTATCTGGTCACCAAGTGATCAAATATTATTGGAGAAACGATTTTCTACTGGAAAGACATTTTACATTTTCAGACTCTTGATCTATAAAACCCACCTCATTCTTCCATCAAATTTAACACTTGCACAGTGAGCAAGGCTTGATTTATGGCAAGAAACTGACTTCAACTAACAATCCCCAGTAGTACATTTTCCTGTTCATCCAGCAGATTATAAGTTATATCCATTTGGCCTCTCCTAGCCTCATTTAAACTCACAAGGCCAGACTCAAGGTTAATGGGTGTAAGGATTTCTTCAGTCTTCCCATAAACCAAAAGACATTTGCAAACAAACCTAAAAGGGATGAAACTTTCCTGACTAGAAGTGGCCAAAAAGACAGACAACGTGATTTACTCCCTTGGTCTGACTCAGTTTCATCCTTGAATTTACTGCAAGATTTCTAAGGCTTGATGGAGAGGAAAGCCACCACACTGGGAGTGTAACAGAGTGATTGAATACAGACTGTCAGCTGACACGAAATGTCGCAACACCACCAAACTGCTGCCTCACCTGCACAAATTAATTTGCCAATGGCGAAATGTGACAGCAATGTCATCTCCTGAGACACTTTAGGACTAGAAATTACCTTCTACCTTCAGCTGGGCCCCTCAGGTTTTTTACTTCTGCCCACTGTGCTACCCTGCCTTGGTGGAATTTTGTCCCATTAAACCATGCCATTAATTCCAATTTCTGTATTCCACACGCCCTTTCAGAAACATGTACGAATGGTGCTGCTCACAACATTGTTCCTAATCCAAACACATTTTTGAAAACCATATTTGCTTAATTTTTGTTTTCAAATAAAAATATATAGAGTGAAAAAAAATACTCAACCTCCTTTTCAATATTTCCCTAAGTTAATGAGCTGACTGATAAATGAACAGATGCCATTAAGGCAATAATTTATTCAAATGTCATGATATTTTTGAACAAACATTTAATATGCATTTCTTTATTTGCCCAGCTCACATTAGTATTAATGATTGATGTGTTCATTAGGAAAGGGAAGAATGGCACCAAATACAGTCTGCGCAAATTAGATTCACTTTGGAGATCTACCCTAAGCTTTTGCTCATTCTGTGTCAAGCATGTGAAAACAAAACTAGAAGGTGCCTAATTTCATACAAAGCCAAGGTGAATCTAAGGCAACCTGAGCTGAGACATGAAACAAAAGATAGCAATTTTTTTTTTATTTTTTTTTTTAGCATTGGCTAGCTCACATAGGTTGGAACCAAAGGGGTTCAGAGGTAAAGTAAGCACGGGTACTTATTATATCTGCTCATTTCCTGAATGCATCATTGTTATTCATTGAAACTCTTTAATCAAAAATCCTTTGGTGATGTAAAAATGTCATGAATAGAGACCACGAAGACCATGAAGTCTATCTTGCCAAACTTTTTAAAGGAGCAAAATATCTGTTTATCCTCTAGTGTCCTGCTCTCTCTTCCAAAAATTCATGATTTAATACCTCAGTAAAGCTCTTTAGTAACCTCCAGAAAAACTTCTCTGGCCATATTTCTTGCTCAGTCACTCTGCAGGTAGCAACCTCTTTCACTTCTCCAATACTAAGTGTCAGAACATCTATTTAAATCCAAATCATTGCTCTAAACTGCATTCACCCAGTGTGCAAAAAAACCTTAAAAGCATTTCCAGTCAAGTCCTAACACAATTTGTGGGTTTTGTTGTACCATCTGTATGTAAACAAAACCAGCTTCTGGGAAAAAGGAAAAGTGCAATCATTGAAGCTGTCCAAAACTGATGTAAGGACACCTCACATAAACTGGTAGCTTTGTTTGAATCAAATGCTTGCCCCCTCAGGAGGCAGCTGTAATTAGCATATTCATCTTGACATATCCAAAGCAGCCAGAATGCAACACGACTGATGTAATGCGACACGGTGGTTAAAATTAAAAGTGAACACGCCTTTTAATTGGATTGGATACCTGCTAGTAATTCAGACAATGGGAATTTGATTCAAATTTATAGTATTAAATGGCAGCAGATGGACATTAAAATGTCCATTGAGTTTGCAAACTGACAAGCACACTGGGTTTGCCAGATCCCTTCATTAAGTCACTGGTGGCATCAGTCAGGTGCTGCTGTTCATTTCATTGTTAGCAATGGCAATACATTTTGCTTTGCTGTGGGTAAGCAGCAAGATATTCTGACTGATGGCCTCAGTTGGTTAATTTGGAATTTCATTTGCCTCTCTAGTCATGAAAAATCCTAGCTCTGGCTTAGGGACACAGTTCTATGAGATCTCTTGGTTTAGCATCTTGTAAATAACGAGGCAAAATGATGCCAGTCTTCTTTCTTACCAATGCCACCCCTTTCTTTCAGAGCTCAGGAATGGTTTAATATTTCAGTCTCTGTTCCAGATTCTTGGTCCCTATCTGCAGCCTTCAACCCTCCACAAACTTTATAAACATCTTCTGGATGAGGTTATTTTCCTTATCCTTCCTTCTCCATCCAGTTCCTCAAAGAAGTTTGCAATTGTGCCCTACACTCGAGCTGCTTCCCCTGCAGACTCAGCGTCTCATCTGCATTCACTCATCAGTGCTCATTTATAGCTCAACAAAGCAATCACAGCTATGGAGATGTTTGTTGTCTTTTCCTCCTCTACCTTCAAGCATTTGCAAGAAACCTTTTTAATTGGCTGCTGTGGCAAATGCAGGCACACACACACACGCAGATGTGCACACACAAATACACGCACGCACGTTCTACGCAAACCCACAGCAGCAGAAGCAACTTTGTGAACCATTTATTAAATCCTGCTTTTCTCTACAGCTCCACAGAACCAAATATGGACAACTGCATGCAAAGATGATGGGACACCTGCTCTGCACTGACCTTTCTGAACACCTGATTAATGCAAGTTAAATCTCTAGGAGAAATAGATTTTCTATTCAGAGCCCCATGTGTTTCAACTACGGAAAGGGAATCTAAAAGAACAGCTAAGCTTTTTTTTGCTGCCTTTTTTTTTTTTTTTTTTTTTTTTTTGTCGGAGCATTATTTGCACCAAGTTGCTTTTAAGCAATTTTCCAAATTTCAATGAATAATGATCACTTTACAAATTAAATTTTGTAGATGCATAAAAAAGAGATGAAAGTAGCTTTTTTTTTTTTTTTTTGCCATTACTCATTGACTTACCAGTGAGATTGTTAAATATCTCTCATGCACTGTTAGGCTGCACAATTAAGCTTGAAATCAAGAGAACTTTCTCTGACAATCCTCAGTAATAATTCTGGGGAATGATAGCTGCTGTTTACTCCCAGTTTATCATACATGTTTGTATATAAGTGTCCATATTACCACTTTGTGATAGATATTAATTAACAAAAAAAATTATGCAGGCAAGAGTGCTAAAGCTATATGTTGTTGCATGGTCTTTATAATCTTCAAATACAGCTTGAAAATGTGAGGAGTTGTCGAATGCAACAGAACTCAGAACTAAACGAATGTGTATGACCTCTTACAGCTCCATTTGATAGCTCACATTCACTTTTACCACACAGATGAGACAAAGGACCCTAAACTACACTGCCTCTCTGCACTACTAACATGCAGTGTTCCCCATCACTATGTTTTACAGGAAGAAAAGGGTCATCCTTGTTTACATCTTCATGGTACTAAAGAGTAGGTTACTTTTACTTCTTGATTTATGCCTTTTTGTTTATTAGTATGAATGAAATTGGACTGCACTGTAAACAAAAACATCTATCTTTCTTCCTAATTGGGAGGCAGTGCAAAGCAGGGACAAGGTCAAGCATAAAATACTGCCTGAGAACCTTGCAGTCACTATATCTCCAAAGTCTTAGTCAAATCAAGTAAATTATTCTTTAATATATCTGTGAACAGAGTTTATAACCTCTGTGAAGTTAGTCTTAGTTCTGCGTTTGGCTATTTGCTCATAATAAATTTGCTTTCTGACCCATTGAGTCAAACAACTTAATTTCAAAATTAATCTTTTCAAGCTTCAGACTCACTGGATCCAATTATGAATCCAACTGTTCCCTTTAAATTTCATATTCTGAAACTTGGTGGTCTAGTGCTTTTTGCCCTTACGTGACTCTTTGGTACTTAACTTTGTATTAGTTGGCCTATAAAATTAAATCTAAAAGGGAGCATCCAAATCTTATATCTTTGGTTACTAACATTAGCCCCAAATGCTCGCTTTTCCAGCAATGGTTCCTTTTACAGTATTATTATACACAACAGCTTCTCATTACACAGTATTCATTACATGTATTTGACTGGGCAAACTGGACAAAACAGGAACAGGAATGCACATTTGGGTTACTTTTGTTTGGGGTGGCAGTGGTGGTATTTTTAGGTTTCTTTCTACATTAGATCTTGTCTAAATACTTTGGGTTTTGCTTAATGGTAAAAGCCTTAATTTTTTGTTCATTTATCTCTGATAATTTAGACAAATCTATTCTGTTGGGAGAGCCTTTATAATTTCAAAACATATATATTTCTATTCTTGCAAGGCATGGCTGCTGGCTGATATAATTTCAAATGGTCATGACTTCAAAATACCTGGAGCAAAATTCGCATTTCTTATAAGAAAAGCAACTTAAAGTTGCACAAGTCTTTTTCCTTACAAACTTCCCATTCCAGGCATGAAGCTCCCTGGCAACCCTGGCTATGCATGGACGCAGAGGATACAGGGGCCCAGCTTCTGGAGCAAAAATAGACACGACTCCAGCTGGACAAAAGGCAGGAAAGCCTGACGGGCACCTCTGACTTAGCTCCCTGGGTGCAAAGCTCCCAAGGCCAGGAAGGTACCAGCTTACTGCAGTGTGTTGCTACTCTTGCTAAACCTAGTGCAGCAAGGAAAGGGCTGGGAAGGAGTTAGCACTTTCAGGGCACTTCGGTGTGGGCTCATGTCAAGCCTTCTCCCAGTTGGGAATCTGTGGCATGCAGCACTGTAGTGTGCATTTGCCCTGTGTATGGGAAAAGATTTTTTAATGAGGATTCTGAACACAGCAATTGTCATTTAGGGATGGATAATTCACAGCATTACTTCATGCTGTTTTGAGGCGTTAGTGATGACTAATTCTTTACTGCTTTAACAATCCTATCATCTGAGGCAAGCACTTATTCCAGCACTTCTTATCTAGGGGAGGGAGAGAAGACTGCTTAACGTGATCCATTAGGAAACTCAAGCTTTAAATAAAGTGACCACAAAGTCCTATCAGCTCCCAGAAATGCAGCAGCTGTACATATTTAATGTAATACAACACTATATTGTGGCAGAGATCCACTGTTTAAAACATGCATAAGGCAGGTGAAACGTGACTGTTTTGCTCCTCTGTTTGAAAAATGAGAAAGTGTAGAGTGGCATAACTCCTTAAAATACATAAATAAGCATTAGAGTCATGGAGAAGACAGGTATGCTGTTGGAATAGCAGTAACAGAGCAAAGGTCAGCAGTTAAATCTGAAACTATTGCATCCTGGTTCTTTTGATCTTATTCCTCAAGACTCCACTCTGTTACTAACAGGTGAAGTGCAAAACCAGAAGCGTGAGGGTCTGCTGAGTTTTACTGTGCTTGTCTTAATTTAACAGCAGCACTTCCTAAATATTCTGTCCTCAGATCATCTAATGCCATAAACATACATGCAAGGGGCAGCTACAGATTTCCTCTACTCAGTCAGATCCTGTGAAATTCCAAGTTCCACAGGTCCAAAAAGAAAATTTAACTCACTGGCTTAGCTTTGAAGCAGAGCCAATCAACATGATAATGTCTTCTCACTATGTTTTGCCAAGTCCTCCCACATGACATTTTGCTAGTTTGAAACCTCTTTAGTGAATAATAGGACATTTCACTGGGATATGCTAGTATATGAAAATACTAGGCACATCTATTGTGTTTATATATGTATATATGTGCTTTTGTGTGTGTGTGTATACACACACATACACATAATGAATACAGAGAGCCTTCTGGATGGGAATATTCAGCATCTTCCAGAAGAATTAACAGAGGTGTAGGAAAGGGAACCAGGGAGAATGTGAAGCTCTAATTCATCCTTTCCCAAAATACAAGGGCAAGGAGGCCTCCAATAAAGCACAAGGGTAATAAATAGTAAGTCAGGTAAAAGGGAACTTTTTCATATACTGCCTCACTGATTGAATTCATGGTCATCAACTATTACTGAATTCTAGTACTAATGGGCTACTAGAAGGCTGAAGTACACCTATGCATTATGTTAACAGGCATTTATTTTCATTTAGCAGGGATCTAGACCTCTTACTTCATGATCTAAGCTGTAGGTGAGAAAGACAACACCAAGTTCTTTCATCTGCCTCTCCAAGGTTTCCCAAATTATCTGGTACTCATCAGTTCTGGACACACACAGGACCACCTAACCAGGATCACTGACAATGCCTCCATTACTAGGAACTATCTTATGCATGTAAATTTGTGACTGGAAGTCAGAGGAGCATCAGCTGACAGAGATCTGCATCCTGTCAGTGCAGAGTGTCTGGACTGTGCCCTGCATGTTGTAAGGCACACTGAACTGCGTGTGATAAAAGTGCACACGCACACACATCCATACGAATCTGTTCTCAAATCAGGAGCAGCTAAGGAGTGCATGTGTCCCTCCTGTATGCTTTTTTCTAGATAAAAAGAATGTAAACAACACTCTTCACAGAATACTCATGTGACTTACTCGCCTGTCTGCTCCAGTAGACACTATGAGCTTGATTCTCCAAGACTGCCACTAAAATTCCACTCTACTGATTTTTGCAACCTAATTCTTCAGGCTTTTTTTTTTTTTTTTTTTTTTTTTTTTTTTTTTTTTTTGTGACCCAAATTTATAAAGGAGGTTAATTTGCAATAACATTGCATCTTCAGTCTACAATCCATACGTACTTATTTGTTATTATGACAGATCTAAAAGACCAGATTTAGAGACCTGAAGTGAGTTTGAACTTGACAGGCTTGGAATGTTCTGAAGCATGAGGGTAAATAGTATCATTTAGGAAAGCAAAATGTGAAGAGTTTTATGAATGATAAACATTTCTAAGACAATAAAGTTACCCAAAGGCTCATACTATTAAGCACCAGAAGGACACAGTTACTTTTTTAACAACCAAAAATTTGAGGTGTTTCTTCTCTATTTTTCTTTAAATGGCATGTTACAAATTTTGCTGCAGGAAAACAGCTGCTGAAGTAACCTAGAGGGCATTTTCAGGCACTGTGCTTCAGTGATTACTGCAATTTTTGAAGACGTTCAATATTAGGACTGCTTTCTAATTTTAGATGGAGTTAAATTTAAATTGAGTAGGAGGTGTTTTAACGTTACTCTTGATGGTCTAACATTGCTTACCCAAACCCAAAATCTGTATGGTGTCTGAATTTTGTAGCAATTTTTAATAAGTTATTAAAAAATTATACACTTTAAAAAGAATGAAACTACAGCTCACTAGTAGCAGTGAAAGGATGTCCAGTATTGTGATGGGACTGAGACTTAGGCCCTAAAAGCATTTACCCACTGGCCATGATCCCAATGCCATGGGACTTGGTGGCACTGTCATACACAACCTTTCTCTACTCTATTTCTTTGATACTTCCTCTTAGTTGTAGATGTGTAGGAAGGATCCTGAGACTCTAAGGCCTTATGAGTCTTCAGAGTCTTATGTTAATGCTTATTAGTATTTAAATTCCCTGACTCTCACAAAACCCAAGTATCAAGCTGAGAGAAACTGAAAGAAAGAAGGTTAGTAAAGGGCTGACAGTCCAACAGACAATACAGATGGAAAGTGGTGGGACTAGGTGAAACAGAGAAAACAAAAGAAAAGAGTTTCTATTAGATGGTGAATGAGACCCAGGCTAGGCCTGATTAAAGCCATGTCTATGCAGGTTACATCTTTCCTTATTTCTCTTACCTTGTTTCTCTTGAAATATGCTCTTCGGCAAGCTGCAAAGCACTTCTCGCTGCAGAAGCATTTCACTTCACTTCCCATACTCAGGGAATAGCGCTTGATTCCAACTTTCTGGCACCAGGCACACATTATTTGTACATTTGACACATCATCTTCTACAATAAAAATATAAGAACAATGTTTACATGAGATGCAAACACCCTCCTCAGACATCTGCACACTTACTCTTAGATACAAGCAGCACCAGCTCATCTTATTTCTAACTCCCTCACTGTCAGAGAGCAGAACTGTGCCTGCCTGTGATCACCAGCTTCGTCCTCAGGCAGCCAGTGACCTGTGCCAGCCAGACTCAGCAGATTGGCAAAGCTTCTAAAATGGCTGGAAAAGATGATTAGCTTCAAAAATTGTGCTCTGCTGAAAATGTCTGGAAATCTCGAGAACTTTTTAGCACACTAAAGAGCACACAACTCTTTATTAAACGAGTAACCAAGGCTGAAGGTTTAGTGGGTATTGCTGCTTTGTTCTTGTTACTTACAGTCTGCTGTAGTGAGTCCCTGAGTTGCTCTGCCCAGCAAGCTGGTGATAAAACACAGCCAGAGAGTGCTGCACCAAGGCAGGTCTCTAACACAAGCCCTCTTCTAAATAAGAAGGAACATAAAACACTCCTTTTCTGTATTATTTTGAAATTACTAGCACACAAAACAGGGAGCTTTTGTGTGAATTCAGCAGTCACAGAAACATAGACTTGAGCAAGGCAGAAGTTGCAGCACTGTGGCAAAATCTGCCAGGTTACTTTTCAGTCATTACAACTCATTGGTCAAATTTTAATTCAGGCAGAGTTCCTGAGCCTCTTTCAAGCTCTTCTCTAACATGTGTTACAAATGTGGCATGTGTGCCTTCTGCCATGTAAAAATACCCTAGAGCTTATTTACTAATGTGCAGTAATATTCTTATGTGGTCATCATTCCCACCTCAGCTTCACAGACAACAGCAGTGAATAGTTAAGCCTTTTAAACAGATCAAGTCAATAAGTCAACAGGAATCTTTCTGACATAAAATTCAGGATTCTTCAGTTCTTATGTCCAGTTTATGATACTGAATGTGACCTTTCAGTTACAGACAGCAGCCATTGTCTAACTTCTGGGAAAAATATCCCTGGAGACCAACTGTTAAAGCAGTTCCTGGTCCATGAGCTGTGGAGAATTCATAGTTTAGAGATTCTGTCATGCAGCCATCCTATTTCCCTATAAAGGATTTGTTTTTGAAGCTACGCTGTCATCGTTCTGTAAAATTATTGGCAAACTAATTTTTAGCAGAGTGATTTGGCTCCTTTCCCTGACTATCATAACTCAGAACTACGTGCTGCATTTTACTCACCTTATTGGAATAAATATTGCCAGTTTAATAACTTTTTTCCTTCCACAAATTGTGTTATGATTTACAACTACAAATAAAATTCTACTATGTAAAATAATGACCTTTTAGTTTTAATCAGACTGTCTACCTTTAAATCTATATTTAAGGCAAGTTATAGCACAGATTTGTGTTTAATGTATTGTATCAATTACCCTTTAGAGTGGGCTTTGCTAGTATTATAAGCGCCTGAAGTGAACACGAAGGGAAATCAAAACAATTTGGCCAAAATTATCACCAGTCATCTCTAGGGTCAAAAAGCTTGTCCTGAGCTGTAACAGCAGCCAGGCACACAGGCTGCTGTGGTGGTTTTGCACGGGGTCATTGCTGCTTTCTCTGGTCTTGTCCAGGATGCCAACTACTCCAGCACAGCCCAAGAGCTCTTCCCCCATTCTTATCCTGAGCCATTTGAAGTACTTATCTTTTACAAAAGGCACCCTGATTCAGCTTCTTTTGCACCATAATAAACCAATTCCTTACAGACTGAACCTGCCCCTTTGAATGTACCAGGACAACAGGAGATCCTCTGAATCAAAGGAACCAGATAGCAGACTCTTGTTTCAGATAACAGTAACATATATTCCCCTACTGATAAGAAGTATTTTATCTCTGGAAAAGAGATCTACCAGTGATACCTTTCTAATAGCCTTCATGTCTAGTGAGAGGAACTCTCATAAATGAAAAAAGAATATTACAGAGCTGAAAGAGAGTTCATTGACAAAGTAGGTGCTGAAGTAGCTCTTTTTGAAGCAGGTTAGCTTGTCTGGGGCACAGTTTTTAAAACACAGAGATGCACCACTGGGATTCTCAGGGGCTTTCATGAGTGATTTGAGAGGGGGAACACCTCAGCTGTCATTCAATACCTCTTCACTGATTCACATGAAATGTCTCCCATAGATGATGAGATAGACCCACACAATTCTTCATTTCTAATTACACAGGCTCCCAGCAGCAACTGTTTACACGGAAAAGCCACATCCGTCACCTCTCTGCACTTTTCTGCAGGCAGTTATGCAGGACAGTCAGGTTCAGTCCACCTCCTTTACCAAAGATCCTCTAAGATACATCCTGGCAAGGGGAGGAGAGGAGAGGGAGAGGGACTCTTCTGTGTCAAGTTGCTGTCTTGCAATGCCCTGCCCAGCAGAACTTCACTGCCATCTCACAGAGAATCCTTTGAAGCAGCATGGCTTCACTTGTGGTCCATGCATCTGATGCTCAAAAAAAAAAAAATAGCAGAGAACGGTCTGCAAACTACTATCTCCAGCCACTGTATGCACTTCCAGAAAGTGATACATGATATTCAGGAGGCATCATCAATATTAGTCAAAATGGTCATCATTTTGAAAGAAGGAAATAGTCTAGCTACATACAAAGAACTCAAACTATTTCTCTATTCTACTCCTTTCTTACCCTAGTCATCAAACAAATGTAATCCTTTCCATTTCATGGTAACAGCAATAATAGAACTAGAATAGCAGCAATAATAGAACTAATCAATCTAACAGACTCAGGAACACTGCTACAAAAGGATTAACTGAGTATGGCCATGTGAAGCAGCCAGGAAATAGAAGTACTTCAGAAGCGGGTTCAGAGTACACACCTCCTGGGACAGGATACTAATACATCACTTTTCAAGTCATCTTTGCTCCCTCAGGTGTACATTTGCCCAAGTCAATTTTTGATGCAGCTCTAACTTTTTGTAATGCAGTTCATCAAGTGAAATAGAAAACATCCGGTATCACGTTTCTATGGACCATCAACCGGGTACAGCCCAGCGGGAGGAAAAACTTGATCTAAAATCAAATCCTTTCTTTCAGCTACAAGTGATGCTAAGAATAGCAGAGAAAGGAAGCCATGCTTGCTACCTAGGAGAGTACAGAGCTGTGCCCCATGGGTGTGGAAGACAGCTGGGGACAATGATAAAGGTCCAAACTTGACTGTGTTCTTTCCTCCTTCATAGCGGTTGTGGTAGAGATCTTAACAGACCTTGTGAAAAGAACCAATAGGCATGCTTTGTTACAGTGTATTAAGCTTAGGGACCAAAAATCAGGACTGCACATTGGCAGAAAGTATTACCTCATGTATTTCTACCAGCAGTGAGAAGCAGAAATGTGGCCTCAAAACATTAAGATTGTGTGAAATAAGAAAAGACAGAGTCTCGGGATTTAAATGCTGTCATCTGCTAAACACAAGTTGGAATAATCTGAAACCAGAAATTCATATCTTGCATTCCATTCAAGATAAAATTGTTCTCACTTTTTCACAGACCTTTGTTTTTCAAGGCCAAATTCTTTGAAAATCACTTTACCAGATTCCTGCCCTGCTTTCAGGAAAATGTATCAAATCCCTGTTCCTAGAGCGCTCAGCTAGAAGAACTTACTGCTAAGAGATCGCAGGGAAGCAGGAAATTTCAAATCCAGTAGTTTAAGACTGGTTATCTGTCCTCAGTCTTTATTCTAATCTTTTCCTGATTAGAACTGCACTAAGAAAGCTCCTCCACAATAATTACACCAGTTTATTGCATCAGCAGTGGTCTCCTTTGCTCATAGTCAGACTATTGCTAGTAGTCTAGCTTAGCATATCTGCTTAAAGTAACATGAGCTCATCCTGACACCATGCCTACATCCATCATGTGAGCTCCCACTGGAGCAGCTCTTCTGATGAAGATCATTCACCATCACTTTTAGGACTCATATAGCTATGCTGACACATGTTTGTAAAGTACAAAAATATCATTTCCAAGTCCTGGCACAGATAATTTTGAAGTGAAAGAATATACTTCTTAATAACTGCTTTTTTTCCCCCCCTCCATCTGGGCCTGGACCTTAACGACCTGCTTTTGCAAAGTGTTTAGCATGTTCTCAGATCTGTCACACTCATGACAGGTAGCATGGGCACTGTTACAGGTGAGACAAGGAGGAGATGGGACTGACACAACAGAATAGTAACAGGAGGACATTCATATTGCTGTCCTCTGTAATTAGACCAGGTAATAGATAAATTCTTTCTACGTCCTGCACAAGATCTAAATTTCCAGCTTCTACTTTTCTGAGTTCTCAACTCTTCACAGAGAGACATATTGTGGGAGTTAGAATATCATGTTTTTCTGCCTCTGGGTTGTGTCATTACAGGTGGAAGAAGTACTCCCTGCACCCACCACACAGATACTGTTCAGTTGTATATCCTTGTGGTTTCTATCCTGTGTATTTTTCATAATGAACAATGCAACAAACACGGAGTGTTTGCAGTGTTAAATCATGTTCCCAAAGGGAGTAGTTTGTATAACAAGATAAAATTATCACATTATAATAACTAAATATGCATCAGTCTAAAGCATGCTTCAATTAATCATCAAAAGTTTGCACCGCCTCTTTAGGTCTTAATTAAGCAGAATGTTTGGTATTTTTTTTTCCTTTCAAACCCGTGTGAAGGAGCTGCAGAAAATTGTTCCTCTTAAACCCAGTGAGCAGCAGTTTACACTAATCGATCTTATATGGAGCCATAATTTAAAGAGGTGGGGGGAAGTGAAGGAAGGCAATGAGTACAATGGAGTAAATCCATCATGAACAGCCTTGTCTCTTTATTTAAGCAAATCAGAATGATCTGTGGTGTTTAGTGCAATGTTCCTAAAATCCCTACAATTCTAGAATTAAATCCTGATCAGTTTACTAAGTTTTAGGTTGCAACACTCTACTAATACTGTTTTGAACTGAGATTTATCTTCTCTTTTAACTCCACCTTCAAAAAGTTGCATGAAAATAAATGCAGCTACAGCTCTAATCCTGCGTATTATGATGATTCAAGGGCAGGTACTCCAAAACCTTTACTTTCCATATTTCCTTGCAAAAAATTCAGCAGGAGATACTCAATTCTCTCAGCAGGAAGATAAAATATCTCCTGAAGGTGCCCAACCACAGTAGTGCTCTGCAGAAGGAAGACCAGGAGCACAAAGTGTTTGGGACTGAGATCTCAAGTACAGCACCTGGACTGAGTGAGCTTTTGTGAAACCTGTACCTTGACTGTGGTTGTATCCATGATCTGACACAAAAAATACTTTGGCATCCCATCCCTCTTCCATGTCTCCCGATCAACCAACTCATCTCTGGCATGAGTTTTCTTCCATCACACTATCAGAAGCCATGTCTCTCCACTACTACTTTCATCTACTTTTCTCTCTTTTTCTCTGCATCCCATCCCCTCACACAGGCAGTTTGGATCCCAGGTTTTCTGGAATATAATAAATAATAAGGGCTATAACAGCCCTTTTACTCTGAGCTGGGAACTGGGCTCAATCCACTGGCATATATATATATATCTTTAAATATTTTAGCTGCTTTCACTATTACTTTCTAATGAAAAGCTGCAGAACTTCCTTCTTAAAAACTTTAGATCTCAACTTGACTTGAGTATCTGCAGCAATAACAGTAAGGGCTCACTGTTTCCACTGGGACCTGCCAGGATTTCAGAATTGGATAATTCCGAGTTACCCGCCTGCTGCTCCTGAAATCCCAGAACACCATTGAAGAAAACCAAGTAGCATGCATTCAGATTTTTCATCCCCAAGTAGTTCCTGAGGTTGTTGATGCTAAGCAAGGCAGAAGCACCATTACAGTCAATTTTCTTACACCTGAAATGCTTTACCAACTAATCTCAAACTAAAAAAGGTGAAAAAAAACAACTCCTGAGACATTGCTGCAGACCCCCTTGTGATACCACCTTAAGCACGGATCCTCTAAACAGATGGAGCATGTGACAAACTTAAGGTTAAAAAGTACCTTAAAAAGGTAATTACCAGAGGAAGATTATAGGGCTGACAATAGAAAGCTTGCTGCAGCCATCGCTATGGAAATATCAGAGCCTCTACAATGCTTCCTTTTAAGGACCAGTCTCTTTAAGTTCACTGCTCTGCCAATAAAGCAAAATGTCCCAGCCCCTTTTTAAAAAAATCATTTTGAGGAACGAGGCCTGCCTACGTTTTCTATGCATGAGCTGAGGCACATCCTTAAGCGTAGTTCAGTAGGGACTGAATGCACAACACAAAAGCTGGCATTTAGGCAGGTTTTAAATGTGCAAACAAAAAAAGCACCTATTTCAGCTAACAGAGAGGGAATTCCCTGTATACTTTGAATATATGCTATTAAGGTGCATACATGGACATGGTTTTCTTTTTAGCACAAAGGAAACACTTGGGCTTCCACAGAGAGCAAAAGACATCAACGGTGGGCTAGATGGGGCAGGCATTCTGGCAACCACTGGCATTTAAAAACCCAGGCAGTGATAACCCTACGATCAGTGTCAATCTGATGATGTTTCAAACTGAAAACAAGAGAAATAATCTGAAGAGTAGCGACTATAGAATTTGTTGCAGTGGTCTTTATCAGAGGGCAAAACCTACAGTTAGAGAAAGTTAGAGAAATTGTAATGCTGTTCAGCAATCAGAAGATATTTGTGAAATACTGAGGAGGGATCCAGAGCACAGTAAAAGGAAAGTCTCCTCCATATACAGACTTAACTAGATCTGATTATGTGGTCTTTACTTAAGGAAAACTGCTGCTCGGTTCTGCCTGGAATCAAATTTCTTGCTACTGTAGTAATAGATCCAATTCCTCAGTGAATTTTGACAGATGATCTTGGAATTCCTTCTTACTGGCCTGCTAAATACCATTCAGAACATCGTTTATGCTTTCAGATTCCTCCAATGCAATTTAAATATTGGGAGAGGTTACAGCAGGCTGCTCCAGGATGTTTGTAGGGCTGGAACTCTGCTTATTCCTGTATGCTGCACAAAGTTACTCATCTGCACTTGTACTTACAAAATCTCCTATAAACTTTAATTCTAAAGCAATGCTAAACCATAACAGAAAATCACTAACTTCCTTCTATAAAATGACTAAATACTTACTTCAGTATTTGAATCTGATATTTCTTTGCCAGCCTAGGTCACAGGCTGATTTTACAAGTCAGCACTGGAAATTCTTCTCCTTGAAGACATTTTGCCTCAGCAGATACCATTCCTCCAGCCCGGTCCTCCTTCACCTTCACAAGTTTCTGATAACTTCTGGTACAACTCCAGCCATTATAATTTGGAACCTAACATTATGTCGAGACACACATCTGCGGGCTGTAGGATTTATATCCCCTTTCCTTCTCCAAATGTACTCGGTATCTTGTAAAAACCTTGGGAGGGAGCGTTATTTTTCCCTTGTACTTTTTTCCTCTGTGGGAAGCTCAGTCAAGTTCATGACATCATGCTTTCTGTTTCTCCTTCCACTGCGTCCCTTGGCAGTGACCTACCCTTGCAGCACAGCATCGCAGGAAGCCCGTTCTTGTTTGGGATGCTCAGAGCAGCCAACGCACTCTGTGCATCACCTGCACACAGAAGGAGGCAGGAAAGGGAAGGATTTTGTCGACCCTCATGCTCAAAGGACAGACCAACCAGCAGCTGTACCCCCCTACCAAGGCCATGGGGATCACAAAATAAAATAAATCAAAGCGCACTCAAAGAAATGAGAAAACTGAGACACCATAGCCTCCAGCAGGTGCCAGGGGAAGGAGGCAGCTTGTTCTCACCCGCATTGAAAGAATTTTTTGCATTCTTCTTTGACTACTCTTGATTTCAGCCTTCCCTCATCCCAGTAACAGGAGTTGTCCAAACTTGCCTGAGCAAAAGGGCAGAGTCACCCTAAGTGCCCTCTCAAATTTACTCTAGCATTAAAGGCTGCAGAACAACAGAAGGTTGCATGTTACATACTAAGGTCATATACCCCACACAAATCTGGCGAGATATTTAGTTCTGGGTCATTCCAGGCTATTGCATTTCTGTTCCTCTCTATTTTTATGTGACTTTTAAGTTGGAAAAAACGACCAGCCAACCAAACAAGTAAAAAAACCCACCAGCCTTCTTTACATTGCTCTGCAGAAAATAAGAACCTTTTAACACCAAGCAGAACTAATCTTAGGATTGCTTTGGTGCAATGGGCTGTACTCAAGACTAACCCTGAAGATCCCTCAGAATCTGCTACCAGACCCAAACATAGTTACCAGCATGCTGGGCAAGATGGACTCTTACCAGCCACAAGGAGACTCTTCCATCAACCCTCTGGAGGCTGCATTGACTACTTATATGCTTCCAGATGCAGGCTGGATGGCTGATGTTGACTTTAAAAGTCACGTCTGATTTGGCACTGCTCCAGTGTGGTCTGTCTGCCTGGTGCTGCAGATCAGGGGAGTGCTCTTGCAGATAGCCTCCCCATCTGAGTACTTGCATTCTCCTGGTGGAGGCTTCCCATGACTGGATTTAGTATCCTCCACTGACACACCATAACTTGCGTCTGTAGACACTCAGTGCACCACAGAGGGCCCATGCATTTAACTCAGCCTTTTTTGGGTCAAGTTATGAGGTACAGCAAGGATAGAGTGGCTTTAGTGGAGCTGTTTATATTTGGTTAGTAGAACCCTAACGTTTTCCAGAATCATGTAAGCAAGTTGGAACCCAACATTTCCTTTGACTAAAACAGAAATCTGAACATAAAATCTGAAATCAGAAATCTGAAAATAAAATTTTAGTCAGACTGCTCAAAATTATTTCATTTTCAAATAAAAAAAAAATCAAAACAAAAAACACTTTACTACAAAATAGGCATGAAGGGGAGGAAAGGTAATTTTGTTAACTCTTCAAGGTTTTAGCCTGGTCATACAAAACACGAATGCAAACAGAATACTTGTTCAAAGCTCTCCAGCACGCTCAAGGAAAACCTGGTTCCCTGAAATCTTCAATGACAGCTTCCTCGACAGTTTAGGATCAGCAGTCCTTCCTCCTCTTTTTCAAATTGATAGCTGTTTCTGATAAAGCATCACATTTGCCTTCCTAGAAATCCTGTTTCCCTTGGCTTCCAGACTGTGTCTTTTTACCTCTGCAATTGCTATGCCAGTGCACATTGCTGAGTATCCTTCTTTCTCTTCAGGTTTGTGAGCATCCCCCATGCTCTGCTCTCCTTCCTCTTACCTTTGTTGAATCTTATCAGCAAAATTATTCAATAATTCAATGGATCTGCTTAGCCTCTTCAGACCATTACACTCCTGTCCAAATGAATACCTCAGCCTGTCTCTCTGACACCTCTTTACTCATGCTGACCCTTCTGTTCAAGATCAATACAGCAAGAATTAAAGTCTTAATAATTTCTCCCTGAGTGCTCACTCCATATTATTTGCTCAATAAAGATGGACTGCACCATCTTTCCTGTTCTTCAGGTTCATGATTTAGGTATCATTTTCACCTGTGGGCACTCCCTTTTGAGCTATGCTGAAGTCTTGTAGATTTTTCTCATGTACAATATCTAAAAGCTTTCCTCAACCATTCACAAATTCTGAACTAATTCCTAGCCTCCCAGTCATTACAGTGCATTCCTACCTGGTGTTCTCTGGCCTGTAATGTAACTTTGCCCTCTCCGTGTCCACACAAAACATGCTGCAAAGATCCCTTTTTCTGCCCACCATTTTAACCTCGAAACCTTCTCTTGGCCTCTTTCTGCCTCTCTGTCCTGTCCCCTTCTTTATTTATCCACTCAGACTCGGATAAATGCTTTGGTGCCTGTGGCAGGTCAATCATAGACTGTTTGTCTCCCATGCTGAAAATGTTGGCCTTCACCTTATTAATTAATTATGTGAGTCTAATCATTTGCCTGCTCAATTCAAAGAAGCACCTTTGTGCTGTTTCCAAAGTCATCCCCTATGCTTATGAGGGACTCCAAAAAAACATCCCCAGAGTTACTCTTGTCTGGCTTTGTATCACTCTGAAGTTTTCTGCTTTGATGTAGTGCCCATAAAGCAGTGTCAAAGTGCAGTGCCAAGACCACTGCCTCACACACTGGCTCCCCTGGTGCCTTTGTACTCCCTTTCCTACCAGTTGTTTCTTGCCAGGCTCTTCGGGGTGATCACGGCTAGGGCACCTACACTCTAAGATAAAACAAAACCATTACTACCCATGCTTATTGAAAATCCCACAAAGGTGGTGATTCTCCTCCCCCTCCAATCCTCCCAAGCTCTGGTCTCTAAAGCAAAGGTGAGATAAAGGTTCATCTGCTCAGAAGTCATGGTAATCTAGTGCTCATTACCAACCACGGGATAAAGTCAGAGGAGGCAGAAATTATGCATTCATATCTCCTGTGCAGGTACAACAATGATATTCATTGTTAATGAATTAATTAAAACCTAAAGGTGGAAAACACTTATGAAAAGCTCTCTCTACATGTTACCCGTAGAGGTACATTTGAACACACAATCATATGTTGTAGGTGGACAGGGAAAGAACAGAAGGCAGTTGACTTGGCCAAGATTCCCTTGTGTCCACTTAACTACTGTTGCAGTAATTTGTTTTGCTACTTCATAGTTCAATCTCCTCCTGCTTATTTGGTGTCATAAAACTCCAGCAACTGTGGCAATTTGCACAATGCATGCTATAGCCTTGTGTTCATATACCACAAATTCAGCATTCTGGATTCATTTGTGACTCAGATTGGAGGAGAAAATAGCTTGGGATGGCACAAGCCCTTGATTAAAGCTTTAGGGCCAAATCAACAACAGCTGAGGATCCAGCCCATATGGCCTGAGATCTTCAGCTGTGTAAAGGCTGCAGGAATGGACCCAAATAGCTTTGGTAATTAGCAAATATCATATAAAATAGATTGAAAGTCTTTGGCAAAGAGTGTGTATTGAGTAAAATGTGAAAATTATTCATAGCATATTATATACTTCTTTAGAGATAAAACTCAATGGCATAACAATAATTTAGGAGGGGCAACTGTAGTCTATTACACACCCAACAACAGACAAACACTTTCTTGGATCAATCAGTATTTTACAGTAGCATTCAGACAGTATTACAAAGTGCAGAAGTGACCATCCAACACCTGGGACCTGATCCTACAGGCAGGTCTGCCTCTGCAGAAGCACCCTGGCACCTGCTGGCATATCTTCAGCCCTGTGTGTGGAGAGCTGATGTTCCTGGGTAGGAGTTGTAGCATGTCACCCTGTATTCTTCAGTGCCTTGGTCACTCCAGAACAACCACAACACCACCCAGAGATGCCCACGGAAGCAGGACTCAGCCTGCTCCTATCAGGATTCGTCAATTTTCACACCGTGTGGAGCAGTAAACAATAACACAGCAATTAATCACCCTGGTGCAGCCATAAGAGCTCCTTTCACAGATTACAGCAAGCAGCATGCAGAGGGGAATAAATCATTTTTCATGCAAACTCTGAGGAATGGCATGTAAGAAAACCACTCCTGATAAAAATCTAATGAAAATGTAAAACATCTCAGTGCAGTCTCCTGGGCAGAGTCAAGATCATATTAAACCCTTGAGAGACAGCGGTCAGGGATTTCAATGGGAATCATGAGACAGTTTTCCTAATATGAGCTTGTTAACCTGATATAAAGACATGATACTGATTTGACAGCTTTGTCTCTTTCACTGTTTCCTTCATGTAGCCTATTTTTAATTTAATAATCTTCCATTAATTTAGTTAAAGGCTTTATTCGCCAGAATAAAATGTTTTGTTTTGTTTTGTTTTTTTTTTGTCCTAAAAGCAAATGCTGTTGAACTGCTGAGAGCATAATCCAGCATGACAAGTTTGTTGTCATTGCATTTGCAGGAGTTTTTCAAGAATACTACAGTGATTAAAAGCCACTCTCCCACTCATTTCTGAAGTTCTCTGTACTGGATTTCAATCATTTGGAAATCAGCCCACTTGCTAAGACACCGTGATCCAGCGATCTCAGGACGTTATCAATAACAGTAACCATTTCTACATGTTCATTAGGATTTACCTGCTGGTGGCTTTATGAAAGGTGGTGGAATTAATGGGACAATAATAGGTACATTCCCATGATCCTTCGACCCTGCTGGTGAGTCTGATAGTCCATTTCCTGTGGCAAGCCCTGGATAGCTTGGGTTTATATTGTACGGTGAAATAACACTGTCCTCAGGTAATTTTGGTTTTGGCAAAGAATTTTCTGCAAAACACAAAGAACACATTGTACAGTATGACACATAAATTTCTTAAATAGTCCTACATACTTTCACCAATCTCTTCATTAAATTACTTACCCTAATACAAGAATAGTGCACAAAAACCCCGGGTATTTTCCCTTTCAAAGAAATTGATACTTTCCAGTAATCGACAGAAGTGTTCCATTTTTTTCAAACCTACACTTTCTTTTTGCAGAAGGTAAAAGGTGGGATTATTTTGTCATGCATAGCCTTAGCATGCCTGATTTAGTCAATGGCATCCTATTCTTGTAATTCATTTCTATTGTTTGCGTGGTGATCACACTCGGTGCGCTGTGACTTCACCAGCACAAGGAGCATGAACTGAAGAATAAAAGAATTCCCATTCTCTATAAATAATATGAGTAGTAATAATTTAAGGAAAGGAATTTAAAGAAAGGAACAAAATATTGAAATCACAGCAAAGTGTGCATAAAATTATGACAGTTATTATTCTAATTCTTTAATCCCAAATCACCACAGGATTCTTATTTGTAGGAATTTCTCTAATCTATGTCAGCCATGGGACTCCCTCTTCTCCCATCGCTCAGAAAAATAAATGTGCTTTTCCCCCTTCCAAAAACTGCATACACCAAAAATTTCTACCTATCACAGGCATTCAATATCTATGGTACATAAAACATATGATTTGTATCATATGCCTATAAAAAAAGAATGCCACAAATTTCATCAAGCATAGACTGGAGCCAGTAATCATTCAGTAAAAGACATAGTTATTAAAACAGAAATAAATTAAGTGCATTACTACACAGGCACAAGTTTCTTCAAAGGTAGCTTAATGACATTATGTTTTCAATGAAAAATAAATATCGATCAGCAACATTGTTATAGAACTAACAAGCTGCAAACATTCAATTTTAACCCAATTAAGTTGTTCCACCCTACCTCTAATTTTTTTTCCCCTTTTTCTAGCCATCTGTCCCTCAGCACTGGTCTCTCTGGTGCCAGGATTCATTGCAACACTCACTGAATACAGTGCTGCTGTTGGCTATCAGAAAGAAAACCCAAACTCTACTGTGTCCATGAACACAGTACAAAGTAGCACTCCAAGTGCATAAAAGTTGCTGGAATTTCCTCTCTTAACCTCACTTTTGAGGAACTCCTGTTGGGTAAGTCAAGGTGCAGCAATTTTCTACTCTTCTCCTTACTCTGATTACAAGCCCCTATCCATTCCCTGAGAATGAGGAGTCAGAAGGCAAAAACTGAATGACTGAACAAACCAACAGGCGCTCATCCTTTACCTTTTGAATCACAAAGATTCAGCAATGTCTCAAACAAACTCCACCCATGGAAAATTCTACCACGGTGCAGAAGACAGTATAGTACAAACACAGATGAGAAGCCTTTTGTGAACATTCACACCTGTTCCTACATGTGTAAATATTCCAGTTTAAAATCTTTCAACATTTTAAAACTTTGTAGGCCAACCAGACTTAGTATGGGAAGCAAAAGGGTCCCTTAAGGCCACCCTGCTAAAAAAGTACTCCCTCCTTTCTCCATTTGTGAGTAGTTTATTGATACCACAAGCACACGGCTTCCAACTGACACATGAAAGGCATTATTTGTGAAGATAGATATCAATGTATAACAATATATCAATACACCAACAGCAAATTTGTTAAGTGACTTTCCTTGTAGCCTATCGGCTTCCCTGTACTACGAGGTACTCTCAGATATTTTTATGTAAATCAACCAAGGCACAAGCAGCAGAACATGCTTCACAATCACCACCAACCAGACAGGTTGAGCTATTAATCCTTCTTTACGTGAACACAGAAATGTGAAGTCTTGTTACCTTTGAGAACAGAAATGTGCTGGCGGCTTTCCCCATCTGCTGAATAGTTCCTGAATTCAATATCTTCTCCATCTTTCAGTTCTACCTTATCATAACCATACCAGCCAAGGAGCTCATTCATAGTGTTTTCAGCAAAGTTCTGAAAGAGAAAAATTACCTACTTATTTATGTAATCAATATCCATTTGGAAGGAAGGGAGGACTGCATAAATCGAACCATATCTGTGCTACATGAGGAAGTGTCAGGTTTGGCCCACCTCCTCAAAGACTAATGTTCATTTCATAACTCGAGTGCATAAAGTGAAATGCATTTAAATCTCCGACTGGCACATGTAATTATGACAGAGACTCATATGTCTGTAATTTAAAGAAAATGAAAAGGAGAGTTATTTATGACTTTTGCTCTGACATTCAATGTCAGAAATATTTTAACATACATTCCTCACACAAACTTGTCTGTGTTGCCATAAAATATTTAAGACTGCAGCAAGAGAATAACAGAAAACCAGGATTTTTTTTTTCAACCAGCAGTTAATCAATCTTACTGCGTTACAGCCTTTTCAGCTGGAGCAGGTCACTGACACAATTACAGTTCCTTGAGGTGCCCATGAACCAAATCAAATAAAATCAAAGCAGACGTTTTTTCTCAGTTATAAGCCCTTCCATAGTTGAAACACTTAAGGATTCTTCACAGTGAAAGCATTCTACCATCATTTTTCACACAAACGTTTCTTATATTTCTTTAAGAAAACCCTTCTCAATTTTCAAACCAGTACTTATTTTCAAACCAATTTCCAAGCAGCTGAGTGGTTACATTTTATGTTTGTATGGAAATGCTAAGTATGGAACATGACTGTCATAACCCTCAATTTTTATTAAAAATATGTCCTCTAGGTCAGGAGGCAAAAATATTTCTGTAGAAAATGCTCATTACTGGGCCAGGAGATTGAGTGGAGTAAGTTAAGAAATCTGCAGCCAGGCAACAAAGCTTTCTGAAACCAAATACTGCAACAGAGCTCCACAGCTTATGGATTTAGGAAACTACCAAAGGAAACCAGCTAATGAATTATTGCAATGGCAAAGATCAGTTCCAAGTAGTATGACAACTACAAGTTGAAACAAAAAAGCCACACACAGAGCCTTTCTATTTGGTTCCTGCAATTTTTTTTTTATTAACACTCTACTAAAACAAATTCCAAACTTCATATTCCTCCAAAATCTTGACTTCTAAAATAATGCTTCTGATAAGCACTGTCTCCCAGGACTTTGGCAAAGGAGTAAGGAGAACACAACCCCAATTCAAGACAAATGGTAAATGTCAAATTTGCAGGTTGCCAGATTTTGTCTAGTAACTGCTCCAGCTTAATTTTTGAGTGGGAGAAAGTCTAATGATAGAACACAGCAATTCTCCAGTCATTTAAACAAATAAATAAAATTAATCAGATGATAATTACTTTTGAATTCAAAGCTACAGCAGGCGCTGTGCCCCAGAACCTCAGAGCGCTGCACTGCTCCTGGCTCATTCATCACACCAGATTACATAGGTGTTCCTGTCACTCAAGGAGCACTGTAAAGCAGCTATAAGCAATAAACACAAGCAATTTGTACTCTTCCAAGAGTATCATCTGTGCAATTATGCTACAAACACATTTCAGGAAAAGAAAACCCAGAACAAAACCCCAGAGCAGACCCCCAAAGCATCCATTTCCTTTGGGGTTTTCCCTTTTGTATTTTCACCTTACCACGGATGGAAGTCACAATTCTGTGGCTGTCGTGTGCAGCCTCAAATTGCTGGAAAATATTCCATCATCTCATCTCTGCTTCTAGACTCGGCATTATGATATCTGAGTTATGTCACTACAACAGTTTTCAATGGGTACTATGCAGTGTAAATGTGGCTACCTAAATCATTTGAATGATGCAGTGTTGTATTTTAATTACTAGCAAAGCGAAAAAAAATTCTAAAAGTTGTCTTTCTTTTTTTTTCTTGGTTTGGGGGGTTTTTTTAAGCTTTTTAGAAAACTTTTCTCTTTGTCTTCAAGAGTCTCAATCCACTAATCCTGTTTGTTACCCATGTGAAGCCAATAACAAAATGACCTGGATGTGGGGAGTCAAATCTCACCACTGTAGCTCACCCAAAATGACCTGAAAGAGCCTGTAGAGGCCCAAAGGCAAGATCTGCCAGCTTCCCTCGCTTTGCTAAATTTCAACTATGGAGACACAGCCCTAGAGACTAATCTAGCAAGGTACAGACCAACTGACAAGTCTTACTGATTTAAACCCCATGCAACCAAATTAATTGAGTAGCTCTAAATTTGTCTCCTGTGGATGCTTTGTGTTTTATTTGTGCTGCTGATCAACTCAGACAGTGAATAATTTCTAATTGCTTGTCAAGGAATACATAAGCAAGGTTGCACATATGTTTGTTTTTTCCTGAAAATTCATGTATCTGTGCCTTCGAAATCTAGTCAAAATGACGGTTGTGTTTGTAATGGCACCAAATTTAAGTACCTTTCACGTCTCATTTAAACTACCCATGATAAGTGATGCACCAAAATGAACATTCATACTGACAAAAAATATATTGGATTTCAAAATCACTCATCACAGAGATCTGACTTTTATAAATCAAATTAAATCAATGGGGTCTTTTCTACTAACTTCAATGAGAGTTGCATGAGGCGGCATGCCAGCAATAACAAAAGTAAGCACCTTTTTAACACTAATTTCCCAAAAAGAGTGCTTGGACTGTAAACAAAACAAAAACCCAAGTCATTCTCCTCCATAATTTATCTTACCTACTACAATGCTGCAAGTCACCCTTAATACCATTCTCTCAGTGACTAGCAGCCAGAGCTCCATTACACCACACTTTATGCACAGCAAACAGAAAGCATGACCCCATCCTCAGCAAGCTGTCAAACCTAAGAAATATTTTTTCCACACTGACTCTCTTGCAGAGATGGGTATCCAAAGAACATCACCTTCTCTCAGGCTCCTGACTGCAACACCCATTTGCAGAGATGTCTAACACCCTGACAGTTGAGATCATGCTGAAGCCGCTGCCCTGAAGCTGACCAGTACTAATTCATTGTTTTCATGTATTTTCCTTTCTTCCATTTCAATTTTAGACACAGTACACATGGATTCAAGACATGGTAACAAGACTGGATTTGTAAAGACCAGTGTGGTGGCAATAGTCAAAACACAAATGATAAGATAATTTTTCTCTGTGTGAATGCAGGGGAGAGGGGAAAGAAGAAAAAGAAAATAGTAAGAGTGACAAAGACCAGTTCTTGGTGAAGCTAAGGAAAGGAAGAAAGCATATTAATACACAATCTGTACATGCAGAGCTGAATGTCACTGAAAGACATAGAAGTTTCAAAGGTTTAGTGAAAGGAAAGGTGACAATTATAACATTGAGGCTTGAGAAAAGCAGGAATGTGGACTCAACATTGGAGCAGGAAAGCAGAAGCAGCAGTGATGACAGGAGCCAGAGAAATTGCAAGATAATAGACCTGCCAAAGACCAGGGAGAAGATGTGAAGGTAGGTGTGGATGACCAGATGGAGGATGCACAAGGAGCTGCAATTCAAAGCTTTGGCAGGAACAAGACAGCAGAGGCATTAAGGTAGTCCATGCCTTCTTTCAGACTCATTCCCCAAAAGGATGTGGAGTGTCTGCAGGATGAGGCTGCCACCCCAATCCCACTGCTGTGCCAAAGGGCTGGAATGACATGAAAGACAAGCACAGGGAGAAAACCTTGCTCATAATCAATAAAATCTCAGCTCAGCAATCGCAGTGCTAAGCTGGGACCCTTACATGCACTCAGCCCAAAGGGAGCCCCACGGCAGAGGCCCACAGATTTCATTGCAAATGTACAGCATGGAGCCTAACTTCAGCCAGGTGTGGAGGCAATGCTCAGTCCCCTGTGCAAAAACAGAGACCGAGCCCTGGTGCCACCCACAGTGTGGGTCAGCATCATAGCTGAGAAGATAACCACAGAAATCCTGTCCCACGTCCTTCCCTGCTCATTCTGCCATGCCATTCACCAAGCAGACAAGCTTTCAAGACCACAGTGGAAACACCAGTCCCGTCTGCAGCTGCCAGCGCACCCAGGCAGTTGGTTAACATCCCACAGGAGCCAAACCTCCTGCTCTTCTCTAACTGACAGAGCACCACTACAGCTGCTGACTGCCCGAGCAGTCACTACGGCAGTGGCACAGCCAGCTCCTGCCTGCCAAAGAAACTGGCCGAAAACGCTCCGGTGGCCCCAGTCACACACCACAGCCAAAGCCCTTCCTTCCCAATAGATGGTAATTCAGCTTTTGCCCACTGCGAAGTCCCAAACCACTTATCACCACTGAGGGGCAATGTGTAATTGGCGTGTTTTAACTGAATGATTCCTCTATTCTTGTACTCCACAGAAACATCTTCCCTCCTGGAATGGCCAGGATAACTAACTGTTATGCTCATTGGTATTCCTATTTGAATTTGCTCCCTATTCCCCTGAAACATGAAGAAGACTGTGTTGACTCACTAGACTGCAGCTACCCTCCTTTCTGAGTCTGACTTACATGCTAGGCAGTAAAAATATAATCACATTTATTCCCACTTTAGGATTCATTTCATCGTAACAGTACACCAACATTTGATTTTTTACATTACAATGCATCATTCCCCCAAATCTTTGCTAATTAATACATTCTCAAGCTATGCTATGCATCTCTTTCCATCTTAGATCCCCTTCTCGATGAACTTCATTCACAGGGGGCAAGGCCTGGCTTCACCGAATGAGGCCTGGAAAACACGGAGGCAGGAAACACAGGGGAGAATGGGTCTGTCAGACTCATTTTCTTCTAGGTTTTACTGCTGAATGTTTATTTCAGATCTGGGAGGAAGCATAGTGGCTCCATTCCATTTCCTTGCCTGCGTAACCTACTCAGTGCAGAGCCTTACGAATTCACTTTCACTGCAGCAAGGAAATAAAAATGTTTCTAGTGGCACTACACAAACTTGGATCTTTTTTTCCAGCCCTCACATTCTTTGCTTGTTTATGTTGTCGCCATACTAAATTCTATGATTAGACCTTTACACTATCAGAAAGCAAAATTCCATGATGCTTTACTTTCCTTTGTCCCCCCATGTACGTTCGGTTCTGTATAACCCACTTTGTTTGGGGAAGCACTATTTCTGCAATGCCCTGCCAGGTGAGTCTCCCTGTGCAGACAGACAACTCCTTTGCAGCCATCCCACAAAACTTTCATGCATACTCCACAGAAAAACCTTGGTCTCTTGAAGTAATACAATTGATAAAGTCTGTCTGCTTTTCCACTTTCCCGAAGATATTTTTTTGCTTTTCAGGAGTGAAGGGAGGAGTTTCCCTGGAACCTTCCGAGCGCTCTGACCAAACCGGCTCACTCCAGGCACAGCGCTGCTACGCCTGCTTCACCACTTTCCTCCTTCTGACAGTAGTACTTTCAAATGCCAAACAGGGACTATTTAAACACCAAACTGAAAGATATTCTGATGAGTTTAGTGTTATATGATAACAGATGGGTCTGCCCTAAGCTTTGGGCAGCAGAAACAATGCCCAGTTTTAGCTACAAATTAGTTATTGAGAATATTTATGGACACCAAACTCCTTGGGCACATGGAGCAGCCCTGTGAAATTACAACACAAATTAACTGCTTACCTTTCAACTGCTAGAGACACATGGATACATTGCCTCATCTGTGCAGGAGAACTTCCAGTGCAATTCAGTGCTGGATGTAACCTCCCTTCACAGCACTGCAGAGCACCTAGCTATTCCTCCTGAGCAGCACTGCTTCCTGACAGCAGGATGGCAAATGGAAATAAGCAGAGGAGAGATGGATGGGGGATCCACCACTGTGCCTAGACAAGTGCATTCATTGACTAAACTTTTACAAATATTTTGATCCTAAAATAGTAGTGGCTTCCCTGATGACAATAGGTTTGGATCTATGAGGTGTTCTGTTACTCACCAGCAAGTGAAAAATGGCACCAAACTGAATTTTAGAATAACTATCTGCTTTTCTTCCAAGGCACGAGGTGAATGCTACCTCTGGAAGAAAAACTGGAAAGTCTCATCTGAAGGAGGAAGGAGGACAAAAGAAAAAAACAACTAGAAAATACCAAAGAGTGGCTGTAAAGGTCACAGTGTAACAAAACAGTTCCTCATGAATATATTTTTCATTGAAACGTAATATCAGAAAACTGTGCAGAGTCATGTACTTTTTGCACACAACATTGTATCAAATTAAAATTTGTAATAACCATCGTGTACATTAGGATAGCGATAACAAAAATGTAACTCAATATCTGGCATAAGGAAAGAGTGAGCAACCTGAATATCCACCCAGTCATGTTAAAACCAAGCTGTGACACTACTGTTGGAAAACACTAAAGCAAGCAGTGAGGTGTTGTGATCCTTCTCGAGTAAATATCTGACTGTATCAAACAGCAAATCTCAAAGGAAGTCTCTGTGATGAGGTAATATTATTGCTCATTCATAGTGCCTTGAATTTATGGTACTTAAAATAGACACTTGTACCAATGGCCTTTTATTATCCGAAGGGGGGAGAAAAAGAAATCACATATACACCAGTCCTTTTTCTTTCTGCTAGCAAAGGGAGGCAATTCGATCCAACGTGGGCTGAAACCTGAGTAGGTCACTGTACACCATGATAAAATTCCCTAACCCCTGAGCCAAATTTCCCTGAGGGGGCCCTCCTACTTCTACTTTACTTTCCAAGCTGACTTTTCCATTCCGTCTCTCGTCTTTTCCTCCCCTTCATCTCTTTCATTTCCCCTACCTTAAAGCCTTGATATCTGATCTGCTGCTGATACTCAGGTTACAGTTTTTACAGCTTAGGCTGTCTATTGCTGTATACATTCCTTTCTTTCTGCTCTGCTGTGATTACTTACCAGAGCTTATTTTACACTGGTCCAGATGAAAGCAGTTCAGATGAAGGGAAACAGTCAGCCTGTTTGAACATTACAGATACAAACTCACACAAGGGCACATTGTGCTCCCTCTGTCATTTCACTGCAAACCTTTTGCACACTGTAACCAATTTGTTACATTATTGTATTCTCCGGGCTTATTAAGAACAACTAGATGTCTCAATTCATCAGTAAAGAAAAAAGGTAAATGATCGCCACAGGATTTTAACTTTCTCAACCAGCCAAAAATTCAAACTACTTCTTTTTCCTCCCCGCTCTTTTTCCCTTCTTAAATGATAGCAGTCAACTGTCCTACTAAAAATGTACAGCATATATAGCATAGTTTATGCTGAAAGGTGGGCTATGGAAGGTTCTGCCATCAGCTGTCTCGCTCTCAACCAGAAATTACACGGGTCCAAAAATGTCCTTTCTACACACGTTTAGTTTTTAAGTCAGCTGAAATTTTGAAGTTCCTAACGTCAAGCAGTTAGCCATGATTAAAAAAGAGAAACCCTCTACACGAAGGTTAATGCCAGTGCTTAATACCAAAGCATTAGTTCAAAATTGTGTAATTTTTCTCCTTCACACAATGTTGTTTTTGTTTCTTCCTCACCCTTTCAGACAAACATCTGTTATACTGTAGAAGAACAACTATCTCCCAAACCGCTGAGTGTGCCTGCAGCCAAAGTAAACAAAACAAACCCAGAGGATCCAGCACAGTCAGCCTTTATATCCAGCCAGGATAACATTTCACATGTTTTGATTAAAATTAGCTAATTTGTAATTCTAGAACCTATGAAACTTAAAAGCTGCAATCCATATAGATCGCATTAGGCGATGCTCCGAGGGGCCAATGCCCTGTACTACAGACCTCTGCAGTCCTCAAAACTATGTGGGATTACAATGAGCTCCGGTGGCTGCACAGAGCCCTCTCCGAAAATAGGATGTGTCACATATCTCACAAAGAAGGATCCCGCTCCTCTGGACTTGAAGCTACTGCAGTTTGTTTCCAAAGAGATGCACCGACACATTATTTTGTTTGTGCCCCTAATACTACTCTCGTCCTCATTTAGTGCACACAGAAGAACTATGTACACGCTCCTTACACGGGCAGCAAGAACAAGAACGCCTGCCTTGGGCAGGAAAGGGCACCTCACCGAAATTAGTGGTGTGCAAAAGAGGGGAGGGGACGGCGCATTCCCATTTAATTTCATATGGGGAGATCAATGTTCCAGAAAGCAAAGATATTTTCACTAGGCATCATGCATATTTATACACTCGCGCCTATATAGTGTACATACTATGTGAACGAGTGACATTTTCCAGGCTGTCTTCCACTTACAATCAGCCTTTTAATAAATGACATATTCAAATTAAATCTCAGCTGCTCTATCGCGTAGCTAGACTAGGCTGTTTTAGTCACTTTATCTGCGCATTTAACAGCAGTAAGTTCAGCTGAAGTCTAGCAATACATTGTTAACAACTCTGGGGAATTAGAGACCTCAAACAAACAGAAAACAGAGGCAAAAAGTAGGACCGGTCCAGCCTGGAACAGCGACCTAACGATAAAAGAAGTTCCAAAATAGCGGTTTTGTGCCATCGCAGCCATCCCAACATCTGGAGCGGCCGCCGGAGCACAGCTGGAGTGGCACCGGTTCCTATCGGGCGGGACAGCCCTCCGCGCGGTAAATACACTTCCATCAAAAGCAGCCCTCGGACAAGGCACCTTCCAGCGACACCTCTGCGCTGCCGTGAGCCGCGGAGCGAAGCGGTACAGCAGAGGAGGAGGCGAGAGGAAGGAGAGAAAAGGGGTCTCCGCGCTCAAGTGCGAGACTGATGCACGGCTCAGACCACAACGTTTCACTTTGACAATTTAATTACATAGTTGCAGCTGGCTGCTGGAAAAAAAAAAGGACAGAAATACAGCGTTTAAAAGAGATCCCTTTCTTTCCTAACTTTGAGGGCTTCCCAGCTACCTGAGGGGGTGGCTATAGAAAGAATGAAAAAAAAAAAAAAAAAGAAAGGAAAAAAAAATAAAAAATAGGCTCATCATTGGCACCCGAGGAGCTTAAAAGCCCAAGGAGAGAGTTATTTTTTTAAAAAATAAATAAAGCTGGTCAATGAACAGGGTTTCCAGCCTGTGAATTCGTCTCTGTTTGCAGCCCAGGAGGCGGAGTTGAGACACATTCAGTGCATCCTACAAAAAAAAAAAAAATGACAAGAGATCCTTTCTTATTTCATCTCCATGCTCGGAGGCGGGGGGTGCGGGGGGGACCCCGCTCCCGTCCCCATCACAGGCACCTACCTTCATCTCCTCGTTGATCTCCCGCTTCACCGGGTGAGCCGGCTTCCTGCTCCTTTTATTTTCGGGAGGTCTCCCTTCTTTCTCCATTTCTGCCATTTTTTGCGCCTACTTGGTGGTGGTGGTGGTGGAGATGAAATGGCTGCTGGTGCTCTGGGGGGCCGGGAGGGGCGCGGGGGGCGGCGGCGGCTCTCAGTGGTGGCAGGCGGCGCCGCGGAGGGCCCGGGGGGAGCGCGGCGGCGGCGGCGGGCGGGCGGGGGGCGCGGGCGGGCAGGGGCGCGGGTGCCCCGGCGAGTCAGCCATCTTCTGCCTCGCCGCCGGCCCGCATGGGAGCGGCGGGGCGGGCGGGCGGGAGGCAGCGCGGAGCGAGCCGGCCCCGCGCCTGCTGTGGCGCTGCTGGCGGGCTGCCGCGGAGGGGGCGGCGGAGGGAAGGGGGAGGCCGGCCCCGGACCGCCGGCGGGCGGGGCTTGCCGGCACCGAATCGGCCGCTGCTGCCCGCCATGGGAGCCGGCGAGGGGGGAGGCGCCGAGCACCGGGCGGAGCGGAGCGCGGCGGAGAGGAGGGGGCGGTGCGCGGCCGCCCCCGCCCCCAGCCCGGGATGGGGAGGGGGGCCCGGTGCTCCCCGCCAACAGCCGAGGGGTCCGCCCGGCCTGTGCCCCTCTGCGCGGCCGACCCGACCCGTCCCGACCGCTCCCGTCCCGTCCGTGCCGCTTTCGGCCGAGCCTCTTGCCCTGATCACTCCTGTTTTTCCCTTTATCTGCGGCGGGGAGGTGCGGATGAATGGTTTGGTGGGACGCGCTTCAGCGAGGAGGTGCCGGATTACAGCACACACTGTGGGCGACACATTGATTATTCCTAGGCTCTGCTTTTCCCGCTTTCCCTGGCAGTCCCTGATTACCCGATACAACACATTACGGCACGGGGGTGTCCATTTTTCCGAGAATTGTGATCCTAAGACAGGGTTTCTCATTAGGACTGCGGTACACCTTAAAGTGATACATTTTTTATAAAAACACCCAAACCCACAGTAAAAAGATAAAACTGCGTTCCATGTGGGCATGAGTAGGCTCCCCATAAAAATCTCTGTTTAGCCTGTCAAAGACAAGTTCGGTTTGCGTGCAACAATGCCTAATTTACATTCTCTGTTTCCGAAGCTTTAAATCATTGGCACTTTTCAGCACGAAAAGTTGAGCACAACTTTGTTCGTTTCGTTACTAAAATGAGCCTCGCCTGCCTGCCTGCCTGCCTGTCAGAGCGATTACAGACACGGGGCACATTTTCCCCCGTGACATTGACAATAAGAAGAAACGGGGAATTTGCACAGTCTCAGATGTTAGAGCATTGAGCGTCAAAAGATGAGACAGCAACCGGGCTGGCCCTGTAAAATCCTAGAGCACGTCCGCAGTGGTAAGGTCACGGCCGCTGCGAGGCAAAGGTGTTGCCACTCCCCTGGCTGCCTGAAAGAATCAGGCAGATGTTGAGAAAAACCCAGCCCTGATGGTTCGTTTCTGGCAGAGCAGCAGGACCTCGCAGAGACCCTCGAGAACGCTCTGCTGACAGCGGAGTTGCAGCAGTTCAGCCGCAGCGGGGCTCGTGCTGTGGGCTCGGTCCGTTCCGTGACCCACCAAGCAGCAAGCAAGGGAAGAAACCAAGGTGGTGTTTCTTTTTTTTCTTGCTTGTAGTATTTTAAAATACAATGATTTCTCAAACTTGTGGAAAGTAACTTGTGACTACAGGTAACCTTCAAAGGACGGTGCTTAGTAGGGAGGTTTCCCTCCTCCTGTGCCTCACCACCACCACCAGCAACCTGTGTTTTGCTTACCGTATTCTATTACAAACAAATCAGTACAGTTGAGCTCTCATTAAGTACAGGAGATATTCCCAGAATCTCAGTGTATTCTTTCACACAATAGGAATAAGACAGACAGTACAAGGGGAAGTTGCTTTTAAACACAGTCTCACAGTCTCTTTGAAACCTTTGGCTGGAAAAAGCCAGCCAACCTCAGGTGACTATTCTGCTTTGAACAGCCACCACCTTGCTGATACATTAAGTCATTCTAATGAAAAAGACAAAACTAGTTCTTGTATTGGACATACCACTAGTTTCTCTGTAGAGCAGATGGAAGAGTTATAAGGAAAACCTTAAAACTTCTGCTAAAGAGTATTGCCTCAAATGGTTCTTGTTCAGTGAAACATCAGAGGACTACTTCTCAACACTTCCTATGTGTATTGTAATAAAGCACTGGCACTGTTTCATTAAGCACTGCATAAATTTAACAGGTTTGAGTTGACAATCTGACAAAAAGATTAATCTCAAACTCTCAGCATAAACAGAACTTCCTTTAATGTTGGAAGATACTTTGGAGAAGGTATTTGCAAGCCCAGGTGATGTGAATTGACTACAGCAGGTTACTGTGAGTAGACCAGAATGAATTTTCTTCAGGATCAAGTCTGTCATTCCGGTTTTCCTGACTAGCATCTGAAGGTTTGGCTGCAAATTGAAGCACTTCCCACCCCTCTTGCTACGAGTTCTGAATGCTGATTCTCACTTCTTGATCACCAAAAGTAACGGCATTCAGCTGGGGTTTTTCACAGTATTTTTCAGAATGCTTTTGAATGGAGATGTGAACTTATTTCTTCTGACAGTAGGCTCATTTTCTCAGCTACTTCTGGTAAGCTCTTTAAAAAGAACCTCCAGTCCCCCCAGTACCTTGTCAACCACCAGATGAAAGCCACAGTCTTAAAACATACCCTGTTTTTCTCAGTATTTAATGCAGGACTGGGACAGATACAGAAGTTCTACCTCTCTGTGTCCTAATAATAGTATCTCCATCTGACAGCAGGTTAATTCTGCGACTGTCACGATTCCTACTTTCCTAGAGCTGTTATTACCTTTATATATTGCATATTATTACACTGCATATTCTTGGGAAGTTGTTCTTCTAGTGACAGCATATGGAGGACCATCAACTGTCAACACAGAAGTTCATGCATTTAGAGTGCTCAGACGTTATCTGACACACATCGGAGGTACCGAAATAAGTTTTGGAAACCATCTAATTATTCCACTTGTTACTAAGGGGGAGGGAGTGACTACCAAAAAGGAACGTTTTCAGGTTTTACTGGTAATTTTATTACAGGTTTTACTGTAATGAATTCACAAGGGGAGTCAGAATATCAGAATCTAAGGAAGCCACACATTTGTCAGCCATACAATGGCATTGATCTGAACATCTCCAAAAAGTTACGAGAAAATAAATCTGCTATTTACATTGCAGGCATCCTAACATCAAACACATTTAGTGAACTATGGCAGCAGCACGTATTTTTTTTTTTTTTGTATAAAACCCTGTATTTTCAGTAAAGAATCCTGGTTCTGTAGTTCTCAATATGGATTCTGGAAACATCTTAGATGGGTGAAGTGACTGATTGGATCAATAGAACTGCTCAGATTTATTTTACAAGACAGAGATACCAAGGTATGTGGTATCAGTAAACAGTTTGCAGCCAAAGATGAAACCCTGATCCTGTGGGAATCAGTGAATATTTTACTCCTGAGTTTAATGAGACAAAATTCCTTGTGAAATTTCCAAGGTGATTTAAAGTCAATCTATTAGAGTCCGTGCTCTAACCATAGTGCAGTAGAGAAAGTCTCTTGATGTCATGATGGTTCAAGGGTTTGAATCTGGTTGGGGTTTTTTGGTTAGTTTTAAAATTTGGAAGAAACTATGGGATTTTGCCTTTCAGTGGTCTCTAGGTCATGGCAAGAACCTGAGCTTTTCCTTCTATTGCCCAAGCACAAGCTCTACACCCAAGGCTTCATATTTTACCAAGTTCCGTACTTTTGTTCTTTCACATATTTGTCTCCAGCTCTGAATTTGCGCTTGGGTTTATGCAAGCATGGTAATTTAGACTTCTGAAAAATAAGCATCCTTCATAAAATTACATGTGCAAATGAGTTGCCTGAAATAAGTCACCCCAGGTTTAGAATATAAATATATTCTATTGTTCATAGTCCTATTTATTAGTGTTTAAATGTTTTAAAAGGGGACCCATCCACATACCAGAGCTGCTTTTTAGGTAGCACAAAAGAAACGCTTTGCTCCAAGTTCTTAATTTTGGGCTTTATTAATACAGAAATCTCTTTGATATTATTAATGAGCTATTTCTTTTCGGTTTTCTCCTGCTGGGGAGGACGAGATAAACAAGCAGGCCTGATTTTTCCAGCTGCTAAATATGTAAGCAGCACGACGGCTTCAAAAGCGAAAGGTTTTAGAAGGCAACAGCAACAAGCGAACGGTGCTCTGGGGACACTCCGGGAACAACGCGCCGGTTTTCAGAGGCAAAATGGGGACAAGCGGGGTCATCCCCGGAGCCGCGGTGGAGGGGCCGCGGCCCCGCCGCCCCCGGCCCCGGCAGCGGCATCCCCGCCCGGCGGCTGCGGCGAGAGCTCCCCCTCCTGTCCCGCTGCTTCCCGGCACGGTGGGAAACGCATCATGGAGCCTCGGACACCGAAACGTGTTTTAGGCACCAGCCTGCGTGCGATTATGCACGTATAAACCCACACGTCCACCCACACACACAGGGGGAAAGCTGAAGGTAAAAAGGGAGGCTGTTGTCTCTTTTATTTTCCCAAGTAACAGCCCCAGACGTCGCAGGCCAAAGTAAAGGTGAGGCTCGAAACTGGGTCCTCTTAATATCGCTTATAATTTACCGTATTATTCCCCGCTTGCCAAGGTGTTGTCAGCTCTCCATCAGGTTGCTTGGTAATGCCAGTCACCGTGGAAAACATATGTCTATGCGGTCTTTCACCTGTATCCGAGGGGAAGCCATAATAAACAGCAATTTAAATTCAGGTATTTGGTTTGCTGAAGTGTTTAATTAAACAAAGAAATTCATTATGTGAGTTCACAGAAAAGTTCCATTACGTTGATTTATATTTTTTTTTCGTTTGACTTGAAGTGGAAATGTTCCTCTGACTTTTTGTGTGGCACGCTAAGATGATAGATTATTTATGCCATCAGAAGCAAATAAATGCAGTGAATAATTAAAATATTGGCTCCCAATTTTATTTTTTTAATAAGTAGACAGCCATTTTCATACACATGGAAAACATATATATAAGCTTCTCTCTTGCTTCAATTCCACCCAAACCCCACTTCCACTTCGGTGATGTTTTTTTACCCATACCTTGGAGAAGGGGTACATTCCACTCGTTCCTGAGCTTGGACAAACGCCCACAGCATTACTCGCACACAGTAGTGTCTGTAGATTCCTTTCTGCTCTGGATACGAATCTCAATCCAGAGTTTCCTCAGACGATTAGAGGCTATTCTGCAAAATGTCAAGAGGTAGCTTTTCCAAAGCAGACTCAGTATGGCAGCTGAAATGGGAGTAGTGATGGCTTTCCAAATACAAAGGTCTGGAAATGTTTGGAGATATTTTAATATTGATGATTTTTTTTTTTTTTTTTTTTTTTTTTTTTTTTTTTTTTTTTTGGTGCTGCTTTAGGGTATCAGTGTCAAATCTGTACGAATTAATAGCAAGACAGTATCTTAACATTGTTAATGCTTTTTGAAACTTCTGGCAAAAAGGGAGAAACTTTATTTAACTTATTAAATTACTAATAACAATTGCTCTTTTGGCCTGAATCCTCACATAATTTGATAAACAGAAAGAAAAGTTAACTTGTTTCTATAACTCTTTGTTAAATACTTCCAAGTCTCCTGTTAAAATGCCTTTTTGTTTCTTCTTTATTTTCTCATGTTCCTTACAACAAAAGTAAGCAAGAAGAAGTCTTTAGCATGAGAGAACACCCAAGCTATTAAAAATCAATTAATATTAAACTTTTTTAAAAGGTAGCAATGCATAAAAAACAAATTAGTAAAAGTATGTCCCGGACAACAGCATTGACTTTGGGGAAAAATCTTTATCATATGTCTACTGCTACACTCTGTCTATCCACTCTGGTTACTCAATGATGCTTCTGTGATGCTTTAATATTGAATACAATGCAAAAAATCAGGTAAAGAAAAATAAAGGACCCATGGAGAGCAAAAATGTTAGATACATTATACCAGACTTGAACTTGGCCGTGAGAAACTATAGGTTTGCAGCATCATTAGCTAAGGTCTGTACCTGAGAATGAAATGAAATTTTTAAAAAGAGATTTTGTGACTCTTTTGAAGTTTCATTTGGTCCAAAATGGTGCTCTACTTGTTCTGTCACACAGATTGGTTAGAGCATTTTCTAAGCCCTACTTTCTTGAGGGTTTCTTCTCTCATTGGGGCTGACACCCCAAATGGAGAAGGTCTGAAGTACTGAGGCACCCTCCTAACTCTGTGTGTGCTGTGCCCCTGTTTCCTACACACATCAAAAGCAGGGAACTGTCAAAGTTGGAAGCAAAACCAATGAGGGGTGGACACCTGTGCTCTCTGGAACATCCCTAAGCTGTAAACCTCCCTCAGAGGTGAACTGAGAATGTTTATAGCCAAGGCATATTCATTTCTTCACCTGCCATTTCTTAACAATGACTGTTTCCTCCCCTTCCGATTATTTTACTTCTCTGTACAGAAGAAGGCAGGACAGAGTTTAATAAATAGGCAAATCTCCCAGATGCTACAATGGCAGGAGAAGAGGGGAAGAGATTGTGTGGGATTGGGATACAGCAAAAAGTTCTCCCTTCTTTTTAACTTGACTTTTTTTTTTTTTTAATAGATTAATTTTGCTGATTCCTGAAAATACTGGTACAGTACCCTACATCAAGTTCTTCCTAAATAGTATCTCTTCTCCTTTTGTCTTTCTGTGTAGAATAAAAGAGTTTTTTACAACAATGATAATGGTTTATACATTTTCTCATAATCCTGTATTTCCCCCGTAAGCTTTGTTGCATGATATAGTATGTCAGTTTAAGTAACATCTGTCAAGGGATGGAAAGCAATTGCAGGTTCTTTTCATTCATAAAGTCATTCTGGAGTTTCTTCATCCTTAATTTTCTTGTCATGCTTTCAAAAACATTACATCATTTTGTCCAAATTACCCCCTGCATTGCATATACAAGATACAGTGGGTTATTCATTTCTTTCCTGGACCCAAAGAAACATGTCAAGGTATCTACACTGATATATGCTAAATGATTTAGAGTTGGCAAAAGTTGGGCTTTGACATGCCATTATTTGACAATTACTCTTCTACTGCAATGCTCGTTTTCCTGCCAGCATCTCCCCAGAATCCTACATGACATGTGATTCAATCTCTTGATCTTCTCAGTTATATTTACATTAATATTACACTTCCTAATATATAATGGCAATGCCTTCACACTGATGTGGTGAAAAGTCTGTCAAAAAATCCAAACATATCTTGGACATGCATAACAGATATATATATAGAATGGGGCATGTATTTAGCACATCAAACCATTTAGCACAGCTGGGATTGGAAGGCACTTCTGGAGATTGTACAGTCCAACTGCCCTGCTCAGAGCAGAGCAGGTTGGTTCTGTGTCCAGTCATGTCTTGAATAAGTGTCAAGGCTCCATAGCATCTCTGAGCTGCCTCTTCCAGTGTTTGACCACATTCATAGTAAAAAAAATGCTTTCTCTTATGTTTACATGGAATTCGGTGTACTTTAATTTGTGCCCATGTACCTTTTGACCTATTATTAAAAAAAGCCTGGTTCTGTCATTTCCACTTGCCTCCCCTCATTCAGGTATTTATACACATCGATCACATCTTCCCTGGGCCTTCTCCTTGCTGAGCAATCCCAAATCTCTCAGCCTCTCAAACATCGGATGCTTCAGTCCCTCTAGCATCTCCATGGCCTTCCACTGCCCTTGTTCCAGTGTGTTCATGTCTCTCTTATATTGTGGAGCTCAGATCTTGACCCAGCAGTCCAGGTGTGTCTCACCAGAGCTGAGTAGAGAGGAAGGATCACATCCATCAACCTGCCAGCAGTGCTCTTCCTAATGCACCCCAGCCATCTTTGCTGCAAGGCTGCACTGCTGGCTCATGCTCAGATTGTTGAATACCAAGGTCCCCAGCGCCTCCTCTGCAAAGCTGCTTTTTAGCCGCTTCCCCAGGTTTGTTACTACAAATATTGTTCTGATCTGCATGCAGGATTTCACATTTCTTTGCTGAAATTCATGAGATTCTTGTCAGCCTTTTCTCCAGCATCTTATTAAATTTGTTTTGATTTATGATCTTTTCGGTAATTAGTAATACTATTAGCTGGAAATATTTTGTTTTCATGAACTGTGTGGCTTTTCCTAATTAAATCATGCATGTAACATTAATGATAATAATCTATGTTTCTTACCATAAGCAGATTTTGCTCAAAGGCAGTCCTGAGAATCCTTTTCTACACAGGTAGGACCTTTTGCCTTAAAACACGACCAGTGTTTGCATCCTTCTCCATCCAAGATTCTTGTAGTCAAGTGTAGTTATTGATTTCTTTTCACAGTGCTACTGGTTAAAGCAGAATTGACATGTTCTCACCACTCGTTTTCAAGTCACCAGAGGGTGTAGATGGGACACAGTCACATACAACTTCCATCCCACCCAGATGGCTCAGCAAAGGCTTGCTATGAGACTTCAGCTTTGGACAACTTCTGGGAGTAGAGGGTCAGGAACACCATGCTTATTTTCATTAGCATGCATTGAAATCCTGCTCACACATAGCAAACTCTGCCATGCTGGTGTTTATTCTGAGTATCACTAGATGTCCCCAGGTGCACCACCATTCCTGCAAGCTCAGACAGCAGTGCCTTGCAAAGCCAAGGGTCTGTATAATTTCTTCCTCTCGGCCCTCAGGACAACACGAGAAGTTGCCTGCTGCACACTGTATGTCACAGCTGGTGTCTCTTGAGCCCTGCTGAGAGGAGCTTTAAACTGAGGTTCACTGGTTTTGCCCAAATTGCCAACACTAAAACCAAGTCCAAGGCCAACTCTAAAACCTTGCCACCCATATGTTTAGTTGGAGTCTTCTTGTCTGTTGCTAACTAATATTACGACTACCAGTTATTATTACAGCTATTTCACAGATGAGAAATCATCAGGAGAGAGATAAAGTGACAAAACACATGTACTGGAAGAGACTCATGGCCTCAACTAGAACTCAGCTCTTATGTCTTGTAAGACAGTCCTGTCACCATTAGAACGTGTAAGCTAACCTTCTTGGAAAAAAATGAAATGTGAGCCTCCCTTTGAACCAGCTTGACTTTGAGCTCCCTCATGAAACACCAACAACCTTTGAAAGAACACAGGGATGGCACCATTGACAGATTTTGCCTCTGCTGGCTGCAAATAAAGTTATTTGAAATAACTGCCAAAGCCGTAATTTATCAGACTTTTTCACAGATTCCACAAAAGCAAGGAAATTCAAAGTTGAAAGGCTTTCTCCAGGCAGCACATGCCAGGCATTTGTGCATGAATTGCAGGAGGGGAAACGATATGTTTCTTTTAGAGCTGTTGTTGCCATCACGGAAAGCGAACAAGCATCTGTGCTTTGGAAATCAGTGGATGGAAGGTGTTCTGTGAAAGGCAGCATGTGGGAAAGCAGCTTAAAATGGTGAGAGTGTACAAAAGTAGCAGGAGTTCTGAATGCCACCAGGGAGAAGAAGTGGAACAAGGCTGACACATGGAAAGGTGGCGAGAAAGCAAAAAGAAATGCAAAGAGGAGTACACTGAAGGGAAAAAAACCCACCCACTCTTGGCTAGAGAATAGGTCTGAACAAGTTCCAAGAGAGGAACAGCGAAAGAGAAAAAATTATAGGGTAGATGGAAAGTGTATCTATTAGATGATTGTGCAGGTGAAAATGTAAGTTGAAGTTTTGGTGTTTTACTGTGGAAACAGATACAAAGCTGAAAATCAGATGTTCCAGCAGGACTCCTGATACAGCAAATCTGTACATTTATAGTAGGTGAAACCTGTAGGATGATTCCCCTCTGCAGCATTTGCCACCGATTCTGTAAAAAAAAAAAAAGGGGGAAGATTCACATTTAGTAATATTTAATTAAAGAGTATTATTTACCCTAAATCACCATAAGTAAGGGTTGCACTGCCAGTCCTAACGCTCTTAATTTCACTCCAGGGCTGACGATTTCCTGTGTCACTACACTGTGAAGCTGAATCTAGAGTAACAATTTAATACTTGAGTGCCCAGAGTCAGGCAGATGCTTTGCATAAAAGTGTTCTCTTGTGCTTGTGGAGTGCCTGCAGCTCCCCCGGAGAGCCGGTGGGTGCTAAGCACCTCTGAAAATCAGGTCACTGTCACTCAAGAGCTCAGAAAGCAACTGAGGTGCCAAAGTTTAAGACTAAACTTACAAGTAAGTGACATCATTGCAGAAGACTCTGTCTCTGAAGGACTGCTGTGCATTCGGTCATTTGAATTTCGGTATGCGATAGGCATGCATTTGTAAATTGGATGCCTTTATAGCTTGTAACACCCTCCACAAATTAGGATAAAAGAAAGACGGCATTAGAGAGGAAAGAAGGAAGATGAGGGGAATTAATAAAACAGAAGTGGATGGAGATGTTGTTCAATATAATTTTAGACTAGTTTGGGCATGCCTCATTGGTTCTGAATGCAGATAGGAAGTTTTAAATAAATTAAATGAAGTGGGGTTCTTCCACATAACACATAAAAAATCTGGGGAACACAGTGTCCACAGGATGTTTGGAGGGAAAAAGGTCCAAACAGCTTCAAAGAAGAGCTTGGAAAAGCCAGACTTGGAAGATCTGAGAAACAGCTCCATTTTCATTTATTAAACATGATAGACTTGACAGAGCATCTGGCTCAAGAAGTCTCCAAAGTGCAGTCAGGTGGGAGCTGGGTGGACATACCACAGAGCTTATTTCTCCATATTTGCGTCATTTCTCATTCTATTGCCTTAATAATTTCATTCTGGCTCTTATGGGAGACAGGCTGTACTACTTTTAAATGTTCCCTTCATCTGATTCAATGCTCTCATATTCTATTTTTTCTAAGCATTAGTAGCTTATGTTTTCCCATCTATAGGTTTCTTAACCACTCTGGCCTAAGTCAATTGTTCTTCCTCTTGTCCTTCTGCAGAAGTACCCATCATTGCTGTGATGTCCAAATATGAACTATTTTAAAGTGTGTACTGAAGAGGCAGGCAGGCATTTTAATTACAGGGATTAAAAGGAGAACAAATGCAAGTGAGTCGAGTGCTAGGTAAATATAAATGCATCACCTCTCGAACCCTGAGAATCATCACTCTTTGTCTCCAACAGATTGACATCAGGATAAATTCAAAAGCAGAGGGAATAGTACTGGAAAATAGCTATTTTTAACAGAAGCATTTACCTAGACCGGGGTAAAGTGTATAGATAGCACAGTATATTATAGATGGATACCTTTTTAATTTCCTACAAGTCATTTAGTCAGTGCCACTTAAAATACACTATTTTGTTCAGACACAGAATTACATGAATGGATTCAAATGGTTTTAACTTGAGTTTTCCAACTCAAATTGAAAAAAACATTTTCTGTATCATCCATGTTCAGTTTCATATATTGAGCTTGGTTCCCAGACTGGCATTACTCTCCACCTGGAAGCAAGACAGCGAATAGGCACAGAGATAAAGAAATCCTTCAGAAAACTCTTTCCTCCAGTGCTCTGGGCTTTAAAGTTGATCAGTAAACAGCAAGCCAGTGCTGAGTCTCTGGTGCAGAGTGCTCGTGCTGTGCAGCTCTGCTCAGGGAGTGGGTAGTGGCTTTCTTGGGAACTGGATCTTTCAGGCATGTTTCAAAGGGGACTCATAAATAGAAAGGTACAGAAACCCGGGTGGAGGTAACAAAGACATTGGTGATTTCTACAAAGTTTTCTTCAGAGGAAATGTGCAGCCAGCCTTAGCTTCCAGTCTAAGTAGTAAAAAAAGTAAGACAGAAAAGCATGTCCAAACCTGGGATTACCAGCAGCGAAAAAAAATTAGAATTTTATCTATGTTTTGATTTTGCATGTGAATAGCAAGCAGCAAAATATAAATAACACTTCATAAATTACATATATTTAATCCCTGCGAGGTAAGCATTTTAACCGAGAAACGTTTCCATTTATTTATCTAAGTCCACATAAAATGGGCATCTTGTGTATGTCTGCCACTTTCCTGGCCATACTATGACTATAATCCCTGGTTTCTATCACTTTCTGATAACTGTTTCATTATTTAGGTAGAGTTTTTCAAACCATTTTTCACCTAACATAAAAAATCCAATTTTTTTCCTGCAGAGCCCTCCCAAATCACATAATCTTCTCTGATTTTAAGGGATACTGAGATGGAACTAATTAAAAACAAAAAATCCATAGAAAATCTAGAAATTTGTGGGGTGGGGAATTTAATAGAGGGTACATGGGTAAGCTTTTGTTCAGCATGGCTGTCACTTCCTCTTTGTTGCATTTCACTCTTGTCCAAACCATGAATTCCTCAGGCAGGCGATCATCTCCTTTGTTCTGGTTTTGAAATGTGTCTGGTTGGAGTTTTCTACTGCTACTGATGTTCAATTAATTACAAATAATAAATAGTTAATGGTTTGCTGAGCTGCAGAGGTGGGGCTAATCAGCTGAGACTTCATGGAGTGGTTAATGATGGATTAGGAATGGGGGAACTGATAAAGCTGAATATTTAAAGACTAATATTGTGCAGGATGATGGATGTTTTGTCTGCTTTGATTGCGTATGAGCAGAAACTAACAATGCGCTTATCTTCCTCCTCCTTCTATTGCAGATTACTCGTCCCCAAAACGTTGCTGCTCCGAGTCTGTCCAAATTCCCCTGAGTGGAGCACTGCCCGTCAGAGGAGATGGCCTGAGAGGCTCTTACAATGGAAATTGGGTGGGGAGGTGAACAAACAGTGACTCTATGAAGGGGGCACCTTATCAGCAGCACACTCGTCTATGCCTGCTCATACTCAGCTTGCTGAAATGGAGGCATTTCAATTGATTTTGCTTTCTTTTGCAGTGCTGACTGATGAGCCAGTGAGGAGGCAGCTGTATTCTGAGGGCGTGTGTCACAGGGGAAGTTTGCCCCACTGCCGAGACCTAAGCAAGATCTTTGGCTTCCCGTCTGTGCCAAGAACCGACGAGACACTGTATCCCTGAGCCTGGTGTGCAGAGTGGAAAGAGTTACATACACGTTCTCTGTCAAAGGATCCCTATGTATCACAGCTATATTTATTTGTTTCCAAAAATATTTAGCATTTCTTATAATTTATTAACTGGCAACATATCATGTTCTCATATTGGTATCACAGTAGGTAGAATTAGGCTTAAAACTTAATACTTCTAAGTGTTAAATTCTGCCCAAGGGACGTGACTCCTACTGAAACAAACTGATGTGAAATGATGGTGTTTTTTCGGTGTCTAACTATAGGATCAATACAGCCTTCGCCATTGTCAGTAGTTCTGTCAGCTGTTGGAAGACAGGCAGCCGTGCAGACAAGACACAGACAAGGAGGTCAAGAGAAGTGGATCCTTTTCTCAGTTTGCCTTGGGGCTTTTGCAAAGCCCTGGACAAATCACACAACCTCTCCATTAAACCTCCTGACTTCCAAAATGGAAATGATCATAACTCTCTGCTTTCCCAGGATGCCATGGAGTAAATCAGTTCTTGGGAGGAGGGAAAAGGGGGTGAATAGGTGTATGTGGGAATAGCAACTACACGGGTGCTTTGGAAGGAACAGACATATTTTTATTCACTTTTATTTTTGTAAGCAGTCTTAGAGTGCACCTAGTATTTAACATACTAAAAAATTAAGCAACATTTATAAGATTTGGTCATGTAGACAGGTTATTACAATATATTAATATTGCTAGTCTGATTCTCCTATAGATATTCTCCTATAGGCCCTGGATAAGGCCAGGGTAACTATGAAAAATTGAAAGTTCAAATCCTCTCAATCAAACGAGAGTGATTTTGCAATTGTTTTACTTTAGATGGCAGTCAGGAAAATATTTCCTCATTTCATGTGCTAGAAAAGAGATCCAGAGTTGGCATTAATAGTGGCTTTGATGTATTCTCTCGTACATTGTTCCAGAGCATGCTGATGTAAACAGAAGTGTCTCTTGACCTGTCATCTTTGTTCTTCAACTTTGATATTGGCCCCATCCAGTGGCTTCTTTCTCCTCCTAGGGAGGCTTTCAAAAGTCAATTGATACAGACCAAAAAAAGAGCTTCAGTTTTCTTCTTTGCTTAAGACTCTAAAGAAATAGACATGTCTATTGAAGACATGTCTATACAGTCACTGAAGCTCTTGAAATAGTGCAAGTTTTTCTCTCCAATCCTGCGGGGAAATGAGCAAAGAAAGAAAGAAAGAAAAAAAAAAAAAAAAAAAAAAAAAAAAAAAAAAAAAAAAAAAAAAAGCATGTGGTTTTATCCACAACTTATGATGTGGTAAGTACATCATACTTTTGCTTCTGATGGTTTAGAGTTTTTTTGAGAGGACAACTGAGAAGCTCTGTTTAAGATCCAGGCAGTGCAAACAGCAATGCCTATGGGTAAGTTAGTCCATCATTGCCTATTATAGGACGCTGGCTTTTGATGCCTGTAACTGTCAAATATCAGCTAATTTGTAATGATTTTTTTCCTGTGATTGGTGTGCCAGCCTGAAGCTGATTTTTAAAATAGTTCACTCACTGAAAAATTAGGTTAGCAAAAAAATACATTCTCCTTGTGTTAAAAAATGCCATTGGGTTGCATGACTGAGAAACTCACCATGCTCTAAACCTGAAATTTGGCAAAGGATTTGCCAAGGATTTGGAGGGTCTCACCCACGAGACACAGAAAGTCCTTAGGTATTACAGTACAACCCTCTCAAAGAGTCTCTGTGGTCAAGAAAAAATACTTTTTAAAAAGATGGAAAATGACTGACAAAATATTTGCTTTATTCCTCTAGTGATCGCTGATTTTAAAGAACATCAACCTACTGCTGATGAATCCTGAGGAAGCCCTAGTGATAGTGTGTAGTGCTGTGGATATTAAGGGTCTTGCCTTAGTTCGAAACCATTTGGACTTAGAAAAATTCTACATCCTAGACTACAGAGGCATTCAGTTTTTTAGAATAACATACGGAACAGCAATTTTAAAAAGTTAAAGTCTCACACGTTAGGAGATGGTAGGTTTACTGCCCATAGAACCCTAATTCTCCCCAGTTTATACTTATTATTTTAAGCAGACTTTAATTGTATAATCATGTTAAGTTTTTCACAGAACACTAACCACATTAAGTGCAAGAATGGATATGGCTCAGGAAATGAATCAAGGAACTTGTCACCGTTACAGGATGAGGTGCCTTGGTAGCTCCTCTTAAGTGCATCCCTCCGGCAATTTTCATTAACTTGGGCTTTCTGCACAGAAACATGCCACTGCATTCTGTCATTTCTAAACTGTGTTTATGAGCTGAAACTCCCTATTTAGCAACAGTTTGTTCTGTGACACCAGCTAACTAAACTGCCTCAGCGGCAGCTCCTTCAAAGCAAAGCTTTCTTCTCTGAGACAGGCAGCACGGAAAGCGAGGATTTGACACCAGAAACTTAACTCTTAAGCTACTTTTCCAGTATTGACAGGTTTTCTCTATTTTCATTTTTCCCCTCTCCATTGGGAGAGGTCACTTATGAGATGCCACAGGCATGTCCAAGTGTTGTTGACTCCGCAGTCAAAGCCCTTCCTTAGGACAGTACATTTTAGAGTGCTGGAGTTGTCTCAGGTGTCAAAACAACAAACACCTTGTCGTTGTCATTGAACAAAAGGTAAGGGTGTTCCTTTTTAGCAGCTTCTCCCTTGCCACTGCAAGAATTATATTGTGCTTTCCTCGACATCTTTCTTTGTGATGGGATGTTTTCTATTTGCATCTTCTTTTCTTTTATCCTTCAATGTAATTCTCTTTAATCATGTGGAATAATGCAAACAAAATAAAGTCACCTGTATCTTATATTTCCAATGATAAGAAATGTAACACCCTCGTTTTCAACATGAATGTAGTCAATAGGCCAGATTTCTCCTCAAAACTTGGCCTGATTTGTTGCAACAAAGCTTTGAAAATATAGAAAGAAATGGATGTCAGTGACTGTAAAAACAACAGATCATATTCTCGCTGGAGTATCTGTGGGTGTGACAAAGTCACTTAAACCCAAATTTTAAAGATGGCCAGCGGTTTTCTCCTCTGTTAAGTCTATTCTCTGAATTCAGAAGTCTTGCGGGCAGGTACCTGCAAAGAGGCATCGGTGATGGCTGTGCTCAGAATTAAGGAAAGACTACACGATCTACAGCAAGACCACAGGGTAGAATCCCGGGATCCTGAAGTCTTCACTTGGGCACTCAAAATTAGCTGTCTCTTTTGGTGTTCGCTGTTCGGTTGTCAGTACCCCCTCAGCCCAGGAGGCTGTTCCTAATCCCCTCAGCTGCCTCACAGCAGCACCACACAGCACGGCTACCGCGCAAGGCAGAGCGTGCAGCAACTGAGGGGCTGCTCATGCCATGCCCCAGACAGCTCCGGGAAGAGGCAAAAAAGAATACCAGTACACTGCAATTACAGACTTTTAGGGTCATCAGGGTTGGAAAAGACCGCCAAAGTCAGAACATCAGCCGTCAGTCCGAGCATCAGAGGGTCCTCCCTAAACCACATCACCCAGCGCCGGATCAGGTGCCTCCTGAACACGTCCACGGCTGGTGATCCCACCACCTCCCTGGGCAACCTATTCCAGTGCCTAACCATCCTAACAGCGAAAAGAATGCACAGAAATCATGACTGTGTAGCTAAAGGCTACAGGTCGAACACCTTAGCTGGGACCCTGACAGAGTACATCCCGTTCTGTAGGGCACCCCCAGCCAGCCGGGAGCCCGGACCAGGCGCGGGGAGCGTTTCCCCTCCAGCGGGACCCTCCGCCATGGCTCTGGAAGGCAACAAGCACAGAGCGGGGAAAGAATCGGCGGCGCTTTTCCCCCGCGAGTCCCGAAAGCGGAGGACAGCGAACAGCGCCCTGCAGCCCCCGCCTCGCCGCCCTCGCTTTACGGCGCGCCGTGTTTTGCGACGCCCAAGATGGCCGCCCCCAGGGCACGATGAGCCCGCTCCGGCCGCCGCCGCCGGGAGAGACGCGGGGCACGGGCAGGGCCGGCCGGGGCACAGCCGGGGCGTTCCTCCGGCAGCGGGACTCATCTGTGACCGCTCGGCGTGTGGGACCCCGCCGGGACTCGTAGCGGGAGAGCGGAGCGTCCCCGGGGAGGCGGCATGTGGGGCGCCCTGCTGCGGCGCGGGGTCCGCGGCACCGGCGGGCTCCGGTGCCTGTCGTCGGGCGGCCCGCCCTGGAGCCAGGTGGTGTCGGAGGCCGAGAAGATTGTGGGGTACCCGACGTCCTTCATGAGCCTGCGGTGCCTGCTGAGCGACGAGCTCAGCAACATCGCCATGCAGGTCCGCAAGCTGGTGGGCACCAAGCACCCGCTGCTCGACACCGCCCGGTAAGCGCTGCGGGAGCCGGCGGGGCGCGGCGGGGCCGGGGCCGGGGCCGCCCGCAGCCTTGGCAGGGCTCCTGGGAGGTTTTGGCCTTCGTGCCGTGCGGGAAAGGCTGCCCCGGGGCGGGAAGTTTCGCCTCCGCTCCGGGATCCTCGTTCCCTTGCCGCAACAGGTTTTCCCTGCGGTTATCCGCTGTCTTTCGGAAGTTGCTTCCTTGTGGTGCCACGTGCGGCGCTTCCCCCGTGCGGTGCGGGGGGGGGAATCCCTTGAAAAGTAGGGCTGCCTCTCTAATAGTTACGTATTCTTTTATAATCAAGAACTATATTGCAAAGAAAACAAGGAGAAAAAGCAGAGAGACTACTCAGTTTAAAAATCTCGAAATGACACTGCTCGGAACTGTTTTGTTACCGAGTGTTTTGGAATATCTAGCTGGGAGCTGCCAGTTTTTGTGTATTGTTGAGAATTTTAGAGTTGCTAAGCTGTTTATCCACTCTTTCATTCTTAAGGCAAACTAATGGAAGTCTTGCATTCCTGCCAATAAGCAGAAATTGGGATTGCTGAGCAGGGTTTTCTTTGACTGTAAAACAAGCACTGATTGGCAGTAAGTTTTTTTATAAAATAAAACTCCAGACGCTTACCAAAATGAAGGAAAAAAAAAAAAAAAAGTGCAGTTTTCCGAACACTTTTGGTTGTGGATCTGAGTGTTTTGCTTGTGGTTTTTGTTTGCTAGATCTGTGTTTGCTATAACTGCAGCTATAGCAACATTAATAGAATCCAAGTTTAGTATGCACAGTATTTTTTAACAGGTGTAAGACAAAAATGAGCATTTGTTTAAAGTGGATGTTCAGCTTTTCTTTTAAGAAATGGAAATTGTAGCTCTTTAGTGGTCCTTGGCAAATCTCACAGTGTTGTAATGATATAAAAACAAGATTTGTTTTTCTAGCTTTCCATCTCAAAATCTGGTTGTCTTGAGTGAACAAAATGAGTACAGGGGACAAACGGCTTTTTTAAAGAAACATGATTTTCAGGAAGGGGGATTTAGACATTGGCTTTAAGTAGACTTTCCTGGAAGAAACAAATTAAATTGTTAATAAAAATGGAAAATTTTCTAAAATCAGAAAATGGTGGTGGAGGGTATTTTGTTGAACATTTTATAACTGAAGATTGTGATATTATGATAAAGAGGAGAGATGAGAAGAAAATGCTCTTCTGTCTTTGTAAGGTCAGTTGATGGAATGGAGGGAATAGGAGGAGCAAAGCACAATGTATTTGGGCTCTTAAATTTGTCCTGCAGTCACAGAAGTGTCACAGAGACCTGCAGTGCTAAAGTGGAACTTTAGAGTGCCTATTCAATGTGTGGTAGTTGCTGGTTTGTTTGTGGATTAAATTTAAATGCAGTATTTTGGGGCATGGTTGGAAATTTTGTGGTGGAGCTGTGATATAAGGATTTGTTGGGGCTTTTTTTTATTTTAAATGGGCTGCTTCAGGCTTAATTCTGTAGGCCTGTGGCCTGTGGAACACCAGTAGGAATACAGTCATGCCCAGGCTCAGCAGGATTCAATACATTAATTTTTAAAATTCATATATGTTTCAGAGTGCACTACTAAATTGATGTACTGTGCTGGAAAGAAGAAGTATTTACTCACATAAAGCCGAAACCCTGTGCCCTTACTTTGGATCTTCTTACTTGGTTTCCCTGGTATTTCCAAGAGCTTTGTTGCCAAGGGATTTCTGATATCCTTGACCTTTGTGTTATAAGAAGAGTTAATATCCTGCTGACAGGTTTTAGTACACCCACAGTAATGCACAAATTGTACCTTGCTCACCTTGTTTTATGGTGTGATATTGCAATAAGGTGTAACTTGAGCATGTTCTTTCTCAATAATCTTGATAATTTATTTCTGAAATTTAAGTGTTGTATGTTTCAATGTAAATGTGAGTGATTTTATTTTTGGGTCTGAGATCTATGCCCTGACTTAGCACAGCAATTTAGGAAACAGGTCGTGATTTTTCAGTACTAGGATTTTTTTGGAGTACTTTCAAATTTGTCTCATTACTCATTCTTAAAAAGTAACAAAGGTTTCCTACTATGTGTTCAGACAAATGTTTTAAAGCGTGGGTATCTAAAATACTTTGTGATTTTTTTAAAATACTTAAGTGATTGATATGTTCTGGAACTCTAATCTTTGAGACTCTGAGTGAGGAAATGCTATATATATCTGAGAAGTACTCCAAGTACTGTTTAATGAGATTTTTGCATTTGTGGAAACAACTGAAAAATATGTGCTGTAAAATTGATTAGTTGCATGTGCTGTTTCTCAAGTTTCTAGTCATTTGTTTTTGAGGTTATAAGTGGTGACAATCAAATTGATTGCTTGCTGTCAGGTCTAAACAATTTTCTTAAACCTTTGTTGACTGGTGGCATTTTGTCATCAGTGGTTCTGTGTCTACCCTCCCTTCCTGCCTAAAGGCTTTGCTGGCTTTTGAAGCCTTCCTGAGAAACATTAGGTGTTTCTTAAAGCAGAGGGTTCTTGTTCCATGCTTGTCTGCATGGAATAAGTTCTGAGCTGAGACAGCATAGGACATAATTGCCACCGCACTGGAAGCCTTTAGCATGACCAGAGTGTTGATGAGTGTTTTTTAACATTTTGCCAAGCTTTGCAATGCAGTGCCTGTGGTTAGAGCCTTGAAGAAGGCAGCTGAAGGGTATCTGTGCATGTGAGACAGGACGTGTGGAGAACCAGCTGTTGGGCCAGTAGACGTTTCCCTGATGATCCCATCCATTTCTTCCTCTTGCTTGGATGCAGCACTGGCAGCTCCTGGGTGTAAGTGCCTGCTGTGAATCAGGACTGCAGCAGGTGTTCTTCTGGGATGATCTGTGTCCCTGATACCTCCTACCAAGCTTGTGCCTGGCCAGCAGCTTTAAATCTGCTGTTTAAGAGAGAGATATTGCAGAGCCTCCTCTAGGGAGAGCAGAGATGGGTAACTGAGCCCCGAAGTGACGGATTTGAGAGTTCCGTAATCCGTGTGGTAAAGTTGAGTTTATATTTTTTTTAATTTCTGTTTTATTTCTAAGGTTTTGGTTTCTTAAAAGTCATCCATGTGAAGTGAACAGCCTCTGTACTAGCTTTGCCAGACTTGTTAGAAGGAGGGCAAAATGTGAGGAAAAGGTTACATTTCATTTAGGAAAGGCTAATGTCTAGTGGTTAATGGATCGTTGGAAGCTGGGGTATCTGGATTAGATTCACAGCTGTGCTTTTGGCTCTCTGACTAGAGCAAGTCACTTAATTTTTCATACTTGCATTTACTTATCTGTGAAATGAATAATGTAGCATCTGTTTTCTGGAGATGTTGCACTTCATTCATTGCAGCCTGTATCGATCACTGTGATCTTTCAGTGGAAAATGGTGTATAAACAGTATTAACAAAGAATACTTTAAAGAAATGTTATCATTTTAAAAAATTACCTCTAATAGATACTCTGGAAACAAAATTGCAATCTGGCTATTTCTGGATCTTTCTGTTTGTAGTCCTGTGAGTCACTGTATGGTTTTTCAGAGATTTAAGATTTGCTATAATGAAATGTCTTCAGCAGCTACTCAAAACTAGAACTTCTTGGTTTTTTCCTCTTCAGGCTTTGTTGGACCAAAGTAAAACTTTTTCAATGCATGATTGTATGACCTCCTTTTCATTTGAGAAGCAAACAAATCTCCTGTCCTTTCTCTTTCTCGTCTCCTTTCTAGGCTAGCATATATCCTTCTTAGTATAGGAAAGAGTCTGTAATGGCACAGTGATCTATTTTTCTCAAATACACAGTGTGAATAACATTTACTTGATTACTTAATCTCCCTTGAGAAGGGTATAGCTTGCTGCAGATTGTAAACAGTAAATGTTATGGCCAATGCATCACTTTTATAATATCACTAAATGAAATGGAACACTCCATACACGTAAAATTATTATGGGATACCATTTAGCTCCAGCCATTCTCTCATTAGCCTGCGGGAGGAATGATTATATTTTAGTTCTGTCAGAATTGTTTGGTGGTGATAAATGTTTAAGTAGACATGGTTACAGTTTTCTTGGATTATTACAGAAATAAAAAGACTGGCTAGACCAGGCTTTGTTCTATTGCAGCCCGCTCTGTAGACATTTTAAGGCCCAAGAATGTGATCCAGAGCACTTTCAAGATTACATGATTTTTTTGTTTTAAATGTCTGATAACATTGGCTTTCTGACAGTTCTGTTTATCAGCTTGAGATAGCTTAGTTAGGTAACACATCTTGTAACTCCAGGTGTTGCATGCAGCTGCCTTCCTATGCAGGTGACCGATTTCAGCATAGACGGAGGCATTTGTTCCAGCCTGTTGTTGCTGGAGTTGTTATTGCCAATTTATATTTTGTTTTAACAGAATGGTGACCTTAAAATCGTCCTTTTTTTATATAATTGAAGGTGCTGTGTGTGACTACAAGTAGCTTTTTAGCAACTTGTTTCAAATGTTAATTAAATTTTATTTTCTGAGCCAGAAAAATGATAGCGTCTATTTACTCGACAGTGGTTAATGAGATACCTTTCTTTAAAAACAGCAGGCAGCTGGACACTGATGTGTGATAAGCAGAAGGTCTGGCCAAAGCTGAGCTTCTACTACTTAAGTTTTTCCAAGTTGCTTAATCTCTAACGGTTGTGGGGTCATTAAGTCCTTCTCCTGCAACTGACAGATTAGAAGTTAAAACACTTTGGCTTTCACTAAATTTTATTCTATTTTCAGCCTGCTATAACACTTTGTAAAAAATATTTTTGCAGTACAGAGATGTGATTTTTATAATTGTGGTCAGAATGCCTGTGAGGTTAGCTATGATATGGCAGCAGTGTCATTTCCTGTGCTCACTGCAGAAATCTGTTTGACTTCCTGGAAGCACTGACCACCACAGCTGGCATTGAAGACACTTCTGCAAAAAATATTAGGGGTGATGTTAGAAATGCAGAAATATTTTCCCTGCTCAATATGTTTGATACTATTTACAAAATATACTGGTGGTTGTAGGAGGTCTGGCTTTGTCCAGGAAGACTATTTCCCAAAGCACTGTGTGCAGCTGATGGAAACAGATTTTTTTCAGGAGAGCTCCAGCTGATTGAAGCACCAGGGTTAAATTTTTGGGTTGACTCACCCCATCAAGTGATGTTTGTCTTTCAAGGAATGCTGGCTCAGTTAGTTTTTGTGAGTGTCTCCCAGTTCAGTTGTGAGAGACTTGAAAAACCTTCATCATGTTACATAACTTAGAAATATTGATACTCCCTAGGGTTTTCTGTTACCATATTCACCATCAAGTAAACCTTTCTTAGACACCAAAACTAGTTTATTGGGTACTTTGGCTGAACGAACTCACAAAGAACTACTGTGGTAAAGTTAACTTTGTAAAAAGACATGAAAGAAATTAAACCATTGCAGGTTCATATATGAACTGAAATTTCTTTCTGATTACTTCCATATTATTCCTTGTTCCTGTGGCCTTCAGTATGCTTCTCAGTAAGCCACCAGTTAGTACTCTCTTGTACAGCTGAGAGGAAGAGAGAATCCATTTTTGTAGGTCCCACTCTTCCTTTCTGCTGTAATCAGGTAGAATGGGAGGAGTAGATATGTGCTGATGTTCTCCCTTCCAAATGTTGTGTTTCATTTCTCATCCTGCATTACTTTCACTAGTGCATGTTTTTTTATTAGTTTTACCCACCACCAATAAATATACTCATATACTCATATACTTAGATGCTCATATCTGTCAGTTGTTGCTGATCTTTTGAAGAACTGTCAGTAGATGAGAGTTGCATCAGTATTTGTACACTAGGTTTTCACAGTTCATGTTTAAGGGATCTTTCTTTTTTTTTGTTGTTTTTTTTTTAACCATTGCACCTTGTTGGCTTTGGCAGTGATAATCTCATTCTGGAACGTAAAGTCTGTTGGCCAGTCATGTGTATCTGTCTGTCCATCCGTCCATCCATCCGCACACACCCCCATTTTATTAGTAAATCCTAGCTCAAGAGGTCAAGTCAGCTGTTGTCAGGTTTTCAGCTGTTGTGGTGCTGAGTTCTTGTCTTGTCAATCATTCATGGTACTTGTGTGGAAAAAATGATATAAAGGATGTTTAATTGTACATTACAACGCTTAGTTTTGCTGAGTATTTTGCCACCATAAGCAAAGTAGGATTGAGTAGGAAATCTGCAGTATGAAAATGCAAAAGCTAGGCTGCAAATTAAGTTCTCTTGAATAATTGGGGTTTTTGCAGTGATTCTCATTTAAGTATCTGTGTTGAATCCTGGTTTCTGTGCTTATGAAGAATATCTTATTTCAACATGTAGGGTGGTCTTTGTAAACAAAGTCTACTCAGTAGGTGGTGATTGTGTTTGGGATTATCTGATGGAATTGTTTACAGTGAAAAATAATATCCTGTTGTGATATTGATAATTTCTGGTATTTTGCATAGGGAGTCTGAAGGTTTCAGCCGAATTTCCAGTACAACTCAGTCTGATTAAATCAAAGACTGTGGGAGTTCTTAAGCTTGGGTTCTCAAGCATGTGACAAAGAAACTGACTATATAACGTCCAATATAAAATGAAGGTAATTTTTAAAGTTCACATCTGTTCTTTCCTGCTTTCAAGTACAATTGATTTATAATGCATGTGAATATTGAATACCAAGTTTAATGTACTAGTGAATGACTGTTAGGTCAATGTTTGCTCAGTGCAGGAAAAGAGTACTGAATGAGTGGAAATAGTTTCAAAGTAATTTCTGCTGTAACACTGAAGAGAGTTGCCAAATATGCCTTTCTATAAAATGAAAATGAGAACCAATGTCAAAGAGTAATAAAAATTAATATTTGGGTTACAGGAATTGGTTTTCACTCAGTGAATCTTCTATTTGGCAGTGGTAAGTTAACCTCTTTACCTTACAGGAATAATGGAAAAAGTACTTTACCCAGGGCTTTTTCTCTCTCTGAGGTCTGTGTTTTGTAGCTTACAAATAGTGTTCTTCCCTGCTGTGCTGCCTCTTTTGTTGGTGCAGCCTCTGAGATGACTTTTCTCCTTGCTTTGGAGGTCCTGGCAGTGACAGGAGGTACCATTAACCATGAGCATTTTCAGAGCTCCTCCAAAAAACATGGGTAACACTGTATCCTTTGCAGCACTTTGTAAATCTATTGAGGAAAATGCAAGTTCAGGGAGGACAAATGTAAGCTCGAGAAGTAGATGTTTCCATACTAACACTATTGCTTTGTCCTAGGTGTGGCAGACCAGTGTCTTAAATTATTAATATCTTTCCTTTACCCCACATCTGAGGGTCTTAGTTTCCCTCAGGGTAGGCAGACTGTCTGCAGTGCTTGCCCTAAAGGAACTCCTGCTAGAGACAAACCTGACAGACTATAAAGGAACATTGTGAATTTAAAAATCGGATCTGTTACAAAAAATAAGTTTAAAATCTGTAGCAGCTGCTTTGCTGTCCTTGAATTGTCCCTGCCAATTGTCTGACATTGACAATCACTTTAGCTTGATATTTTTTTCCTTCTCTGTTGCTGTAGGAAAGAATTTCATTTAAGGAAAGAAAAACTGATCATATAGGAAAACTGTTGAGATTTATTATCTATATGAGCTTTTATCAAACACATGCTGTGAACTACCTAGATTTTACTTATAGTGCTAAATAAGGCTTAGAAATTTGCCTCAATACTTCATTTTACTGAGAAAACTCTAGGACCTTTTCAGCCTGCTGGTGGTTCTTCAGGTGAGCCATAGTCATCTTTTCTTCAGTCCTCAGCTATTCCCAAAGAAACATCAGGAGCTCCAACTTTTGCATTCATCTTTCTCATTTCTTCTCCACATAATTTACAAGTGATGGTTGTTCCCATTTCCTTTCTCGTTCTCCCAATTCCTTTCTTCAAAATAGCACTTCTTGGTTCTATTCTATGGCAGCTCTTCCATTTTGGGGAAAAACAAAGAAAGTAATACAGAAATTCTGTTTCTTAATAAAATGAAAGTTTGTAGTTTGTTGCATCTAGTTTGTTTTGTTCCCTTCCTTTTTCCCTCCTAAGGAAGGAAGTCATATACCTTGGCACCACTAATTCAGGTTTATTTTTCTAATTAAAAATATGAACAGGCAAACCCTTTAGTCTTTATCTCCATTTTGTTTCAAAAAGTACTGCCTTTAACAGTAGATTTCCTCAAGATCAAGTGGAAATTATTTTTGATAATTTGTTGGCTAAATGATCCTATGAGTGTGAATTGATTGACCTGATAGCTGCCACTAAACATGTAAAAAAATTAGTTTTATAGAATCTGAGTTATTTAAAGAAAAAAATCATTCTCCCTAACAGTTTTTTCTAGACCTTCACACTCATGGTGCAAAGTTAATTGTATGACCACTGTCTTTTTCATTTACTGCCTGTTCTGCACTCTCCATGAAATAATCATAATCCAAGAAACAATACATCTATATGTTGTCATTGCTTCTGGAAATAGCTTTCCTATTGCACCTTTAAAAAAAAAAAAAAAAAAAAAAAAAAAAAAAAAAAAAAAAAAGAAAGAAAGGTTCTATCTTTCAGTCATAAAGTAGGACTGGGTTTGTAGCAGGCTGTGCTTGTGTAGACTCATCCTGCAAATGGATAGTCCAGATTAAGGCAATTTGAGGGTAAATGGTCCGTGCCAACACTTTTGTGGCTGGTTGGCAAATGAATGATTAGCCAGTAGTAGAGGCACCATAATTAGCTGGTTTGGTAAGACTGCTTTAAATCAGACTTAACAGAAGGTTCAACTTGTTAAGAGCTAAATTAAAATTGTTAGGCCAAATACACATGCAAAGCCGCAAGTGGAAAAATTGCCTCTTTAGCACACTTGAAAAACGACTGTGCTAGCATATGTTTGTTAGTGGGTGGGGTTTTTCCCCAAAAGACCCATTGTTTTCCTTTTAAATTGGTGTTGAACTTTGAGATCGAATACAGCAGAGCCACTGTGTTTTTCTATTATGGAAATTCATATATTTTCATAAACTAGAAACTAAAGGTTCCTTTGATATATCAGTGCATCTTATGTTCATGCTTGTTATAAAAGGGTAAAGTTTTTACCCCAGTGACCTTCCAGCGTCTGATTCCTAAACGCTTTCTATTTAATGTGGTTTGTGAATATGAAGGTACACTGTATGCATATTTTAAAAGGCTTTTGGTGATGTTAATGCTACATGATGAAGTTCATATTTGGTTTTCTTTTAGAAGTTTGCTTCTGAATGTGATCTGTCTGGTATTTCAGTAATTAAAAATTAATCTACAGGAAAGGCAAGTCTTCCCTAAACCTGTGTTGCCTCATGGAAGTGAAGCTGAAGCACTAATGGGCTAACTCATCATCTGTTCTTCATCCCCAGTTGTTAAAACCAGAAATACCAGGGAGGATTTGTATTCCATGTTTTATTGTCCACTGGAAGAACTTGTCACTTTCTGATTATTTGTAAGTTTAGATACTATGGGAGTCATTGACAGGCTCTGACAGAAATCAGATCTCATCTCTCAGTAGGAGTAATAATGTGAAAAGACCATTTTCAGAAATAAGGCTCAGAAAACTTGAGAAAGCTGGAAGTATGGAGACCTTTAGAGTGATTGTGGGGTGAGCCCTTCTTCCAGTTCACATTTGTTCAAGGAGTGGAAGGCATTAAAGGAGTTTCTACTATTAGAATTTATAGTATATTTTATATGTCTTTTGTCCATGATATAACTTCATAAAACTGAAACAAGTAGTCTTGCCAGTTGGAAAGTAGGAAATGAATCCATGTAATGACTATAACGTGTCGTAGCAACCAAGTTATAAAATAGTCAGATTCCAAAATAATGTTATAAAAATTACATCAGAGGGAAAAAAAATACTGTGTGTTATGTTATAGCAACAGAAACATGGCCTTATTTGTTTGTTTGTGAATCACTTGGGATCACATTTCTGCTTGTGGATTTTTGTGGGAGAACAGGGCTGGAGTTTATGTCCTAACACACCTAAGTGTTTGTTTGAGGGGATGTGTGAGGTTATACTTTTTTTTTTTTTTTTCATCCACATTCCTGTAACAGTCTGAGAGGGCTGAAGTTAATTTTTCCTGGTTTGAATTTATTTTCAAATAAAACACCAAGTGAAAATTCACCTTCTTGATTTCTTTTCTACTTCTAAGACTTTAAGAGTACCCCTGAATCTCTCAGAGTCTTTTACCAGGGCTTGTCAGGGAATGATAAAATTTTAGTAGCCGAAAATCATGAATGAAGCTTCAAGAGGTTGGAGTTTTTTTCTAATTAATGAAAACATTGCATTGTTGGTGGGTTCCATCCTGCAGCACAATGTTCTGATGCTTCCCAGAGCAACAGTGAGATTAACAGTGGGAGAATGTGCATCCCTCATCCCTCCTCCACTTCCTTTCGTGTGCATGATGATCCAAGGTTGGAGGAGCTGCTCCTTGGGGCTGAGCCAGACTTATTCTCTTAAGGAAGCAGCTCACAATCACATAACTCTGTGAATGCAGGTGGTCAGTACCATAGCTCTGTGTCACATTCAAAGCGTGGATGCAGAAATGGGCTGGGCTGTCTTGCTCTGCCCACACAGATGTTCTGCAGTTAACTCCTTTGAATATGTTTTAATTTGAGAACTTTGGTTTCTAATTTTCACAGGTCTCATCCTCAATCCCCATATATGCCATCTTCCTAATACTTAATTTAGAAAAAATCTTTTTCAGGTAGCTGCTAAGATGTAAACATGCATTGCAACTAGGAGTTGAGGTGTCTTCATGACAATAATTGTTCCCTTCTCTTTCCTTCTTCTGTTATAATTGCTAGGTGATTCACTTCCTAGAAATATCAAGTCTGGATTAATATATTGTCCTTGGCTGGTACCAGTGCTTCAGATTACCTTGGTGTGCATGTAGGTATTAAATATTGAAAGCTGTTTTCATGTTCTCATGTGATGGAGCTCTGGGTGAACAAGTCTTACTGAGCAGTTTGGGAGGCATGTACATGCTGGTTTGCCTTAGGAAATCTGCCATTTAAGCCTTTGTCCTGATTTTTCACTGGCTATAGTAAAAGGAGTGGTAGACAAGGAACCATAATAGTGAGTGTTACTGACAGGAAGAACCATTGTCCTGACATTGTGAAGAAAATCTATTTAAGCTCATGAATAACTAAAGCACTTACCAACTACTGTCACTAATCCTCATGAAACAATTTTCAATCTTTTTTTTTTTCAAAGATATTCAAAAGCAAAAAAATTCTGATGTTGTGTAGTGTCTTTGCTCTCAAGATTTGTTCCCCATGTGTTCAATCTGGAGACAAACAGATACAAGCCCTTATAAATGTAAGCATTAGGGAAACAAGAAAATATGCTGAAGAAATTTGAAGAAAAATAATACTTTAAATCTACATATGTGATGATTTTGTTTGGTTTTTTTTGGAATTAATGTTGCCATGCTATGGAGTGTACTGCAAACATGAACCCTGTAAGGGTATTGCCAATATCTGGAAAGTGTAGTTGTATGATTTAAAAAACCACAACCAACCAAAAAAAACCCCTCCACTTTAGGGGGTGATGTGCAAGTTTTATTTATTTTATAATTTCAAATGTGTATTGTTAAATACAGGAGATACTCAGACCTTATGCATGTTTAGTCTTAGCTTTATTATGAGTAATTTAGAGATTTTTTTTATTTTTTTACACTGCCATATCAAGAATGGAGAGCTCTTTCCTCATTTGTGTACTAAATAAACATTTCAGAGCTATCTAGCTCTAGACAGAATTAAAGAAAGAGTGAGCTAGCTCTCTTTTAGCTTTAAATTTCCCCTTTATTTTTATGAATTCACAAAACATTGAATATTTATTTATTTTTGTTACCGAGACACAAAAAGCAAAAGCCTGCAGGCTTGTTATGGTGTGGATAGCCTATTGTGTTTCCATACCTGATGTAATTTTATGTAAAAATTGAATTTTGCATTAGATTACCTCAAAAATGTCATCATTTGTTGATGTGAAGAATTTGAAATTCTTCTCCTGTGAATGATGAATTATTATTTCACAAGAGATCTAAATTATTTTAATTAATTACTTTAGGCTTTAATTCTTTAAATTTTAAATTAAGTTACAGGTGAGTTAAGCTGTTCCTTAAGGACCTTTTACTATGTTAGCAGTGGAGAGGGATAATATTTGCTGCATAATTCTCTAATAGTCTCTGTTGAACAAGTCTGCCATTTTGCTCTTGATTTCTGGTTTGTGTCCAGCATTTCAGGGATCAGCTTGGACAGTTAGAAGATATCACCAGAAACATATTTTCCTGTCTGCTGTGGAAAAGAAAGATTAGGACCCATTGAAATACATTGCTTTCTGAAGTCATTTAGGACCACAGAAATTTAACGTAAAACCAAACAAGGCACTGATAACTGGATGTACAAAATTTTGTAGAAAATGTACAAAATACAGAGCCAGGTTTATTGGTGTTAGTTTCATATCCTGATCTCAGTACGTGTTCCTTTTTCTTCAACTCTTTCACATGTATGCATATAACTTGATACAATTACAAGAAGGTAACCTAATCGTTGTGGGCTGCAGGGATTGAACCAATGCTTATTTTCCTCTTCTCGTGTATGATTACTTGTTGAAGATGTGATACATTTAGGTCATATTTGGCATGTGTTTAAACTGAGCCCGGGACTGATTTATGAAAAAGGGGGAATAACAAACCTAAATTGTGTTTTCCCGTGTGTGACTACTGTAGCCAAGCTGCAATTTATTTTGTAGTGTCTTAAGTTACAATAAAAGATACATTCACAAAATAAAGTAGGGTAAAGAGTTCAGCCATTAAACCTTTTTTTTTTTTTTTTTTAAGTTAGCTTTCATCATTGTGCCTTTAATTGTGTTAATTACTTGAAAGAATTTTTTGGGAGGCTAGTTGAAGAACAAGAGGGAGGAGAAATTGCCTCTAGCAAAGACATTTTTGTGAGAACATTCTTACAGTATCTTATGGGAGAGATATCACTAAAAAAGTCTCTTTTAAGATCCCCATCTTCATACTTTTTTTAATATGCAAGTTTTTTTAGTTTCCTAATAACATTCCAGAATACCAGATTTCAATGCCTGCAGCCAATGGGAGAGAGCAAAGTTATCCTGTAATTAAAATTTTATCATATATTTTCATTTTTGTATTTTTTGAGAGTGGGATGCTAAGCTAGATGAGTTCAGTTGTTGAACTTGGTGTGCTCTCCCAGCATTCCATGGCTGCTCACATGAGAGGCCCAGGCTGGGTTCTTCATTCTGCCTGTGTGGCTGTTGGCAAGGCTTTTTCCTGGGCAAATTGGGGCAACCTGATATGCACAGCGCCAGGTAGGGGTGTGGTCCCAGAACATGGCAGGAGCATAATGCCCTAGATACCTTGAGATCAGACCACATGTCCACGTTCTGCTTCCCAGTCCGTGTGTTGTGGAAATCCCCCTGGGGAGCCAAAAAAAAGTCAGTGTCCTAGTCTGGAGCTTTTGCTTAACAGGGTGCAAGAGCTGAAATATTAACTGAAAGCTCATGAAAAAGTTAAATGTGGATAATTGCGTATGATTGGAACTTAACCATGGTGTTGTACAACTGATGAGCTTCAGTTTTGTTGTGATGTTTTGGTGATTTTTTATGTTTTTACTATCTGCTATTGTGAATTCTTCTGTTCAAACACTACTGACAGTTAACTTGGAAAATGCTTTATTTTTTTTCACTCCAAATGATATAAGATTGTTTTGGCTGTTACAAACTCATTACTAGGCTAGTAATATAAATGCAGTTTGGGATGTAAAATAGTGAAAACATTATTTATGGAGATGTTCAAAGTCATAATGCTAAGTAAATGGGAACTTTTTATTGGCATCCTATGATACTGGAAGAAGAAAAAAAACGTATTTGTTTATTTCATATGTAAAGGAAGCCACATCCAACTAGATTTTTTTTTTTTTTTTCTTCATGCACAAGTGGTCCTAACACATTTTCAGACTGAGGCAGAAGGTAATCTCCAGGTAACAATATTCTATGCTATTTTAAGGATGCATGCCCCACTGATGGTTTTTAAAGCACAAAATAATGATGGCATGCCATGCAGAGGTCTTGCTTGCCTGAGGCAAATAGTCTGAATGCACTAGATGCAGACTTCTGTTTGCTGATGAAAGTGTTGAAAAGGTGCTTGGTTTTATTTTTGTTTGGTTGGGTTTTTCTCCGTTAGCTTTTGGGTTTTTTTTTAAAGTGACAGTTATCTACTTTGCTATTAATGACATTGCATTCAATTAACACCCGAAATATATTACATGGAATAAGGAAAAAAGCATAAGGTCCCCTGGGAAAGAAGTTTGATGCTCAGTTTTGGCAAAAGTTGATTCAGTTGATTGCTTGATAATGGCAAAAAGAACATCAGGCAGTTTGGATGAAATGTGCCAAGCCAGGGGCAAGGTAGATTTTTAAGCAAAGGAAAAGCCTCCTGACAGATTTCCTTGCAAGTGGGAATTGGAGTGTTACCACTGAATTACTAGAGAAACAGCTAATGAGGGAGGAAGGAGTCGAGGAGGCTAGGAAAACCACAGATTTCTGAAGGAAAAGGAAGAGGTGCATGTTACAGAAGTCAGATTGAGGAGGAGTCAGGGTGGAGTGTGTGCACACTGAGGGCTCATCACAGTGAGCTCGTTAAAGATGCATGAAACAATTCCAGTTTGCATCCAGAGCGTTCCAGTGGTTCCAAGAGGTTTTTGGCTGTATAGTGCTTTTGAAAGCTAAGAACCATATGTGCTCTTTTCATAACTTTAAATTGAAAACAACAGAAAGGTGTAGTTCGGTGGACAAGCAGCTCCCCTTATGGACAGCAGTTCATGAACTTCATTTGTCTTGTCTGAATTGCATATACAATCTGACAGCCTTTCTTCAGCATCAGCATGTACCTCTCAAGTAAAGCTGGAAAAACTAAGTGTTTTTCATACTAATCTTCAGAGAACATATGATACATAAAGGAATGCAATGTAACTTTTTTTAATTCAAATGGAATATGAATAGTATGCTAGAAAAACGATAGGGAAGAAGAACCTTTTAATTAAAAATACAGAAGTCCTGGTAGTTTCTGAACATGCAAATGATCAAGCATTAGCGTGTTGCATATACACTTTTATGCAGGAATTGGTAGTGCTTTCCTAGTTGGTTGGGACTTAAAAACATTTAATGTATTGGCTTTCTATTTTGTAGTGAAGCAATTTTCTATTTTGTAGTGAAGCAATTTCAATTTTAGACTCATGATTTGCTGAGAGATTTAATACTTCATCTGAAATGTTGTATTGGCTCTTGTAACAGTTATTTCACTTAAAACTTTTGCAAAGCTTTTCCTTTTGCCGGGGAAGTTCTTGGTTATAGGGGGCTCTGATGAGTTTTATTCCTTTTTATTTTTGCCTTTGATAAGCAAGAATGTAAAAACTGTCTTCTGGTTCAAAAGAACTCTGTGGAGGAGGAGAAATGGGAGAGAGCGAGAAAAACATAAATGTGATTCTTGTGAACAACAAATGAAAGCTATAGTGAAATGGAGGATTATTATGGAAAATGTTGTTTGTGTCACGCCATTGTGTCTATCAGTGTGCCAATGACCCATATAAACAGTAGAGTTCAGAAATAAACCATTTTTTTCTTTAAATTATTTTCTTTAAAATAAAACCATTATTTTCTTTAAATAAACCATTTGTTCAGTATAGTATTAATACATAAGATATATTCATTATTGATGTATTATTGTTGCTTGAGTTTTAATTACCTCTTTCGGGAAGAAAAAAATAAAATCTTTGCATGTACAAGAACATGATTAATACTTTTGTGAGCATTTTTTTTTAATGATTCAGGAGAAACTTGTAGATAAACCGTTTTATTAACTGAAAATCTTTCTAGAAATACTGCATAGAAAGCATGCAAGAGATCTTTTTGTTTTGGTTGGCTCTTAAGTGATGCAGTAGGATAGTTTTGATAAGAGGCTTAAGCCTCATTCTGTTGAGTGCAAGAAACGGAGTTGGCCAGAGAGGTCTTGGATTGTGGTTTCACAAGCAGCTGAGTTGGTCTGCTGGCCTTTTGCTGGAAGGGAGAGGTGATGTTTTTTTCATCCCTGCTCTTGCCTGTCCCCCTCTGTGCTTTGGTTATGTGTGATGCTGGTCTGACCTTTCAATGAACTACTGTAACTCCCTAATCCAGAAAGAAAAAACCCCACATGTTTTCGTCATTTTGGGTGTGTTTTCTGTTTGATCAAATTCACTGCTGGAGGTGGCTTATTGTACACTCTCCGTGCATATTTAGGTTCCTTAGCGAGGCTGCCTTGTTCTGCAGAAGTGGCCACTTCCCTTTGTGTTGACAGTTTGTAAGGACTCTCTTGTCTCGGCATCTGAAGTAGCAGCTGAGCTTCTAAACTCTGTAGCACTACCTGAGGTTCCTCCAACTCTCTGCTAGTTTCTCTTTTAGCTGGAATGAAAAAAGCTTATACAGTTCTGTTTCTCTCCTTAATTCCAAAATATGGTTGAATGGCCTTGCATACTGTAGTTGTCCTTCTTTGCTGTTACTACACATTGGTTTTGTCTATGAACGTAGTTCAGCAAACAGCCAATGAGGAGAACTTTTAAATAATGAACTCAGGTTTCTGTCTAGATTTTCTCTGTTTACCCCCTCGTTCGATGATTGAGACAGTAGGGGAGCTCAACTCTTGGCATCTGCCTGGACTGGAGCAATCCTGCTCTACTTTCATGATCGTTTTGTGTTAATGTAGAGATAGATCAGTGTAGGAAAGGATGTGTTTGTCTTTCACAGGCTGTCTCACCTTATGAGGTGAATAGGTGCCGAGTATGCCTTGAATATTTTAGCAACTGGTTTTGTCTTGGCCTTAAAAAGAGAAGATTGCAGATCTGTTTTGTTTTTAGGGATTGCTGAGGTCACGGTCAGTCACCTGTAAATGTTTTCTGAAATTTAATTTGCCTTAGGAACTGAACACATTTCAATGCTTTTTTTAAAAATACCTTGTCTGAAGAATCTCAGATAAGCTGAGATGAGAATGGCTGCCCTCCCAGACAAGGTAAGTGGGATGCTTGAAATCTTCCAGCTGTTTGTCAGATACGTAACTTTCTGCTCTGAAACTGCTGTACCATCTGTCTAGCTAAAAAAGGTACACTGAGCAAGAAGAAAACTATCTTTCCAATTCAGATGAGTCTGCTGCATCCTGTGAGATAATCAAGCCACAGATGATTATGGGAAACTGTGAATTTTATATTTTATAGGAATAGCTTCATAGAAAGCATGAAAATTAATTCAAATTTCATATAATCTTCTGGGTTTCTCAAAGGAGCAACAGTGCACTATCCTGAGTTTAAAGTCTGCTATGTGTGTTTATTTGTTATTCAGTCTAATGTGTAAATAAAAGGCTTCGTTTCCTCTGTTAAATACGCCATTTTACTTAAATTACTGATGTTATCCGTCCATTATTTTATGCTATCTCTTACAGATGGCTAATATTTGGTGAATAAAAGGGTGGTTTTTTTGAAATTTCTGAAGAGATCTTAAGGGTGCAGCAGGAGGACAGGGTAATTTTTATTGACTTGAAGTAATCAAGATGAGTTCTTAAAAGATGAGTAATGGTACAATTCAATGAACAAGAAATGAATACAGAGTAAAAGACCTCCGACAAAAAAAAAAAAATGAAAGAAATTTCTTAGCCCCCAGTGCCATCTGCAGGATTAGTGCTGGAACAGGCAGGAAGAGCAGAGGAACAGAAATTTGAGTGACAGTTTGCAGTATTTGGTAAGAAAAGAAGAAAGTGTTACCTCCAACAAAACCTGAAGAAATACGATTTCTTTGTCATGTTGAGTTACATAATAATGTATGTGTCAATTCGTTTTCAGCTTGTGAGCAGCATTAGGTTTGGTGGGAATACACCATTTCATGAGGTTTCTCCACACATTTTGTTTCCTGCTTCTACAGTAGCAGGTGGCTTAACCAGGCTTTCTTTCTTTGCACTTCTTGGAAGAAACATCAGCCATGTATAAACACACATCCATTAGGAAGCATTTTTGGGATGACTGGCTCCTTGGCTGTGCTTGCTTTTTGAAAGCTGTCTCTTCAGAGAGGAGTGATGGACCCTAAATATTTTGCTACTGTTCCTTCCATCGGCATTTGTGTTAAGGTGCGTAACAGAAATAAAGATGTAAAACTGCAGCTCCCCTGCTAGGTTTCTGGTACTAGAAAGGAACTCTCTTCTCTACAGACCAGTAGGCAAGCTGACTGTAGATGTGTGTGTTGGTGCTGGGGGCGCCTGTGTCGCCTGTCCGGCCATCCCTGGCACCACAGCAACACAGTGGTCCTTGGCTTGTCGGGAGTGCAGCGTGGCTGTGGCAAAGGAAATGAAAGGAGGGACTCTCCAGTGCTGTATCCAATCGAGTTTATTGGAGGCTCCAGACGTGGAATCCTCACCTCGGGACACCAGCCTCAGAGAGACCACGAGCCCCTCTGTGCTGTAACATTTAACAGGGGGTGAGACACAGGGGAGGGTTCAGTCAGGGACCAATGGGGTACAGTAAGGGTGTGGCTCTTAACATAATAGACATGTGCAACAACCATACAATACACCATAGGAGGGGAAAGTCTGGATCCTGCCCAATCACTCGACGCCTTCCCTGGAATTTTCTGGACACAGGGAGAGGCCCCAGAGTGACAGACAGGACCAGAAGGTTATATAACCAATGACTGACACAAAACCGAACATGGGGTAAACCATGCAGGGGGAAACATAGGGGGTTACAGAACAAACCATCATGTAAAATCTTACCGAACAAATCATACAGAAACATGAGCAAAATACACCACCACATCTTGGCAGTAGGCAAATGATGTATACATGAAAGGATAAGATATAAATAACAACCAAGAAGAATCAAAGTTGAGGTTTTGGGAAAGTGGGAATGTAAGATGAAATCAAGTGTGGGTAAGATGAGGTGATAATGGTGATGGTATCTGGAAAATTGTTAAGCCCTACAAAGTTGCCGTGTGCTTGGCGTGTGGCTTTGTCAGGAGCGTCCCCATCTGCTCTACAAGAGCTTAACATTCACAAAGAGTCTTTTCTCTTGCCTCTCGCTGACAGAAAACTCTCCCTTGTCAGAGGCCGACCTGACCTCAATTACTTATCTATTCATCACTTTTCTCCTGACTATTGTAATGTGATACTCCTGGGCACGAAGCCTGCAGTTCCTCTGGAGCGCCAGCTGGTTTAGGGTCTTGTTGTGTGTCACGCCGGCAGCACTGGCTGCCACAAGTTGAATCTGATCTTTCTATGTTGACTTTCTGCAAAACACCAAGCTGAGGTGTCTATTCTTAATCTTCCTTGTGCCTGCCGTTTGGGGTTCAGCGTGTGTGAAAGGCTGCAGGGGTAAAGCTGTGGCTGCTTGCCGTGCTTTCTTGCACACTAGAGCCCTTTGGAGTGAAAGGCATGTGTTAGCAGAATGTTCTCCAGGACTAGTCTCACCAGAGAGGCAGGTCCCTTTGGGCCTAAGGACTTTTCTGGTAGGTATCGGTTCTACATAGAAAATGAATCATGTAGATTTTTAGAATATTATGGATTTGGGAACAAAAACTTCAGCCTGTGTATTTACATGTCTGTCAGGAGTTACATTTTTACTATGTAAATGTTTGTATCAGAGCTTGTTGCTGTGGACAGCCTTTCTAATGAGCATAGGGAACTGAATGGTTCAGAAGGAACCACGGCATCCTGTGCTGTGTAAGTTCAGTGGTTGCCTCTTTGAGGAGCTGTGCAGGGGGAGATGAATGATGCATGCCAACAGTGTTTCAGGTCTACAGGCATCACTACTGAATCTTAAGTTCAGTAGTCGCTGTATTTGTATGAGTGGATCATTTTGGATCAGTGTAGGGAAGTGGATGTGGGAGGGAAATACCATGAGTCCATTGAAGACTCTGTTGCTATAGAAGTTGAGATCAGACATAAGTCAGGCATACAGGGTTGATCTTGAGAGACTTTGAATTGAGGGATTCTCTTAATCTTTATCTTAAAAAAGAGTACTTCTTTTTTCCCTGATATGTGCACCACCACAGAAAGGATACCAAGAGCTGCACAACAGAAGCTGGGTTAGTAAAGTGGTTTCAGCACTGAAAGAGTATCTTTACTCATGAGGGTGTTCTAATGATGAAAGCCAGAAAGGTAGCAAGACCAGGGAGAGGGAAAGGCCTTACTTTATAAGAATTTCCTTCTGAAGTAAGCTTTTGCTTATTTAGAAGGAAGAAAAAAGCTGTAGTAGAACTACATGTGTATGTTATTGAAAAACTATGCTTATCTGGCCTGATTAACCTAGTATTATGTTTCATAATTCTAAGAATTTTGCAATTCTGCAGCAATTCTTTTGCTTGGACCAGACTAAAAATGAAGTTCTGAAGTGAATTATTGCCCTGACAAGTCACCAGAGGAAAGTAAACAAATAGAAATCTTAGCTGTATTGTACGTGCAGTCTTTGTACATAATGCGTATTGAAGTAGTATGCTCCTGGCTTTGAGTTCTCCAAGGAATGCTGTGCATTTTTATTATGCCCATTTTTTTTTTTAATATAGAATAAAACATGATAAAATGTGAAATTGAAGTTCTGACGTAGATCAAGCACTATCACAAAGCAAGGATGTGTAGAAATGGTCCTGGTGCTAAATGGACAAATTACAGGAATGTTGCCATTGGGCTCTTTGTCTTTCTTCACATTTGAAAAGCAGAGAGCAGGAGCACATGGATGTTTCCACATGGAAGCACCAATCCATTTCTTGTGACTGTGTATTTTAATCTGCAGGATAATGCTGACTCTCATTGTCACTTGTGTACTGTTTGTTTTGATTCCATTTTTGTTTAGATGATTATTGGTGTTTAAAGAGTATACAGGGATAAAGAACAGTCTCAAACAGTAGGTTGTTGTATGTGACATCTGTTCTGCTTCATTATAGGAAGAAAAGTCCTTTCAAATATTTTCAAAGTCTAAAAGAATCAGTATTTATTTGTTGTTAATAGATCTAAGTAGAAATCATAAATGGTTTCAGATCAGTAAAGCAGAAGGTGTTGCACTGTTTAAGGATATGTGTACTATTCTTTACTGTTCTTTAGCTTTATATGTGTATATTAGCTCTCAATTAATTTCCAAAGGCTTGTGGAGAAGAGAATAATTCCATTAGGCAAGTTCTTGTAATGAAAACAGATGTACTTTTGGCCCAAGTTCTCCTCCAGTTTGAATGATTTTCTTTGAAAAGAATTTGCCTATGAATGTGTGCAGGTTAGCATGAACATAAAAGCCGATACCAAAGTTGATCCTTGATTAGAAGAGTTTTCCTCTCAGTCTTAGGTGACATAATTAGTCCTTCGCAGTGACAAGGTGGGGAAGATTTTCAGTGCAGCCTGCAAGAATGCAACAGCGAGTTAGTGTTCACAATGGGAATGGTGTAGTCAAATCCTGAGGTGTTGTGCTGAATGTCTGTCACATCATGTCAGTTATTAAGGGATGAACCTACTGGGCAAACTGTGAGAATTTCAGAGGGTTGCTCTAGACATTATTAGGATCAATAATTAGTTCTGTAAGTGAGCTATACATGTATAGTCATTACTTGTTCTGCACTGTGCTTGAATTGCAATGAATGAAGTGATATTTTAAAAAATCCATGCAGTAGGTTCCTTTTGTAGCAACTTAGTCAACATTTTGATACTTTTCTTCCAAAGCAAGAGCATAGAGGGAGATAAAAGGGTTTTCTCTTCAACTCTGGTAAGATGTTTGACAAAAAAGAATTATTCTTCCTTTCATAACTGTGAAAGAGACTACCTGGATTGAGTTCAGGGTTTTGGTTTCATCTCCTAGCTTCTTTGTATCTTTATTCTGCTCTTTGTCTTTTCTTGTAAAAGAAAGAACTAATTAGGTGAAGTGCCTTTTTTATTATCGTTTCATATATTTATTTATTTATTTTTTATTTTAACTCTATTCATGTCTGCAGGAATCCTGCTAGTAGTGAATGTCCTAACATGGAGTTTGTTTTTCTAGTGTAGGGCCATTCTCTTGACACAGCTTTCACTCAGCCAAATAGAGAAGCACCAGCTGATAAAAGTGGAAGATTGCTCTGTGGGCAGGAGTCAAGAAAGCCCTGGAGCCAGAGAGGCAGGGGGCTTTCCCTGTGTGGATTCCTAGTTAAAATGTAAATTGAGCCACTCTCATTTCCTCTTACTTTCTTTGGAACCCTCCAAGAGATCCTGTATACAGAACTGTGGCCTGATGGGATGGTGTTTTGATGCATTTTTGTAAAAAGAGATACTTCTTTCAGACACAAAGAACCAACTCCATTAAGACACTTTCTTCTCTCTCCTCCCATTCTTCCTTCTTCTGTTTGTTTTTTTGTTTTTTTGTTTTTTTGTTTTTGTTTTTTTTTTTTTTTTTTTTTTTTTCTGCAGCACCTTCTCCTGTTCAGCAGTTGCATATTGTTCAAAAGGTTTCTGCAACAGCTTTCCAAAATGGAAAAATGAAGACCTCTGGCCAGGAGCAGGGGAGATTTTTCCTGGTTGTGGAATACAGAGCTTATCTTGCGACCTCCAAAGACACGTGTAGATTCATATAGAATAAAATATTTATAAAATGGACATTTGAATCTGGTAGAGTTGAGGGATGCTTTAATGGAAAAAGTCTGTTCTCTTTAAGTGGAACTTTCCGAGCTGTCATGAAATTCATTTCAGTGTTCATTTGGGTGCAGGTTGTAGGAGTATCTCACTTGAAATGATAATCGACACTTACAAAAACAGTGTCATTTTTCTACCAATTCAACAACAAAGTAAATTTAAATCCTACATGAGAAGAGGTGGGCAGATGTTAAATGGTCGCCCAGTGGTGCTTACAGTGAAAATTCTGTTTATTCCTTCCATGGTTTTAGCATGTATTTAGCTGCAGAATAATGTTGGGTTTTGGATTTTTTTGGTTGGTTGGGTTTTTTTTAAGGAGCAGGAAAGCAAAACTGCGTGCTAAATTTTCATGTTCTGGCCATTGTATTGCTAGTGGTTGTGTACTCTAACTGTATTTTATCTCAACACATGGGATTGAGTCTTAAAACCAGAATTGTTTATAAAGGGTGTGCAGTGAGGTTACTGCTCATAAGATGAGCTGTGAATACTGAGTAATGTGCATTCACGTAGCCCAAAGCAAATGCAAAATAATGCAATGTAGCTTGACCTTTTCTCATTGCAGGTTAACCTGAGTCTAATTAGCCTAGGTTTGCCTCAGGCTAAAAGTGGACGGGAATCACAGCTTGGCTGAGTAATAACTTTTTAATTCTTTGTAACTTGCTTTTGTGTTTACATCCTGTACTATTAGTGGGGAAGCAAGGAACTGGGGATAGAACAAAGGAGGACAAACCAAAAGTGCTTGTTGCAGCAGTGGTAGTCACCTGCTAGAAATGTAAACTGAAGTTCAGCACTAGACATCTGCTCGGTGTTGTGTAGAGGCTTCAGTAACTTAACAGTCCAAACAGTTTTAGGAACACTCCCCCAAATAAAAAGACATCAGTAACTTTGTATCAACAGCACTGGGGGCTTTTTTGCCTTTTCACCTTTTTCACATTGAGAGAAAATGAAGCTGAATTTTAAATGTGCAGAGTCAAAACTTATACTAGTGTCGAAAGTGAAGTTCTCAAGTTTTGTTTGCCTTTGTAGTATTGAGTGATCTACATTTTCAATATCACATCTATTTCTTTAAACTTGTGTAATTTTTATTAGCCATTATGAAAGTTATTTCAATTCACAAGTCTGTTTCCTTCACTGACTCCAAATAAGGTCACTGAATTGAGGATTCAGTACTCAAGGCTTAAAGTCTATAGCAAAGAAATATTCAGGTTTGAGACATTTATTTTTTCTGTGCTCTGTAAATTCATGATTTGCTATTTTTCTCTAAAAGTACTCTAGATAGGCTTAAGAAATAAACTGTCAGTTTGTATGCTGAGGTAGTTGCTGTGGCAATGCACTTCTGGAACTTTCCTTTTCAGAATTTCCTTTTTTTTTTTTTTTCCATGGTATGTGCTTTCCTTACTGTGTGTTCTGCAGTGAGAGGTCATTGCAGCTTGAGATACCAGTTGAAAAATTTGTAGCTTATACTGTCAAGTCACATCTAGAAGTTCATGCAAATTTTTGAAGTTCATTTTTTCACCAGTGTAGCTGAAAAGCAGGAATTTCACTACCTTGTTTCAATTAATGTCTAACATAATGAGACTAAGAATTATACTGCTACATTCTAAATTTGCAAAATGACATGTAGCTAGCATGAAATTTGGTTTCACAAGTTATTAAAAAATTCCTTGTGTGAAGCTTTAAGCCCCACACTTGCAAATAACTCAGCTTAGCTAGTGGTGGTATGTGCCAGGTAGTCTCAGTGTGTTTATGCCTTCGAGTGTGGTTCAGAATCTCCAACACTTCAGTCTAGTTTTTGTAGCTAGGAATAAATACACCAAGTAAGCTGCTTTCAAATGGGAATGGATTTATACCACAGTTTTTCGTGCAGACATGACAAAGTGATAAGTGAGGTAAGAAAGTCTTCACTGGTAACTGGACTTCAAAACTATGTTAGCAAGTTAGCCATGAAGTATTTGAAAATTCTTTGTATCTCTGGACATATGAAATATTTCATAAATGTGATGTGGATGATTTAATGATACACTTACTATGTGTGCAGCATCCCTGGGGAATTATTGAAAAGATTCAGAAAAACATTCTAGCTTTACTGTGAAAAAACAGTAGTTTTTGAGTTGTTTTTTTTTTCTTTTTAAGATTATGCCCAGAATCCCATCCATGTTCTCCTGTTCCTTGACTTTGCTTTGAAAACATAGTTTTGGTCTGGAAAGTAACCAGTTTTACTCTGAAGAAATAAGTTTCTGTAGAAATGTAGGTGTAGTCTGAACTACAGACAGAACACTTGTAGTTTTGTTAGTTTTTTTTCCTTTTAACTCAAAAAAACCCAGCCTTCTGTTTTCATCTGAAACAGCTTTACTTGAAAGTATTTTCAACACATCTTGAGACTTATGTAGGGTCTCTAGCTAAAGAAAAAGCAATGTAAGCCCATTCACAGAATGACAGAATCAGCTAGGTTGGAAAATACCTTTGAGATTGAGTCCAAGCTATTACTGAATACCCCCATGTGAACTAGACCATGGCACTGAGTGCCACATCCAGTCTTTGAAATACCTCCAGGGACAGTGATTCCATCACCTCATTGGGCAGCCCATTCCAATGCCAAATCACTCTTTCTGTAAAGAACAACTTCCCAATGTCCACTCTAAGCCTTCCCTGGCACAGCTTAAAGCTTGTCACTGGTTGCCTGGGAGAAGAGACCGACCCCACCTGGCTACATCCTCCTTTCAGGTGGTGGTAGAGAGTGATAAAGTCACCCCTGAAACCTCCTTTTCTCCAGGTTCAACAACTCCTCAGCTGCTCCTCACAGGACTTGTGCCCCAGATCTTTCCACCAGTTTTGTTGCCCTTCTTTGGACACTCTCCAGCACCTCAACATGCTGAGGTTCCTTTCTGCCTGGCCACTGTCCAGACACTCTGTCCCCAGCCTGTAGTGCTGCAGGGGGGGGTTGTGGCCAAAATGCAGGACCTGGCGCTTAGTCCTGTTAAACCTCATGTTGCTGGATTCGGCCCATCTATCCAGCCTGTCCAGGTCCCTGTGCAGAGCCCTCCTACCCAGCAACTTAGTGTCATCTGCAGCTTTACTGATGATACACTTGACCCCCTCATCCAGATCATCAGTAGAGATGTTAAACAAGAGAGGGCCCAACACAGATCCCCGGGGGACACACCTGGTGACTGGCCACCAACTGGATGCAGCACCATTCCCCAGCGCTGTCTGGGCCCAGCCATTCTGTCAGTTCTTTACCCAGCTGAGTGCTGGTGTCCAAGCTGTGGGCTGCCAGCCTTTCCAGGAGTATGCTGGGGGAGACAGTGTCAAAAGCCTTGTTGAAGTGCAGGTAAACAACATCCACAGCCTTCCTCTCATCCACCAGAGGGTCACCTGGTCATAAAAGGAGATCAGGTTGGTCAAGCAGGACCTGCCCCTCCTAAATCCATGCTGGCTGGACCTGATCCTACAGCTGTCCTGTAGGTCCTGTCTGTTTGATCACACTCAAGAGGATATATCCCAGAATCTTGCTGGGCACCGAGGTCAGGCTGACAGGACTGTAGTTTTTCCAGATCCTCCTTCTGGCCCTTCTTGTGGTTGGATGTCACGCTGGACAGCTTACAGTCATCTGGGACCTCCCCAATGAGCCAGTACTGGTGATAAAAGGTGGAGAGCAGCTTGGCGAACTCTTCCATCAGCTCCTTCATCACCCTGGAATGGATCCCATCTGGTCCCATAGACTTGTGAGCATCCAGATGGCTCAGCAGATTACAAACTGCTTCCTCCTGGATTACAGGGATGGCTATTCTGCTCTCCATCCCCATCTACTAGCTCAGGAGACCAGTTGTCCTGAGGATGACCCGGCTGAGGCAAAGAAGGTGTTATGTGCCTGAGCTTTTTCCTCATCCTTGATAACTACACTCCCCACTGTATCCAGTAAAAAATGGAAGTTTTCCTTGCCCCTTCTTCTGCTATAAATGTATTTATAAAAACTTTTTTTTATTATCCTTTACAGAAGTGATCAGTTTAAGTTCTAATTGATCTTTTGCCTCTCTGTTGTATTCATCAATACTTCCAATAGTAATTTTTTTTTTTAATCCAAATTCTGCTCACTGTTTTTTAAATCAGGAAAAATTTCTGTTGTACTTTGCAGCTGACATAGCAAGGTACAGTACATCTAGTAATACACAGTATTTTGCCCTTGGCCTAGAAGACAAAAGGGTCAGCCAATCCATTGCTTAAATGAAAAACTAACCTATTCAAAACCACTCTTCTCCACATAAAACCAACACACAAGACCTTGAGCATGTTTTGCTGGCGGTAGAATTTTGGTAAGGTTTTAATAGGAGCCTTCAAAGCAGTGATGCTTTATCTATGCACAGCAATTGATTGGCATAACTGTAGGGTAAGCAGCAATTTTGGAGTAGGGTGTAGACTTTATTACAGAGTAAAAGTGATTTTATTCTAGACCAGTTCTTGTCCTCGCTGAACAGACCAATTATTTAAAATTGCTCTCTTAAGGTGTATTTGCCTGTAGCTGCAGACATGAGTAATTTAAAGACCTGTAGCTGTGGTCCCCAAAGCAGCATCTTGTGAACATCTTGCCTTTGTGATTCTTTGTATCCCTGGGAAAGGAAAAGTCAAAACTGATGCTGCCACTGCTATACTGATATGGAGAGAAAGTTACTGTGATAACACTTTGCAGACCAGCTTGCTGAACATTTTCCTGGGTCAGCAAATGTTTTGTATCACTGCTCTTTAGCTATTGGTGATAAACTTCATCTTTCAAATTACTCCATTTTCTTGTAAGAGAAAACAGTTGTTGTATTTTCAGTTGATGCCTGATGATGCTCAGGATGTGGTATGTAGTTCCCTATGCCTAACTGAATTAATCCTTTCTGTTTATGTTCCAGTTTTCCCTGATGAATAGAGAATTCTGTTAATTGAGTTTAAGAGGAAAGGCAGTGGAACATCAGCTATGCCTACGTGTAATGGATGTTTTGGTCCCCTTGAAAAAAAAAATCTCTTTCTCTGATTCCTTAGTGTGGATGATGTAACATCCTACATCACCAGTAGGGCTTAAGAACACACTTATTTGCTGCCCATCACTAACATTTAAATTATTTTGCACAGAAATGGGATTGCTGATCACTGACCTGCAGTGGCTTGTAACGTGAGCCAACATCCTTGGCTATTCATAACTCTTGGTTATAAAATGCACTTCCCTAGAGGCAGGAAAGAGATTTAAGTTATGTTGGGAAAGATTCTAATTTGAGTTGTTGTGTGCTTTACTACATGCTATTTACAAGAACAGTGTCCTGTTGATGTGTAGTTAAGTAAGTCGTTCCTCTCCCTCTCTCTCTATCTTTACCATTCAGGAAAACTCCGTATGATTTTTTTTTTTTTTTTTTTTTTTTTTTTTTTTTTTTTTTTTTTATAAGGGTAAGTAGTAAAATACATGATTGGACCTTAAACATTCAGTTGTTGATGTTGTGCTTGTGGAATTGTACAAATTCTTGGAATAGTCATGCTACCCTCTTAGATGAAAGAATGAAATGCAACAAATCTTGTTGGTATCTTTTTTAGCTGCAGACTAACAATAGGACTGTAGTAGATCCCCAAGAATAAGAAAGTGTACCAGAAGCACCAAGTCCTTGCTGTTTGAGGAAAGAGCTAATTTTCTTTCCTAACTTTATTATTTGACTATATCAGTCCTGCAAAGCAGTACAACCATACAGGCTTCATCACTGTGTTAGAGTTACAAGTTGCAGCTACTGTCTCTGCAAAACTGGAAGGAAATACAAGGTTAGCAAGGGAGTATTTTTTCCTGTCTCTGTTCATCTTGTAAGTTACATTGAAAACTTCCCTAAGAAGAGAGAATTCTAGGAGACTGTCACAAGCACTTCAGCCTAAAACTGGAAAGCTAGTATCACTATAAACCATTTTTCATGTGAAATTGGTAGAAGATCACTGACTCAAAGGAAGAATTAAAGTCCCAAGATGAGTTATTTTTGTCTTAGCACACTGTATATTTACTACAGTGGTTTTAATAACAGAATATAAGGCAAGAGTAAAATTCTATTCTAAGTGTATGTGTTCATGGCTACTATTATATTTGAATATAACAAGCATAGTCTGTGTAGATATAAAAATACTACATAATTTCTATATGATGGAAAAGGGAAATTATGTAAAAAGAAAGACTTTGTGTTGTTTTATAAATTGTTCAATTGTAGTAATTTAAGTCATCAGAGTCTGACATTTTGATGACTCTGGATATACCTGGAATTACATATTATGTATGTTACTTGTCATTTATACCAGCTCTTTTGAATTTTCTGCTTGATGTGGTGTCTCAAATGCTTCTCTGCTTCAGAGTGAATTCAAAGTGTTACAAATTCCAAAGTCTTTGCTTTTATGGATTTTGAAGATGCGTGTGGTAAATTTCATGCAGCATTATTGACTGACAAAAAAGAATTGAAATGTTCCATATTTAGATGTTGTCATATAAATGCTGTTATATGCTTCTTGCATTATTTCACAGAAAGAATATTTTAAAATTTTGTAGTTCTGGTGCTTCTGCAAGTATTATAGACCTGATAAGATTAGAACACCAGTTCTACAAAATCATTGTCACTCATGGTATTTGCAAATACCAGTTAAAGATGGTGGGATGTTTGGCTTATCTTAACAGGAAGTTTTGGAAAGAGAGCTTGTCCTAATGCATGAAAGTGCACTGTAATTCTGGTCGAGGGCAGTATATTTTAGTCAATTTTATGCTAAGATTAGCAGATGTAACACACCAGGAATTAGTATGCCCTCTCTTTTGCTGCCTGGAAGAATCATGTACATTAAATCAGTACATTGTCACTCGAGTCTCTAGATGGCATTAGAAATTTCCTCTTAACACGGGCACCCAATTTCTGTCTGATATGAAGGACGAACATACTGCTTTTGTTCTTTTATCAAAAAATAGGCTCTGTGGAGTCAGTTCTAAGAAGGTCAATAAGGGGAGTTAATTAAACTTTACTTGTTGAGAGTTTGCACCAGGATTGACATTTTCTATACAGTCTATTAACATTTGCAAGTTCTTATTTTCAGATGGCTGACTTACCTATAGCTGTCAGATGCACCCTTGACAGTTGAATTTTCATTTGCAGTCATTAAGTCTAAGGCAAGAATCGGATTACTTAAAGACTACACACTTTAATTTGATCCTAAGTTCTGCTCAGTGAATATAACTAGTAACCACTGTTGTCCTTAAATTTAGTTAGCATTTAGTGTCACTCTAGATCATACTATAATGTTAAAGTGCCCTCAGTGTTTTCAAAGCAATGGATGATTCTATATGTATTTGTGGTAGTAGAGAACATGAAATATTTTTTGCTTAAAGATATCATTCTCTGGGTATTTGCTCTGTATAAGTTAATGTAACCACACAGTCTTCCCTATGATATAACAGACTGTCAGTAAATTGAAGTTTGTTCTCTGTCCAAAATGGGCAAAACTGTGTGTCTCTCCAGAGATGTTATTGTTGGGAGTTATCCTGCTTATTGAAAAGTGTCACCATGGTACTTTCATTTTGTTATGTAGCACTACTCAGCGTAAGTCTATTTCTGAAGTGAGGATGTTGGTCTTCCAAAATGTGCAAACCCCACAATTGGCCTGAAGGTTCATTTGATTTTTATCTGCTTCATTGTCTTGCTCCAGTCCTGAAAGAGTAGGAGACCTGACTAGTAACTGATTTCAAGGTTTTGGGAGTTGAGGTTTGGTGGTTTTGGGGTGGGGGGTTTTTTTGTGTGTTTGTTTGTTGTTTTTTGGTGGATTTGCGTTTTGGTTTTTGTTGGGGTTTTTTTGTTTGTTTTTTTCTCTTGTGGCTTGCTACTAAAAGCCTCCTCTTCAGTATTTTGTTATGTGGTGAAAGAGGAAGTAAGCTTGGGAGCTTGTCAAAATTGAGGTATCACTGCCTGGCCGCTGGTCCTCTGGTCTGCTGACATACAAAGCTCTTGTAAGTTTGCTTTGGGAGTGGAGACCATTTAGAGTGAGCATGTGTGCAAAGAACCAGGTTTCTTCTTTGAATTTATAAATTTTGGGAAAGTTAAGGAGGATGGTAATCATGAAATCCAGAATAAAGTTTGCAGTGGTGTTATCAGCCTCTCATTAAAGTTGTACTAAGGTACTTTTAGAGTGTTGGGATACAACTGAAAGCTCACCTTGCTGGTTATACAGAAAAGTCAGGCTAAGCTTCAATATATAGTGAATTGCCTTTTTTTGTCTCTGACTTTTGCAGGTGTATCTAAAGAATTGTCTGGGTTATAGAAAACAGTTGTCTGTGTGCGTTCCTGGGTGGTTTTTTTACCTTCTAAGAGACTGAATAATGTTTGTGGCAGGAGGCTGTTGATCCATACTTGTCTTTCCACATAAGCACCTCTCCAGAGGCTCAGGTGTTAAAGAAGAATGTAGAGGGGCAGAAGTGAATATACAGACATTTTTGTGAATTATATCTTGCTCTGTGTCAGACTGTTCATTGTGTCTGGAGATTTTTTTTTTTTTTACAGTTCCCACTTTCTTCAATGAAGTAAAAGTGTCTTCAGTTTCCTCACAGCAGGCTTGCATGTCTCTGCAGAAGTCTGTAGTGAAAGGAAGGACATTTATAATGGTTTTTTTTCTAGAGGAATGAGTAGCAAAAATACAGTAAAGCATAGAAACAGTTACTGGGCTTTAGTGGAGAATTTAATATCTTCGTTTTCTGCCCTATTCTTTTTTTCTGATCACTCATACTTCACCACAAAATACTAATCACATTTCATTTTAGAAACCTCAGGATCCTCTGTGGCTGGCCTCATCGGCAGGAAGGAGATGTTTGAGCACAGACCTGGAGGCACTGAAAGGTTCTAGCATTCTAGCTGGCTACCTCCTAGTCTGGTGAGGAGAGAAGATGAGATCTCTGAGATTTTTTTGGACTGGCATCTAACAATGTTAAAAAGCAGGATTTGCCAACTAGCAAAAGCAAAGTTGATAGGCAAAGAGAATTGTTGAGAGCACTGTGTGTTATAATGGTAGTGGTACTGGATTAGGTTGTTGGGGTTTTTTTGGAGCTCTGTATAATTCCAGTGGCATGCTTCTTGAATATCTGTACATTTTTCATTTACATTTTGACATTTAAATTTACGATCCTGTAATTTTACAGCTCATCTTACATACTCTTTTTTCAATGGCAAATTGAAATCACAGATGAAGTGCGCTTGAGTAAAGAAAAAAAAATGTTTAGTGGGATGGGGGAAAAATGTTGTAGCACACAAACATATTCCTTGGCTGCAAGCTTGTATGTGCAAATTAGGCTCACTTATGAGAACGACCTTTTTCGTTTTTTCTTGTGCTAACATATCCCAAGGAAAGTGCATATGGTTCCTCAAAGTATTAAAATGTATCCCGCTGTTGGCATGGTAAGGAACACAGTTACCATATTCAAGAACTTGCCAGCAAACTGCAGGAAAGATATAACTGGACTATTGGATTTGTGGTGAAAGCTTAGCAACTTTGTTAGTAGTTCTTTGGCTATGGTCCAAAGTTAAGTTCTGTCCTTCAGATGTGAGGTACCAGAAGGAAAAAAGTTCTTTACCACTTTTGTCATGCTCTCTCTATAAATGTTTAAAAAGTATATTGTTTTTAAAAGTCAAGCTTATCAGAAGTATTTTCTTCTGAAGTATTTGCCCTGGTGTTTGTGTTCTAAAAGAAACTTGCTAATTAGATGTCTACACATTAGAGCTAATAAACAGCACTATTGCAAGAAGTGTAGTGCTAAGAAAATTTTATTTGAATGCATGGTATTGTTTTGACCAAGGATAGCCCAATAGAAGGATAGAACAGACTGGGCACCCATCATATTTAAAATCTTGAGCATGCAATCAATGTTTTTTTCCAAGACTGAAATTATGTATAGAGGTTTTCATTCATCATGTCAAGCATAAACTCAATCAAATGATTTTATGTGTAAGCAGCACAAAATGGCTGATGCTTAAATCTTATAGAATGATGTAGAAATTGAAGCAGGAGCTTCACTGCTGTGTGGTTGTGCTGAGATGGTAGTTCTCTTAAATTCATTCATATTTACTTACGGGAAAGTTTTACTTTACTTGCATGTCATAAGCAGAATGTCATTAGCATCATTGTGGTGATTGATCAAGTCACGGCACATCAGGCAATGTGTATATTGGATTTTGTCTTCTTTTCCATGGTCTCATGTGAACTAAGTGAGGTCAGGCATAGTCGGTATTTAGCTAAAGGAACAGCTGGAAAACTAGTGGAGGAAAAAGCGATTTTAACAGGTAACTTGTTAACTTGTTTCTGCAAGTCAGCACTCTATTAATATTGACAAAGTATCATTTGGGAAAAACGGTTTCATAGTACCTGATAAATTTGGGGTGGAAGTTTAAAAGAGATACTGAAATTTGACATTTGTGTAATTTTTTCTCAGATGATAAGTAGCCCTGCCAGATCTGCGCCATATTTGCTACAGGCTTTTTGGAACACATCTGGTTTTTCAGAGGGTGGTGGTGATTTATCTGAACTCCCCTGTTACTTATTTTTATTTTAAGGTTCTGCTTTAATTTTTTGAGAGTATTGCAAGAAGTGGTCATAAAAGAGTATTTGTATTTCATTCCAGAGGTAGCTTATATATCTAGAAAACTAAAAGATAAAATAATGGGACACTGGAAATCATTGTCTTTTTTTTTTTTTTTTTTTTTTTCATCATTGTATTTGCTTTTGAAATGTCAGTACACCCAGGAGAATAAAAAGCCTGGAAATTGTCATAGTTTCAAGTGAGTTATAGCTTTATATGGATGCCTTTCGCCATTGACAATAATAACAGTGTGCTTTTGGTATAACTAAAGAATATGTAAAATGCATACAGAATTACTTTCAGAAGATTTGTTTTCTTTTGTTGTTTGGGTGTTGTTGGTTTGGATAATATTACATTGCATGACTGAAAGCAGCATTTTGTTGATCTTCATTCCAGAAAAATTGGAAATCTTCTAAGATTTATGATTCTAAGAGTTAAGATTATTAATACTAAGCATAAACGTGCTTTTATGTCTTTGAAGAAGAAATAGATACTCTTCAAAATAAGATGGACATCTGTAGCAGTTTGAGTTGGCATTTTTCATGTAACAAATTCTATCATTTAAGATTTGTTTAAGCTACTGCTGAAAATGAAGGTGCTATTCTGAGTTGCAGTCTGCAGAAACTGTTACTGTTGTGAGCTACATGGCAAGATGTGTGCCAGGTTAGAGTAAAATACCTGGATAATCTATGTAATAATGAAAACCTCACATGTAAACTAAATGTAAAAAAAAAAAAAAATTGTTATCTTCATGCATGTCTCAGGTTTTTCTCTCCTCACTCCCATTGCACTTTGTCTCAGCAAACGTTTAATATAAGTGCTGTATTCCTTTGTCAGAACCTGCCAGTTCATTTTTATTTGTTTCAGTATCTCTTGGAGGCAGGATCAGATCTGTGACTTGAATTTCCTTCCTTGTGACTCTTAATTCTGGGACAGTTTTGCTTCTGGCAGTTTCACCTTGGGCTCTCTAGTTTTCCCTAGGTGGTGGACCTTGGAAAACCTTTATTTTCAGGTTGGCTAAAGAAGATTGCTTTATTTTCACTTCTCCTGTTACAATGGTTACTTGGAGTTTTTCCAAGGTTCCCTTACATGTATAGTGAATAACAGTTTTCCTTGTGCTGTAGGTACCTGAAGTGGTGAATTTGCTTCTTCAAAGCAAATTGACAAAGGATGGCATGGCATCCATTTTTCTTCTCACTCTTGCTTCTACTCCAAGAATGACATTTTAGTAAGGTGCTCTCTTTTGGCAGTTCTAGAGTGGCTCTTTTTACGCCTCTGTTAGCAGTGCTGCCTTTTACTTGTTTGCCATGCTGTCAAAATCTTTGAGAGTTGTGGGGAGAAATTAGGTTCCTGCTTCACATTCCAGCACTATTTCCTCTTGCCAGTTTTTTCTCGTGGACTCCAGATATTCCTACAGACTTAAGTTTCTTAACTTGCCTTCCAGACTCTGGCACCAGGCAGTCTAGGAAAAACTGGGGTGGTCAGTACCACTAACAACTTTCCTGTACAACTTGATAACTTCAGTAAAGCAGCTCCCTCTCTTTCTTTGTATTGGTGTTCTCTCTTGGAATTCAGACCCATCTTTTTGTGTTATGTCCAATGCAAATAAAGCAGTTAGTGTGAGGGCTGGGTTGTCTTGTGTTGCAGGTGAAGCCTACAGTCCTTTTGAGTGATAAAAATATGGCTTTGCCTTTCACTCCCCACCCCATTCTGAATTTAGTGCTGTTCCATATACTTGTTAAACTGAAGTTTAGGTTCTTTGCACAGTGCTTGTTCTGCACTGCCACCTCTTTTAAAAGGGCTCTGTTAAATTATAACCTGATTCATTTGGAATACTAGTTAAAGGTTTTACCCCACCTGTGTACTTTCCACTGTCTTTGTAGATTTCCAGCTTCTTTCTTGCCCTTCTTGAACACAGGAGTGATGCTTTCTTCCAGTCGTTGGGAACCTCCCCTGATTACCATGACTTTTTAAAGATAGTGGAATGACCTGGCAATAATGTTAGTTACTTTTTTCAGCGCTTGTGGGTTAAGGGACTTGTTTAAAAGTTCCCTAACCTTCCTCATTCATCTGCTATTGACCAAGCTTATATATCAAAGATCAAACTAGATTTATGTTTTATGAACCTAAATCATGTGGAACATGGAAATTGTGAGTTTTGGTGTAGTGAACAGGTGAACAACAGTATCCTAAAATGACAAAGGTGTATTTGGATTGCTGGAATGTTGACCACGGCCGTGGCCAGTGGATTGATCCTTGGAAGACAGCAGTAGGGACTTCTTGTCATCTGAATGTGTGCTTCTAAACAGGCTGTGCAACCAAACCACCCTAGGAATTTTATGCTAAGTAGTGTTAGTTATCTACAGTTTAAGCACTGTTGGAAACTCTAGGAATTTTGGTGGAATTGACCTCACTGTTAGATTGTATTTCTGTATCATCTGCCTGGTGCCTTTGCATGTGATTTGCCTTGTGTGGTTATCTATCTGTAGAACTTGTTGCTTAATGCAGTCTCATTTGACGTGCAGGAAGACTTCTCATCCATACCCTAGCACATTTCAGGCTTCTCTGTGCATACTGAATGCTTGTTATCCTCTTGATCTTTGCCAAACATATTCACATCTTTGGAGTTCACACATTTCCAAAATGTACTACTGGTTGTTTTATGAAGTGAAGTGGGTTTTGAGAACTTTGGGTTGTGTGGTGATTTTTTCGCTTATTAGTGATAACTGGTGTGATATTGGGAGCAGATTGGATAGGAGTGGACCTGGAAATTTGTACTTGCTATAAAGCTAAGTTTTTAGATGCTACATTTGTCCTTGAGATGTTGCTGTTCAGTGAAAAAAAACCCCCACCAAACCACAAAGTTCCCACAAAGTACTTAACAGAAATAAGCAATGGAGAATTTATGTGCCAACCCTCATTGTAAGGACATGAATTTCAGTGGAAGTTGGGTTGGAAATACTGATATTTTTATAGTATTTTGATAATAAAATAATTTCTAATCTGGTTAGAATACAGGGGGATAGTTTGATCTGAAATGTGTGATTTGGGCTCATGACATGCAGTCAAAAACCTGATGCGAGTTCTCTACCTTTCCTCTACTTTTTTCTTTTCCCCCTCACTTTTGGCATGAAACATACTAAACAGCTAAACCGCTGGAGGAATCAGCTGAATTCTGTAGCAAAAATCTATGTTAGCTTGCACTGCCAGGAACTGGTACTTCAAACTTTTCCAGAGAGGTACCAAATTGAATGCTGTACCAAATCAAATTCTCTTGATACTACCAACCATCTGTGGAAAAGAAAACACTTGTATGTCATGTGCCTTGGCTATAACTGAAAGATTTAAATGCAAAGAAATTTTCTTTCTTTTACAAATCACCTGCAAGAATAACCTCTGCTTATTATGACATAATGAAGGTGAGTTTACAGTTTGCTGCATCTTCTCTGAATAATTCCAAATGCAGTACAACAATTCTGAAGTACATTTTAACACCAGTGGATGTAAACAGTCAGATTTCTATTTCTTGTTTGAATTCCTTATTTTAATCCCTGTCAGATTCATATTTGTGGTAGTAATGTACTCTACGTGGCGAGTGCTGAGAAAACATTTATAAAAAGCTTTGCCAAAGAAATCTGCCTATATAGACTACAATGACTTTACTGTTGAGAATCTTCGTGTGTTTATGGAAAAAACCCATACTAGTTGAGCAAGTCTGATTTGTAGATTTTCTTGCTCAAATACCCAAGTTACTTAATAACTCTAATACAAGAGATAGAGTAGTACAGCAGTTCTATTGATATGTTGGCAAAGAAGCAAACATGACCGGTCTTTACCATCTGTTTATAATGCTATATAAAGAAGACCTTACTGGTTGTCATGGAAACCAGCATTTCCAAAACCACAAGTGTTTGCTTAAAATTTCAGGCCTTCTAAAGTCTTGCATTTTCTGAGGAGAAAAAAATGAATTGAAAATATCTAAAGTTTTCCAGTGATTTATATTTCCTAACAGTTGTTTTGTTGTAAAATACTTCCAGTATTTTTGTGCTGTATCTTTTTTCAAGACTTGAGAAATTTGAAGCATGCTGCTGGTAACTCAATGAGCTTATTTGATGCTTAGCAATCATTTACAAAAAGGTGACAGATACTTTTTGGGTTTTAGGTTGAGTTTTGTAAAAGGAGGGATTTTAGTTCAGATGAACAAGCCCAATTGTGATATTGACACAGTGGAGTGACAAATATGGAATTTGGGCAGAAGTCATATTGAAAGTACTCGTTAACCTAAGTAAAAACCCAGATTCATCTCAATTATCAGTTGGTCACTTGGGCTTCACTGAAAAACAAAAGACTCTCTAGAATCAGAAATCTAGACAAAAACAGCAAATGAAGATAATCCTGTTAAGAGTTACAGTCTCAGTGTGTCTGTGGTCTCCACTCTTGGCTTGAAATTGCTTTTTAAGTTTGCTTTGATTACTTGGAACTATTGAACACCCCTCAGGTATAGTATTTAGAAGCATATACATTTGTCATAGAATCTGGGAGGGTTTTTTTGGTTTTTTTTGTGTTTTTTTTTTTTTTTTTTTTTTTTTTTTTTTTTTTTTTTTTTTTTTTTTTTTATTTGAGACTAGACTGTGTGTTAATATGGCTGCCTTGCACTTTGTGTTAATCATCCACTATGTTTTAAGGTGCTTTTTTCCCCCACCGGCTTTCAAAAAGCTTCTGCTGTATATAACCACCTAACTCTACTAGGTAGTGACACTGTAGGGGTGCTGCACTTGGAGTAACGCTGTTGGTTGGGTTTCAACCACCTAGTTTCTATTTCTATCTAGAAGAAAGCTTTTTGTTTGTAGTGCTCTTGGCATGTGTTTGGCTTGAGCTACTTGAAGGGAGAACAATCTATTGAAGCACAAAATTTGGAACCTCTTTCTCACTACTAGTAAAAAGCCTGCAGTGTATTTAGGGAAGAAATATATAAAATTAATTCATCTGAATAGTGCTGAAAATCAGTGAAGTTGTTATCTAAAAATCTTATTCAGGATGGAAGGTTAAAAGAACTTTTTATATCATTCTGTCATGGCAATACATAATGTAACATTTTTGCCTTTTTATGTTTCATCCATTTGTAAAACATGCTGTGAGCATTTGCAGTCTAAAATAATGGCCCAGACTTGACCTATTTCATTGTTACATTTTCCTAGTAAAGTTTATTCAATGCAAAATACATTTTTATGACAGGCTCTACAATTACAATATTGCTGAAGTGACACTGGACCTCCAGAGGTGTCTGAATTCATTAGCCTTCTGAAGCTAATCATCTGTCTGTCATTCACTGAACTCGTCCAAAATATTTTCACTCTTTTCACTTAGCAGATTATTCCTGCTAAGTGAAAGGAGTATTACTTACTACTCCTGAGAGAGCCTGTTCCCAGAAAAGTAGTCTTGTGCTTGAGTCCACCTGTCGATACTGGTTGGCAGTGGGGTGTTAGACCTCCCACAAAGTTTAAATAAAGCAAATATTGATGGAGAAATCAGACACACAAAATTTAGGCTTCTGTCTAAGTATTTGTGGTCAGAAAAATAAGGGTGCCAGACGTGCAAGCTATGTCTGGTCAAAGTAATTGCATTCGGATACTAACTGCATTTTTTGATGTTAGCTTCCCTGCTATCCACATCACATTCCAAATCAAGTCACTGACCAGGAAAAACAGCAGAGACTGGCAGTTGGTTTAAAAATACATTTCGTTGGTTTGTTTCCTGTGTGGTGCCTTTATTGTCATCCTTCAAGTGGTCCTTTTTGCCCTGTCTCTAGCACTCATAGGATCTCATGGGTGGAGGGTAGAGTTACATAAACTAATATTAGTACTAAATAATTTTTTTACTGAATAATCAGTGTCTTTGAGACAAATGTCTGATTATAACTGCCTTTTATTTTTACAGTGTGGTTTTTGCAGTCTCCATAGTAGGTATTTTTCAGATCTTAGATGACCATGCAACCCTAAAACAGCCTTTTTCACACTGAAGTGTCCCACTGTTGCTGTGCATTTGGTTCTCTTCTCACCAAGCAAATATTTTTCCTCTTTGTCTTCATCTGGTCATAAGTTTTGCAGAAAAATGGGAGTTGTTAAAGTGTGAGCTTTTTTTGTTGCTGTTGGGAGGTTTTGATTGTTGGTTTTTGGGGCTTATTTTTGTTTGGTTTGGTTTTTTTTTAGTTGGTTGGTTTTATTTCTTTGTTTATTATTTCTAAAAGTAACTCCTCCCATTGATCCTGGGGAATATCCTACCCTCAAGGAAATAAGTGCATCAAAACCCCTGAAAATAATACGCATCTCTGTAGCGATCTTCATGGGGAAATGATTCAAATAACCTCTGCCTTTTTGAGAAATCAAATAAAGCTAGTAGCACTCAATGGTAGACTGATAGAAGTGTCTAAATAGGGTTCTACAGACTCCAGGGAAATTTTGTGGTTTTTGATTTCAAGAATTCGAACCCTGTATTGATTTCTAGGAGTTACAAGTGCTCAGTTACAATTAACTCCAAATTACCATGGCCAAGTATCTGTATTTTTGTGCCTGATCAAAACCCTGTAGTTTCTTAAACTTAAGAATAAGATTTGGGTTTTGTGGGATCTTGCCCATTTGAGTCTCCACAGTTTTATTTAACCTTCTGACCTTGATAGTTTCCTGGAAGACTCCATGTTTTGTGATCCTTGTTGTGTTTTAGCAGCTGTTTGAATTTTCTTCTTGAAAGTAGTGCAATATTCTGGATAGTTACTGAAGCCTGAAGAAATGAGTGCATGTAGCAGCTGCAGGAAGAGATCAGTCTCTCTTCCAATATTGAAGGCTGCTGTGGCTTTTTCTTGAGATTCTTGAAAAGTTGTGCGTAAGAATTTATCTTGTGATAAATTACTTCTGGGAATGATGCAATTGACCCCAAAATCTGTGCGCCTCCTGCCTCCTACAGTTTTCCACTGGGACTGCAGTTTTCCACACTCCTCATCCCAGTGAAGATCACATTTAATAGACAATAGAGTGATGAAACTTCAGATGGATTTTTTTTCACCATTATTTAAGCAATATTTCTCCTTCTAAGCAATATCCCATGAAAACAGAGCAGTTGGACTTGGAAAGGGCCCTAGGAGTTTTCTTCTAGGAGCTTTCTGTTCATGAAACTATGCTTTTGCAATCCTTCATAAAGCAACAAAGTTTGTTATGTTTCTGTTCAGTTTGTGAAAAATATATTTAATATTTTAAAGACACACTTTATGTGGATTTCTGGGACTCATAGACACCTGAATTTTGTACAAGCTGTATTTTAAATTATCTTTATTCACTCTCTCTCCAGCCAAGTAGGTGTCTGAGACTTCATAAATGGAAGAAAAGGTACCCAGATTTATACAGTTTGCATGCCAAAAAATGCTGTGGCTTTTGTGGAACTGAGCATTTTGAGCCTGTTTTTTACTGAAGACCTTGGTTGTAATTCACTCCCAAGTACTCCTAAGTCTAAGAGTAGCCAAGTGAAAGCACAGGTACAATATTTTCTGTATTAGTTTTTCAGTAACTGCCTATAGATGTGTAGATATGAACCCATAAATTTCAGGCAAATACTTCCTCACTGGACAACAACCATTCTTGTTTTGCACATGACCAAGTTACTGTTTTGGCTTACTTTTAACTCTCCAAGCATCACACCACATAATGGTTGAAGTTATTAGAAGTTTCCTTGTGCCATAAGTGAAAGCCACACTTCTAAATTACCTTTAAATTTTTTTTTGCCTATGGATGAAAATCTAGTGTAGAGATAGGCCCTTGTCTTCTTCATTCCAGAGTTTTGTTTGGTCTTTTTTCTGTGAAATCTTGTGTTTCTTTGTGATTGGCTTCACAAAGCTAATGGGGTGAGACCCGTTATTTCTCAGATGCAGGTGGAGCAGAGGGGCTGTTGTAACCTGGTCTAAGAACATATTGCTGCAAAGTGGGACAGGAGCATCAATTCCACCAAGCCTGATGTGACCCATTACTCAAGTCTGCCCTTACTGAATAAACCCTTTAATTACCAGGCAGTTGCATAATGGTAATGAGCCCCATCACATTTTTCACAAACCTGTTTTTCAGGTAAGGAAATTCCCCAAACTTCAATACTCTTTTTCCATATGCTAAAAGATGTTTAGTTGTCCAAATCCAAGAATAAGTTTCCAAAACAAACATTCTCATCTGCAGCCTCTAGTGGGCTTTGGAATTGAGATGGCATGTGGGTTGCAGAGCATCCCCTCTTCTGTCATTTCCTGTTAGCTATGTATTTAATTTGAATCCCATTTTTTAATTCTGTTCTCTCCATGTGAAGTTTGTTTGTCTCCTCTCCCCTTTTGAATCATGCTCAAAGCACATGTCAGGACAAGGTTGATTCTCCCCTACAGATCTGGCTGTGGAAGTTGGAATGGGCCAGGGTTTTTAATGTGCCCTGGAGAGAGATGCAGAAGGATATTTAATAAATACTTGAAACTTGAGTAGCAAGTGAAAACAAGTTGCTATAGATTGCTGTTAGCGTAAACCAAATGTCTAACTTTGAATACTCTCAGTATTTAAATATTTGAGTGCAATCATATGGTCAGATGGTGAATCCTATGATTCAGATATGCACATCAATAATACAGTGGTTTAACATCCATTTAAAAAATGAGTATGTCAGAGAGTTTGCTCTTATTTACTTCTGACAAGTCATTAATAAAGCAAATTGGATAAAAGCCCTGAGGCTGGTATTTCTTACACTCTAATAAGGAAGGCAAGAATCTTGCCAAGTAGCTCCATGCCTTACCTCTAGTGATAGCTATAGAATTGTCTGTTATAATTAATTTCAAAAAAATGGGTTGTGTTATTTTTAAAATGTAACTGCACCTGTTACTATGAGTGCATCCTGATAACCCTTTTATATTGAGCAAAATGGAAGGTACTTCCCTGAGATTTTGCAGACTGAAAACTGTTTATATTGTCACATCTGGGATTGCCAGTTTGAATTGAGGGGTTTCCTTTTTAGAATAGTTTGTAATTTAGCCTAAAACTAGCCTGGGCTTTCAATGACACTATCCTATGCTTATAAATCATCTTCATGAGTGTAATTGATTTTGGTTGTGTGATAGACTTTCCCAGCTGCTTTTTATTAGAGCTGTGTGAACAGATAATTTTTTTTCTCCTCTTTTTGTTTGACAGCTGAACAGGCAAGGTAGAGGAATGGAATTCCTCTCTGTTTTCCTTCCTCTTGTTAACTGCACGGGGCTTGTGTATGGCCTGAAACAAAACGATCGATCTTGTCAGTGGGACACCTTCGATAGAATGCATGGAAAGGAAGGGTGAAAGGAGGAGGGCAGTGATCAGTCCACTTCAGCCCCTACCAGCAGCCCTGTGGCCACCAAACGTGCCTGGGTGGGGCTGGAGGGGCTCCTGTGGGGTAGCTGATGAAAGGGATGCAAACCCCGCAGCTCTTGCTTGTTTGGGTGATGAGCAGAACATTTGGGAAATGCTAACAACGTTTATCTAAAGGTTTGACAACCCCTTTTTATCCCCCCCCAAAATACCTTATCACATCAGTTTTGTTGGGAAATTTGTTCTGCATTTTTATAATTAAATTTGAATTAGCACTAGTGCCTATGAGTATGATGTCTTCTGCTTGCAGAGTCAGTTGGCTTTACAGTTGCGTGTGCAGGGTTTTTTTCGCTGCCTTTTGGTACCATGAAATTACCCCTATGTTCAGCTCCTCCGTACAGTAACTGTTATAGTTGCCATGTTTCCTCTCTATTGTTTAAATTCACAGTTTAGTATAATGAAAAAAAAGTGCTAGGAGCGTGGTTTTGTCTCATGCAAATAATTTTAAAATCTGTGTGGTATTTAAATCTTCAAACACAAATGACGTTTGCAATGAATAGCAGATTTTTGTTTTGATAAAAGTGTAAATTACCGATGGAGTTAAACCCCACGGTTATTGGAGGTTAAAATTCTACTGAAATGTCTGCACGTGTGGAGACAATACACAAAGCACGGAGTGAAATATTTGCTTGATTTATTCCGTGCAGCAGACGGACCCTGGTAGTAGGAGGTGTAATTTGTAGCACATTAGCTATTAGCCAGTGTCACTGCCTGAGTGGGTGGTGTGAGCCTCCTGTGCGTGTGCAGTGTCACAGCGCGCATGTGTCGGAGCCAGGCGCTTCTCCCCTGCACTGTAAAACGGATTTTTTCTTCTTTTTTTTTTTTTTTTTTTTTTTTTTTTTTTTTTTTTTTTTTTTTTTTTGTGAACACTGTGCTGTATTTAAAACTGTGAATCTGCCGGTTTTCAACTGGGTTGCTCTGTCACACGGTTAATATCTAGAGTAAATGCCTTTCCCTCCCCCAAATTCTGAATTCCACAACGGAATCGGAGAGGTGACTGACTTTCCTACCTTTTTCTAGTATGCAGTCCCCCGAGGAAGAAGTATGTCGTTTGCAGATACCCAGCCTGTAAACTTAAGAGGAAGCAAAATTGTGCTAATGACTTGAGGGGGTTTTTTTGGGTACCCTATGCGTGCACTTGTGTTGTTCAGCAGAGGTTTTCCAAAAGAGTGTCAGCTTGATGTATCTTTTTTTGTGTGCGCAATTTCACTTCGGTTGCTTTTAGTTCACTTTTTCCCTGGAGGCACCTGTCTCCTGCCACATACCCATCAAGACTAATTGCACCATCTGGAAGACTTTTGTGTTGCTGTTACTTGTGCAGGGGATCTCTGGGGAGCTTAATTCAGAATGTGAATGTGACCCCTGAAGCCATGTCAAGTAGCTGCAGTAGTTTCTAGTGTCTAAAGGATAATCACCGGAGGCTCTATTTGTTTCAAGCCTAATGCGGTTTGCTTTAGTGTGGATATGTTAGGTGTCAGTAACACAACATGTTTTGAAAATGGAGTTAAACTTTGACTACTGGTTTGGTAATTTCTAGAAAGTCCTGTCTAAAATTACATCCAAACCATATGTAACATAGAGGCTGTATGATGAGGTGCAGCAATGTTGGACATATTGCTCCTTATTACTTGATTTTTATGTTCTGTTTCCCCCCCTCCCCCACCAGCTGCACTTTTCATTAACAGTTTTCTGCTAAGAATGTAAGGTATTCATTGCTAGTAGTGTTTCAAACCCCTTGAACATCCCATAACACTTGCTATTGCTACAGACTGAGTATTTTCAACACAGGTAATATTCTTCTTCTGTTACTCACCTAGTCTGAATCAGGTGAAAGTGCTTCCCTTCCAGTGTCTGTCGAGGCAGTGGTTTAAAGGCCAGTGCTCCATGTTCCTGTGATGAACACTTTGTATGTCGACTTCGGTAACATCCTGTCACTTGACAAACTGTAGAGTACTGGGCATAAAAACCAAAGTTTTCTGATTGTTCAGAGTATCACTATAAATTGCTATTTTTTTTAAGCATTATTAATTCCTCACAATATCTCTGCCTTTAATAATACACTCTGATTTTACCACATACATATGTGGAAAAAAGCTATTTTTTTCCTAAAACCACTTTTCTTTAAAAATGATGGAGTTTTAAATAGTGTTAAGGATATATATTTTAATTCAGTTGCATCATCTTGTATAACTTCTATGGTTGTGAGTAATGTGGTCAACTGAAGCTGAAGCCAGAGAAGTACTTACACCACCACAAACAATTATGAATTCTGTGTACAGGATGCATACACACGTATGTATTATTCATTATATGTGTTTTCTGTCTTCTTCCTGGATAATTTAATGTTCATTGTGGCTCTGACTTTGGAAATCTATAGTTTTAAGTGTATAACTGCTTTGGCTGCATTCTGCATTGTGTATTGGAGTGTGGTAAGAAACAAATTATATATTTGTGTGTTCGGTGAGAATACAAATATGCAGGTTACAAATTCACTGAAAAATGCTGAAGGCAAGCAGCTATGCAAAATCCCTCACTGCATTACCCCTGTACCCAGTAAACAAAATAAAGATGCATGACCACAGTGCTTGTGCCCTTGAGCAGAGATCTGAGCAGTGCAATCTTTCGTGGCTTTGAGTGGTTGGGAAGTACTGGGGCACTGAACTTTAAAAAAAAAAAAAATCTGCTTTGGGAAGTTACATACTCCCATACTCCCTTCTACTGCTTTTTATGTTATTCTGGTCAGGGTTGCTGTGAGCATGGGGTGTCCTGAGCTGCCAGGCTCACAGGGCACGCCTGACTTGTGCAGGGTGGGCCAGCCTGCCAGCCTGCAGGTGAAGCAAATAAGATGTGGGTAGATTATGAAGACACATAAGTCATGGCCTCATTTGGCTGGTTTGATCTCACCAGAGCTACAAGTGCTGTGGGTTGTGGTAAAAAGCCATACTGGCCTCCTCTTATCTTAATTGATCGTGGCATTTGTAGGGTGTGGCTGCACTGTATGGGAGCTTGGGCATCTCTGGAGGGAGGAGTATTAGCCTGGAATTGGATGTGTGAGTGTGGATGTGAAGATCGATCCCAGAAGTTGATTAGCACCAGCTGCCTGGGTGGTCCTGCTCATTCTTCTCTGAGCATAGTTCAGACCGTTTTCTCATCACTGTGAAACAGGATGTTAAGACTCGAGAAGTAATTTATTTGCAGTAGCACAGAACCTTTCACAGAGAAAGGTGCTATTTAAATGATTCTTCTTCATGTTTATGTGTCCGTGTTAATGAAGTAGGGTACAGAAGGTACACTTGCATTGTGAAGGGTACATATAATGATGGAAGTCCAAATGAAACTTTAGATTGCATCCACTGTTTCCTTTATTCAGACATACTTGCGAGATCAGCGTCTTAGATGTTTTCATTCAGCTGATCTAAAGACAGTTCTGTTTTGATTTTCTTCAATTATTAGGGCTAAAATTATACTCTGGGATAAAATGAGTTAAAGTGCTTAGTAATTTGTGATGGAGTTCATGTGATTTATTTAAAAAGTATTTAGATTATGTCAGAAATACTGGCTCTTATTTATTGGAAATTAGTTTACAAATTTAATAGCATCTGGAGTGTATCCTTTTGTCTAGCTAATTAGCGGTATTGATGAATGTAGGAAGTAGAAAGCAAGTTTGACAAGGACAAGAAGAATAGAACTGGAGACATTGCAGTCAAAAATGAAATCTAAGCTCATTTAAAACAAATTACCTTCTGAGGTGTTATATCTATGTGGTCATTTGGAATTGCTCTCAACAAATATGATTTTGGAGGAAGTTTCCTTCTGCCCCCAAATTTAAAGTTGTAGCATTTGAAATAGCTTTTTTTTGTTTGTTTAAACCTCATGAAGCTCATCTCTACTTCATTTATCTCTAACTTTTGTTGTACATCTTCTTCCAATTTCTGCATTTTTGTTATTTTCCTATAATTAGACTGTATAGACTATAGACTATAGTTAACTATAGCTAGACTTGTTTTACGTAGTCCACCCTCTGTTCACAACCACTAAACAGTTTTCTTCCCGCAGGTTATAGATTTTGGCTATACCTTTCCTCCTTTGCCTTTCTGCTCGTAAAGTAGGAGGCTGGTTTTTTTGCACTTCAGATAGGAAACTGAAAGCTCTTATGTTCCTGTTACAGTAGATTACATTGAATTATTCTGAAATACCCGTCATCACATGAAGTGAAATGCAAGAGACATGCTGCTTCTTGAAAATAATCAAGATTTAATTCAATCCTGAATGCTTGTTTTTCTCTGCAATAGTAAGATTTCATTGTAAGTGTCAGGTAAAGGATGACAAAGATCATGATTCATAATTGCAACTTATTTCCTTGATAACGTGAATATTAAAGACATTATGAATGGATGGCAGCCTGGGGTCTAAGTCCTTTTTTCCACTTTGGTACGACCAGTAAACATGGATGTGAAACTGTGCTCTGTTTTCTTTCTTCTTCCTGTTTTAGGGGTTTTGTGTACGATAGCCGAAACAATTTGCAGATGCGAGGTTTGGTCATACTGCTGATCTCCAAAGCTGCTGGACCCAGCACAGCAGAACTCTCTTTCCAGCATGACATGGTCAGTGGAATTTATTCCAGGTATGTAAAATGATATACTTCCCAACAAAAGCATCCTAAGTGGCCTGTTCACCTGTTAAGGAAAATCAGTACTTACCTAATCACAAAGCTTTGTTCCTCAGGTTTATTATAAGCTTTCCACAGTAAAAACCATTTCCTATTCTTTGTATAACTCTTATTGTGTCTTAATTGTGGGGTTTGGGCATAACCAAATTGAAAACATTTGGGTCAAGATAGATAGTTGAAAGTTTACATTAAGAGGTACTCAAAATAAAAAAAACCTCAGTGCTAGAAAATGTTTTTAAATAGAGTATTTTCATTTTGATTTCCTCCAATATTATTTGGGTACACTTGTTTACTAGAAATTTCAGAGTGAGATGCCAGCCTTGTGGGACACCAGCTCATCTCAGAGCACAGAAGTTTTTGTATAGGCTGTTTGAAGGGTGTTTTTCGTTGCAGCAGCAGTGTAGAATAAAGTTTTTACCTCCCACATGTCACAGCAGATTATGGTTCCTTAGGCTCTCACTGAGATATTTCAGCTTCATTGAGTTCCTAAATATTTTTTAACCTTTCAAACTAAGTTTGTTAATAGTAGTACCAACAGTAATGAAAATCAGTGGTTGCTCTCCTTTGTATATTTGATAGTGAGCTATTCCATTGAAATAATGAGATCTGTTGAAAAATTGTAAAGTTTGAATTTTTTTAAATCGTTTTTGAAAAATTGTGTGTTGCTTGATTGAGGAAACAAGACTGTTGTATTTTTTGTTAATTGTGTTTCTGACCTCTGTAATGTACTAAATGAAGATGCACAAGCTTAGTGACATGTTTACCTCCTGATTTGTTTCAAAATGCAGAGGTAGTATCATAGAATTGGAAAGACCAAACAAATAAAAATTTTAAAATCTATGTAGTATCTTAAAATAGCAGAGAAGGAAAATATACGTGAATTAGTACAGGCAGAAATAACAGTAAGTAAGAAAAAGGACAGGGCTGTAAAGCAGGCTTGTTATGGAGAGCTGTGTTGTCTCTTTAGCTGTTTAATTCCATTCTTATTTTGTTTCATCTATAATGTCCCCTTAGGGTTGTAAAATTTTTATATTTATATGCAAATGGCACTGTATGAAAGCATAATTCTACTTAGTTAATTATGGCACAGGAGGTACTTTAGTTTGTTTTGTAAATGATTAAAAAAGTTTACCTTAAGTGTGCCTCATAAAAGGAGAGAAAAAGCATTATTTTTTTGATAACTAAGTTCTTGAGCATGATGATTCTGACCACAGAGGTAAAGTCTGTGCATTTAAAGCTGCCATTGGGAAGGTGACTAGTGAAAGTATTCATTAAGGAGCAAATAAGTCCTTGAATTAATAATGAGCCATTTGGTGTAAATGGACGTCATTGGAATGATGCCAGTTCAACCAGCTGAAAATCTAGCCTAATAATCTAAGTTTGAGCAAGTCAATAGCCATTATAATATCTAGTTCAGAGTTACAAAGGTGTGCCAAAAACAAAGCAGTTTTGAATACGCCCACACAGGTTCACTTAAGGTTCATTATGGTCTGCAAAAGTGATGACTGTGGAGTTGTTAATTTCAATGGATTTTCAATGACACCTTAAGTCCTGCAGAATGGTGTAAGTACAAGCAAATATGCCACTGCATTGTTTAGCTTTGTCATAATGGTCAGTTCTTGCCCTCTATTGAAGTCACTGTGGGCTTTGGAATTCTTTCTTTATTTAATGTACTTTTCCAAATACACTTATTAAAATGTGAGTCTAATTTCTGATTTCCGTTTCTCTGTTGTGCATAGCTAAGAAAATAGGCAGCTTGTAAAGTTGTGATCTTAAAGGGGTTTTGTGATATTTTTAATAAGTATTAAAAGCACTGTTTTAGAAACTGCTCTCTCCTGAAGATGAACAAAAGGATGTTGTTTTCCATTAGTGTTTTTTGTCTGCTCTCTTGGTTGCAGTGTAATTATATATGGTTTGTGTATAATGTCATATATGTCAAAGGCAAAGTATATCCCTCAGTGATATGAAGTGAAGAAATATGTTTAATCCTTTATTGCTTATGTGTCTCCAGCTTCGGATAGTATTTTTTGGAAATAGATTCTTACAGATTTTCAGCTCAGCTGTAATCTATACAGTTCTTTTTGTTGCCATGCCATATAATTACTTCATCTTTATATATAATGTTTTGCTGGAAATATTATTTCTGGCACTGTAATGAGCATCTTCACTGCCTGATACTTACGTGCTGTGAACATTATATTGTGGACTATTAGCTGGGATATGGCTCACTTGATTTTAGGATACTTAGTAGTGATTAATTAATTGCATTTCTGAAATCTGAGCATGAGCTAAGTTGTTCCAGTACTTGTCAGCAACTGCAGCAGCCCAGTCTTTCTTTTCCCAGTGTTTGTGTTGGAACCAGTTCTTGTGCTGTATTTAAATATTCAGTCCTGCCGTAGATAGCCCAGTTACATCAGTCCTCTGTAGCTGGTACTACGCTAAATGTATAATATGTGACCAGGAAGATGTAACACTGTGATAACCATTTAACATGAAAAACCATGGTGGGCTTTTTCAACCTGGAATTTGGTATGTTCTGCATAACCTGTTCTCATTATTTCATATTCTTAAATCACAGTAAAGCAATACAGAAATTAAAATTAAAACAGAGAGATACTGAGAGCTGAATTTGGAATAGAAAAAAAAAAATCCTGTTCTCTTGTTCTCTAGATATGTCAATTCAAGGGACAATTGACCTCAATGTATAAAAATAGATAATCTAGCTTCCTAACTGGCATCTGCTTTTTTACTGGTACACAATGGAACAAAACCAATGCCTGCTACCAGAGAACAATCTTTTCCAGAATAATGAGGATTACAATTTAGGTAGTTACAGGAGCAGGGCTAGTGTAGTTAAATGGTGCTGCCTCTGGCCAGCATTGCCTTCAGCTTTAGCACTTCATAATTTGCAAGAGTCGTGATCTGCGTGCATTAATCTGGGGCCGTGGGGGTCATTGTGTGCAAGGGTATCATAGTAACTGCTGGTTGCCTTATGAGCCATGCTGAAGATAAGGGAGGAAGTGTTATAAAAGCCTGCCTGGCATGCTTTATGCTGTACAGCCACCTCCCTGTCGTGTTGGCAGCAACCTGACTTTATTCCTATTGGCGGGGAAAAGAACCTGGCTTTGCTTTCAGCTCAGCACCAGTGATCCCAAAAGAGGATGAGGAGAAGTAGCAGCATGATAAACAGCTCAATTACAACTGCTGGACAGATTTCTAAGTTAAAACTTTCTGCTTGCCTCTTAGCATTAAAGAAAATATTTCCTTGGCTACAGAGGCATTGCAAATATAAAGATCAATTGTAGTGCTTGCTACAGAGTATGCAAACAGTATCATGTAAGAGTTGATGTCATTGCCTGTACTCAAGCAAAGCATGCATCCCATATTCCCTTGAAACTCCTTACTCCTGTGCTAAAGAGAAAGCAGGACTCACATTTGGGTTTAGGCAGAATCAAATTAACGATAATTTATCATGCTAATAGTATCAGAGAGTACCTCAGATGTGACACAGGAGGGTAGAACTTCATGAGGGCTTTGAGATCCATTTCCTAACTGGTGATTATACTGGAGTATGACACTGCATTGCCTTCTCTCAGAGCAAAACTCACTTGCATAGTGAAATACGCAGCTTGCTGTTATTTTACTCTGCTGCTGGAAGTGAGGTTTGTAATTGAAACTCCAGGATCATGTGGTTTCTGAACAGTGGCAGCTTTATGCTTCATGGTGGAGCTACATTCCCACAGTTGAAGATACTGAGACTGGCTTGCGTCCTCTCTCAGAGTACTCAGAGGGGTATCTTTTTCTCTTCATGTCTGGCACTGCCAGACACTACTGCTTGGGGACTGAGGGATCTCCTTGGCTTTATATTGAGTAATGAATGCCTGACATAGCCTCTGTATTGCAGCTTAAATGCAAGTGACACCAAAGAACCAACTTGGGCCATCTCTTCAGCCCTCAGTATCCTTGGCTCTAACACAGCAAGTTATTTTCTTCTCTCTGTTTTGCCTGTTTTCTTCTGGTTTGTTTGGTTTTTTTTTTCCCCTATTAGTGCCAATTTTAAAAATACCCTCTAGTATTGACACGCATTGAGTCAGCTCTGCAGATTTCCTTGGATGCATGTCAGAGATTTAAAACAATCCTTTTTCCAGTCAAATCTGCCTGTGCATTCGCACTGGTGGATCCTATGGTCATTGACAAGCAAAGTCCCTTTAATCAATATGGAATATTGAAATTGGAATATAGAAAGTACTATTTCAGTTCTGTATTAAAACCTGGTAAATCCAGCAGATTGCTGGATTTGGACTATCGAGACTCGACTCTGTCCTTGCACCTTCTTCCTCAGGATGATGCAGCTGACCTTTACAGCTCCAGGAATTCATCACTTTGCAAGATGAACATGCTTTACTACAAGAAGGTACTCACTGGATAAACTTGTTTCTGAATCAGAATCCTTCCTGCTGCTTGGAAGAGTGGTGGCAGTACTGTAGTGACTGGAATCATGAACATAGATTCCTTTTCCTTAGTGTTTTAGTAATTATTTTGGAAACAGCATTGATGCTGATGCCAATAAAAGCCCAGTTTAAGAGTAAGCTGGCAGCAGATACCAACTCCTTGTTATGGTGGTTGGTCTTTTGCTTGTCGTGTTCCAATACTAAGTTGTTCTGAGTACCCATTTTTGGAGGCAAACACATACATGGGTCACAGAGTGATTTCACATGCTTTTTTGTCATTGTGGCCATACCACAGTCATCTTGTTCTAACCTACTCTAAGGAGCACTTAAATCCAGATCTTAACCAGAGGATTCATTCACCCTTAGATTTCTTTTTCACTGAATGTTTCTTTGATTGTAAAGACATCAGAGGGGGTAGGTATCTTTGTAAGGACAGAGGACATGCTTCTCTGTCACTTTGCAGTTCTATCTAACTTTATTGCAGCTTCTTGCTAGAAATGCAAAGCTTTGCCTTAACTTAATTTCCTTTCCCTGTATTGCAAAGAGCTTTATGCCATCTTCAAAGAAAGTTTGACCTTCCATTAACCTCCTTTAAGGTTAACCAGATGATGCTGATAGTACATCTAGGTTCACAGGATAATTCAAGTTGGAAGGGATATCAGGAGGTCTGTAGACCCACCTCCTTCTGAAAGCAGAGTCAGCAATGAGGTCAGACTCATCTAGCTTTCTTCATGAAGGTCAGGTCTTCCAAGTCGTCTTCACAAGCTGATAATCAAGATGTGCTTTAAGCAAATGAACATTTTACCGCCAGCCTGTGGCCTCAGTTCTATATGCTGTCATTGGTGTGGTGTGCATTCATGACTGTGGAGCTCACAAGAGGCTATGCTGATGTTGGCATAATTTGGCCTGTTGGGTGTCTTTATGGTCATTTGACATCTGAAGTATTTAAGGAACTTTCCATCCCAGGATTTGTAGAGTTAGAAATCGTGGCTGTGCCATGACAGGCTTTAAGAACACAAGCATAAAGGTCTTGTCTGTCTTAGGGATATGCCACAGTGTATTAGGGACAATTTGCTGTATTGATGGGGACACTAGGAATCTCTTCCATTTCTCACAGGTGACAGCTCACCATCTGCAGCTCTATCTCTTCTTCTCCAAAACCCTTGCCATGGCAGCCATAACGGAGGTGATGCTGTGCTTGTTAGAGCAGTCTTTAATTGCTGTGTGCATGAGGAGCACTCAGGCTGCTTCCAGGGAATCCAAGCTTATGGTGATCCTTGGACAACTTCAGTCTGCAAAGATAAATATGGACTAGTGTAGTCAAACGCTCAGAGGTAATAGGCTGATTATAGTATGCTTTTGAGACTTGTAGTCCGCAAAAATACGCACTAATGAACATTGGTTGGTTGACTTTACTCATAGCCATGGCCTGGACTGCTGTAGGACTGGGATTTTTGTGGGTGAGAAGGATCTAAAATGGCAATACTCTGCTTTATGTATTTAGCATAACAGCATATGAGATGTGAGCACATCTTCTCTGGAAATTGAGAAAATGTAAAAGGTGTTACATGTTGAGTGAAAAACGCAATAAATACTCCATGAGGACATGCACCTTTGGCTCTGCATTCCCTGAGAGCTCCAGTTTTTGACAAGTAGCTTCTTGAATGCAGCCAAACAGCTGAGAGATGCTAATGCTCAGGTGACTGTCACATCTCCAGTCAGAGTAGATGGGTACAGTAGCAAAGAGCTGCCTTCTGTTTTAGGAAGAGGTCAATGCCCTCTAGCAAAACAAGTCTTCTACTGTGCAAACTGTATCTTCACATGCTCAGCTCACCAGCAGGTTCTTTCTACTGTAGGCAAGTTTGAAGATGTTTGTAATTTTAAATAGTTGTTTAAATGCTTTCCATCTGGAATGTGTCTCCACATTAATCTATATTTGATTATTGAAGGAATCTATGGAAAGAAATTAGATAGTCCCCCTTTAAAAGAAAAAGGAAAAATCAAATCCATTACAAAGCCTCCTGGCTAATTAGCCATGGGAAACGTGAGTAAAGTTTGGTGAAGGTGGTGAGTTTTATTGTATTGCTGGAGTGTAAATGATACGTACAGGTTGCTTTGACCTGTTTGCTATTAAAATTTACAAAAGCCTTCTTTTTACTTTGCATGTGTAGGTATATCTGTGGATAAACTCTCTTTGAGAGTTACTGTAAAAGGTAAAACACAAATGAAATAAAACCAAAGAAAGACCATACAAATTATGATTTTGGTACCTACAAAAATACAAAGAGCACAAGTGTGTGACTCTTCACCTCATTTCAGATCTTGCCCTTCTTTAAGTTTCTGTACTCTGAACTGCATAGGGTGTTGACTTCAGAGATTGGATTTGACTGGTTTTTACCTTCATATTTTCAAATAAAAAAAAATGATTCCTAACTCTACAATGGACTTCTATCATGTGAGGAGTACTTTCATATTTGTAAGAAGTTGGGGAGTTTTTCCATTACTACTTTTCTGCGTTTACTGGTAATGGAAACTAAATTAAATTTACCTTGACCTGGTGCAATGCAGAGGGAGTGGCTATGAACCAAAATTTGGAAGACCTCATGCTCAATTGCACCTATCCCCATCAATGACTGCTAAATCATGGTAGAACATGTTTAAACAAAATAAAAATGAATAAATGAGAAAAATGTAGTAAGACAAATAGTATATGTAGGAACTTGAAACTCGAAGAAAACAGAGGTGTTATTTTTTATGTGATGTAAATATTCAGCCTGGGAGTTTTAGTATAGTGTAGCTGTTGCACTTTAAATTCACACTGGCTTATTGCACACAAGCCCTGGGTCTCAGCTGCAGATATTGCAGAGATTCATCTTATTAATGGAACTGCTAATTGGTGTTTGACTTCTAATTATAGTAACAATAGGCCATAACAATCAATCCTCACCTTTACTGGAGCACATTAGGACTCTTTATCATAAAAATTATTTCCTTTGGGACTTACTGTTCTTCTTTCTATCTTCTGGAAGGCTGGCTTTCAGCAAAGGTACAGTATCCCAACTAGCAAGTACTTTGGAAGCTTAGCTAATTAACTGGTAGAGAAAATGCATGGTCCTAAAATATTCAATATCTAAGTACATTAAGAAGTACAATGCTCTTGACAAAATTGTTTGAAAGATAATGGGAAAAGTGTGTCAAAATATGAGCAGTGATGTCTTTTATAATCTTTAAGAAATATATAATTTTGTCTCCCAGTCCTTGGTAGCTTTCCCGTAGCTTTCATCTCCCATAGTGAGAGGAAATCCAAGCAGTTATTCTAAATTATTCTATTTAGTTTTTTCTCTCCAGGATAAATCCTGTGAGATTCATCATCTCATTTACGAGATGAGTCTCAGGAGATGAAAAGCACATACAACTTGATTACATATTCCTATTGATCATCTTCCATCCACAACAATAAAAATCAACTCCAAATACAAATCTAACAATATTACTAATTCATTACTACCAGTACTTTTCTTCATTAATTTTATTGTTTTCAGCATACTTAGCATGTGCAAATATAGCAATTATATGTTGAATAAGAAAAGGTATTCTCCTTACATTGTAGAATAAATAAAAAGGCACTGCATTAGAGCTGATCAAAGTCTGTTCAGAGATATGGGGTCAAATCTTGCTCAAAATAAGTCTTTATAGCACAAGATAGCTGAGCAAGGTAAACTCAGCATGTGTATCAGAAAGTGTGTTTGGCTTCCATTTGAAAAAGGAAGTAGTTTTCAGTATCAGAGAAAGTGTGGTAGAGATGGCTTACCTTGGAGAAATTGTAAAGTTGCCTCTGTCTGTCCAGCCCTCCCTTTTCTTGGAACTTCTTCCTCTCACTGCTTGTGAAGTGAGAACTGGACTGCCATGATGTGCAGCATAGCATACAAAACCAGAGCAGCACTGGTGGAATTATGCAGTGGGTCAGAAGCAGCTGTGGGAGCACCAGAGCCCTGCTTTCACCCCAGTGGGAGCTTTTCAAAGAAAGGCCAGGTGACCTGTGGGTAACAAGGTCTGGCACAGCCTTCCTGGGACATGGCATGGTCACAACCAGAGCTCTTCAGCAGAACTGGTTTTGCTGTAAAGCCTTCCCCTTGCAACAGTTTTCTTACTTAAGAACTTGCACATTTCCTTTAGGAAAAATAGAATAGTATTTGTGAAGAGAAATTTCCAACCATCACCTAAGTACAACCCAATGCTGTGGGGAAAGCACACAACAGCTTTGGGGGCTGCTTATCCATCAGAACTATTACATCAATGTGACCAATTGCTTAATTCCAGTTCTTAAATAACTGTATTTGTATAATTTATTTGTCCTACAGTCCCAAAATATTTCCCTTGATTTTCTACTTGCTGAAGTACCACCTATCCTCTTTCTGTTCTATTAATGTCTTTCTTGACAAATTTTACAATGCAGTTATCCAGTTTCAATACAAATTTCTGCAGTTCTTGGAAAATTGCAGAAATATGAAATTAAGTATTACGGGGCATACTGCACCAATTAATTTATTTTCTTAGTATGATTCAGTCAGTACTCTGATATAATGTAACTGAAGATATTATAGCATTTTTCATCTGCTGGGGTGGGGTTGAGAACTCCATGAATACATGTATATGAAAATATGAGACTTTATAAAGATTATGCAATGTTCTTTCTCTTTCACTTGACATGTTCTAGACCCTAATCACAGTAAGTGAATTCATATTTCTTGTGACTTTGTTGGTATCTGACCTTTAACCTTCAGTGGATTTTCATGTGCAATTTGACAGCTCTAAGATGCTTCTAGAGATAATAATAATAATAATAATAAAGGCAGCAATAATATGCTGGTGGTGTGGACAGGGCAGTCTGTTCCTGGACAGCAAAGCTTGGTTATTTTTAATATATTCCAGTATAAAGGTGGGTGTATGACTACATAGGTAAGAGTGATTGATGATTTGAGAAGAGAAATAAGGAGTTGGAGAACTAGGGATAAATATTTCAAGAATATGAATGCAATATAGTATTCTCACTGTGTTGTATTTGAGAAGGTGCTTATGCAGTCAAAAGAGAAATCAGAAAGACGATGGGTTTTTATAGGGTTTGCAACAATTGAAAACTTATGATCAGCAGTGCCAGCATGATTATGGAGCATGTTTGGTACACGTGAGATTTCATGAGCTTGATTGCCTGGTTCCTGAAGTCCATTTAAGTATTTGGAGTTGTAGTTTTTAATTTTTCCGAAGACTTGGCCAAATTTGTGTACATTTTTTGTGGAAAGAGATGATGCAGCCAAATAAATAATGCATCTATTATTGCCAGAAAGGGAAGATACATAAACAAGTTCTATTTTATACTGTATAGTATTTCTGATTTCTTTCTCATTATTACTGTTTCACATAGACACTGTTGTGTGGAAAGCTTGCTTCAGTCTCTTATAGCTGAAATTTCATTCTGGCTTTTGATACTCGTGCAACAAAACCGGTGCAAGAAGTTCAGCAACATTCATCGCTGTTCCAGTGGACAAATTAAATTTTAGCAAAGCTACAGTATTAGCTGCAGTCAGGAAAGGATCCCGTTTTGTGGACTCTGGTAGGAATTCTGCAGAAAAGTTTGTTCTTGAAGGTGTCTTATTAGCATAAAGCTATCTCTCCATCATCACTTGCTTGGGGTTAATGTTGCTTGAATTGGTTGATGTAATTTTATCCCTTCTTAAAATGTGTAGATTGAGTCATTCTGGGATGAAAGAATGAAAGCATGAAATTTTCAAGTACCTTATATTTTAATAAGGTAAAAATAGACGGAAATTCTTCCAATGGTATAATAGTAAGTCATTTTTTTTAATCAAAGGACACATTTTTCTCAATATCACACCGTATGCCATTTGCATGAAGTATATATGAATAATAATGACAAAACTTTGCAGACCTCAACAGCACCAAATGCTTGTTACTATGCTGGTATGGTCCCAGAAGCAGCAGTCGTTGCCTTGCTCCAAAAGGTTTATTATCCTTTCCCTGCTGGCAATTCTGTCAACACACCTGGTGTAAGGGGCAAGGTCTCTGAGAAGTCTGCTGTCTCCCTTTAGCTATTAGTCTCTTTCCTTGTACATGGCAGGCAATACCCATCTGCTGCATACTTCTGCTTTGTGAAAAGCAAAAGTATTCCTATAAAAAAACATTTTAATGTATGGTATTAATGTCCCTATCCAATTCTGAACATTGAAAGTTCAGGAGGGGAGAGAAGAGCACCTGTGATAACCATGCTTTTAATTGCTCACTAACAGAAATGTAGTTACAGCTGTTGAGAATATGACAGGTTTACTTCATAGAATGAGCTATCTGTGGTTGTGCAACCAGTATGTTTGGAATTTTTTTATCCCCTCTGTATCTTGGATATTTATGGGTATTTCAGAATACACACTAATTGATATATAAGCATGCTAAAAATAGTTATAAAATAAACTTCAGTCCTATCTGGTACACTGTATTCTGGTGATTCACATTTTATTTTTTAATGCCTTTTTCTTGTGCAGTTAGACATGAACAATCTATTCTCTTAACAGGACTGCTCATTTATCAAGTGTTCTTTCTTTATGGCATTAAAAAGGCTACCTTCTTTTTGCTCTCACATAAAAAGATTCCATGTATTTCAGGTGTCATTAGTACTAGAGATTTAATGTCAAGGTTAGTGCACCTTATCTTTCAGCTACATTGAATACAATTACAGACAAACTCTTCAGAGAGATTTCAGAGAAAAACTGGAAGTAATAAGTCAAGCTGGTGGTCTCAGAATAGCTGAGAGTGCACAGGAATGGGAATTTCTGTTAATAGTGGTTCAAACTGTCTCCCATAGTCATTGCAAATGAAATTGTAGACATGCTTCAGTCTTGCAGGTCTGAGAAGCAACTAATAAAATGTAGGAAAAAGTATATTCATAAAATTAATTGTTGGTAGCCTGTTTCTTGCATTTACCTACAAGACCTTTTATTTGCCTTCATGTCTTTTTAGCTGGTTTTAGTGCAAGTATTTAAATATTTTGACTAAATAAATCACTGAGTAGTCAAAACTATTTTTAAACCATGATGTGAAGTTTCTTATGGAATAGATGCATGAGATGTAATTGGAGGATACATGTTGTCGAGGGGCTGTAGAGCAAATATGGGTAATCCTGGATGGATGGGCACCCTGGGTATTACCCACAAGCAGTCTGGCTGACACATGCTGCCATCATATGGGAAGGAATGTTGGTAATTTCCATAACAAAATATGTGATTTTCTCCATAATCATGTTCCTCCTGATTTCTGCTCTGGTGACAGCAAGGTCATCCAGTCTACAAATGAATACTTTGGTTGATACCTCATCTTTTGAGGGTTTGGTCAACATACATTATTCAGTTCTGAGTTCTACTGTCTGTCTTTGCATTGTGTATCCTACCATCACATTTTCCCCTAAGCCATGCTACAGCAGCTGCTGCCAAAGCTTTTGATCACCTCCTGTCTTGCCATGTTTTGACTCTTGCTTACAATACCTAAAACTTGTTCACTTCAGTAAGCCAAAAGGAAAGCTTTCATGCTAACTTCATCGTAAACTCTTCTCATGGCTTGCTCTGCTTTCACCCCATCAGTTTTAAATGTCTTATTTTTATCTTTGACTATTAGAAATATAATACATTTGTTTTAAGGAAACAGCAGTTGTTTTGTTGTTTCTAAACCAGTTGCAGTTGTGCAGAGGTGGGCTTTCTTGTGTGCAGTTTTTTTTGGCGTTGGCTGCTGGTGTTCATTTTTGAATTAACATTGCAGAATTTAAATGTAGCCTGAATTATGTGAAAACTTAGCATGGAAATAACTCTGTAAAACTTCTGTATGATGTTTGCTGTGATCTGTTTAGACCTTTAAATTACCCTGATGTTCTTTGTGTCATATAATGAATCAGGGTTTGCATTTGTTTCACATTGCACGGGTTTCATATTTGCTTCATATTTGCTGGTGTCTGCCTGCAAAAGTGCCACCTTGTTAGGGTAAGTGATTTTGTCAGTAATAGAATGAGTTGGTACAAAGGACAAGTAGTAGGATGACCTTTTTGCAAAATATTGATGTTAACTAAATGTAGCAAACAGTGTTTTACTAGAGTATCTCTTTAGTTGTCATAAGACTGGCATTGACTGGAATTAATGGAATTCTTTTTAATTTTGTAAACATTTTTTTTAAGACTCTATTAAATAAAACTTGATTTTTGTCTTTCAAATTATTTCAAAGCACAGATAAAATTTTTTTGGTCAGTTTAACTAGGAAATTCTGTAAGTGGATTGTCAGACTGAGGATGTGCTATTAACATTGGTTTGTTCTTTAGCCACTGGCTAAGCATTTGTTGAGGGTGCAAGAAATCCAGGTTTGGCTTTCTTGAGAATTTGAAAGGATGCAAAAGTACTTCTCTGTCTGAATTTTCAGAAAATTTATCTAAACACAGGGATATAGGACATCTAGGTCAGGAATGCCTGAGTTTGTAATATTGTTTCCCTCCCGGTAACTTACTTAGCAGAGCAGGATCTGGAGTCCAGGTTTCCCACCTTTCTCTCCTGTAATCTCCTGCATACTGACTTTTTTCACTCTTTTGCCATCTGGCCGAATGAATAATTCAAGATTTTGTGTAACAGCAGAGTAACTCAGCAGGAATGGCTGAGGAAGGAGGTGTGGGGATGCCCTGGCCTGGAGAGCTGGGTGGCTGCCTGATGGGAGACCCAGGTTTCCAAGTGGTGCACCACATGCTTCAGAAGAGGAGCTTGGACTGGAAAGACAATTCTCTGCAGTAAGGTTGTCAGGTGGCATGTCCAGTACCTAAGTTCTTCCTCTCTTTCATGGTTTCATGACTTCCAAATGCTGGTTGACACTTGGAGTTTGGGGGACACTGGCATGTTTCTACGCAATAGATGTATCCTTGCTTGTGCTGACAAATCTTTGCTTTTGCCTCATTACATCTTTTCACCTCCGTACCATCTATAAACACAAGAAGGCAGGAAAATAAATGTCTGCAACAGTAATTTGCTAACTGGAAGTCAACATATGCAGCTGACTAGAAAGGTACTTTAAATCATCTTATAGGTGTTTTCTCAGAGATGACACTCTAGTTAATTGAGACAACTGTTTTTTCCACCTGCTGTGAAGGATGAGTTGCCTTTTGGACACTTAAATATTTCCGTGCTGTTAAAGCAGCAGATTGAAAAGCAGATGAGAAAGTTCAAAGCCAAGGCTGAAAGTTCAGTTTCAACTTTTAGTTTTCTGACTTTTGTTACTGTGTGTCACAACCTGTTGTTCTCACTTAGAGATATTAATTAGGAAATATCAAGTTTATTAATTTAAAATTGGTTATCTTTCTTCACAGCAAATGACAATGAATTTCATTCCTTTTATATCCTGTGTTAGATAATAGTTGAGAGAATAATAGATTCCAGGGACCTTTGATCTACCATTACTGTAAAATAAAAATAAAACTTATTCTTTTTTTCCCACTGACCATAATGATTTTAACCTTGTGTACTAATTTGAATGGGCTTGTGGGGGCAGAGTCTTAAATGAGACACAAATGAAGGAAAAATTGCTAATGCTGCCACTGTATATCTAATGAGCACTGTGTAATAAACCATAACCTCTTCAACATTTCTGTGGAAAATGGTGTGATTATTTTGGATGGCTGGCCCTCTGTGTATGGCTCATTACCATCTGGCATAATGTGTATTGATATAGCCTGTAATTGTCAACTCTTATTTGACATGCTGCCTTTAATAAATGTGACTTGCATGGCTAGAACCTCCTAATGATTATATAGAAAACTGTAATTAAATAAAATATGTATACTTATGTAAAATACACACCCTTATATCCATAAAATAATTTTGTAGAAGGTCTCTGTTTTTCTTTATCTCCTGTTCTTAGTGGGAATATCTGTATGTGTTCCCAGGTTAGTACTGCATTGCCAGTGTGGATACCTAAATATGCAAAGACAGACATGAATCTTGAGTGTAGGTTGTTTCCTCTTGCAAATACATTTTGAAATATTTATTTTCTATGCACAGTAAGACAGAATTAATATACCTGTCATAATAGAACAGGTTCTCTGCCTGATAGTGGCTTTGTATGCCCCTGTGCTGGGAATGGGAGGTAACTCTGGTGCGCCGAATGGGCTTTGGTTTTGGTGTTTCTCCTGAAGAACATGGCTGAAATAAATACATTTGTAAATCTCAGGGCTGTAAGTATTTATACCTCCTTACAGAAAAATGGGCTTCTCGCCAGTGGTAAGTTTTCAGATAGAAGGATGAACATATGCTGCTAAATCATCTTCTGTGTATTATCTGAAAAGTTTCCTTTCCTTGCCTTTACTGTTCATTCATATATAAACAACTAAGAGATATCATTCTGGCAGTCATATTGGCTGCCTTGCAAAACAGGATTTCCCCAACTTTAATAAATTTTAATATTTGTGCAATGGGTGTTCATCATTTGTTACCTTCAATGGCACTGATGATGGAGAGTCCATTGTTGCTCTTTGTAAGAGATTTTGGAAAGTGCCTTCCCTTTATTCTTTTTTGGATTTCCTTAGGTTCAGGCTACCGGATCTTATTTTGTTTGCTTGATAATCAGCATATTCTGTTGAATTTGTTTTCTGTAGTATAGATGCTTAAACTTTCTTTAAATATCTGTGACCAAATTTACTGATTCAATATTAGCTTTCTCCATGCATAAAATAACTTTTGTTCCTCACTTCATCTGTTTTCTTGGCTTTGATTGTTAGGACAAAAATGTTGACAAGAGTCACACTTTCTCAAACTCTTCATGACTGAAGTTTTCAGGTGATACTTTTTACTGATATCGGAAACTTAGGGTTAAGAGAAACACTACTTTTGCTAATATTCCCTTAAATCATCTGTGGATCGTACTGGTCTACTTGACCACAATTGCATTCTGTATCTTAGCTGATTATCTCAGATGACCTGTTCTTATACTCTCCTTCCACCCTTTTCCAAACTTTGGGTCCTTTCTTCTCGAAAGAGTCTGTAGTTCTGTATGTATGTGGTCTGCATTGAGATATTCTGATTGATCTTTTTTTTTGCATTGCATATTTTAACTTGAGTGAAGCATATTGAACCAACTCAGCTGACTCCGTGTTGAGGGTGGTTCACTCTCTTTGCTGTTTATTAACTGTGTTATTCCTTTTCTCTTGCCTTCTCTCCTGAGTGTAAGTTCTCTGGACCTGCTAACTGTAAAATCTTAGCCACTCCTGCTGTTCATGACCAATATTCACTTCTGGGCTAAGAGATATAAACACCTACTTGTGTAAATATGTTGCCTAAAATATAACAGGTTTACTACAGCTCCTTGCCTTTAAACGGTTTTGTTTCTGCTGAATCTTACATAATGGACGAATGCAGTTCTTAAAAGTTGTTCTTGGTTTTGAGGATTTTTAATAGATCTCTTTTTAAATTGCCTTTGCTCAGCTCCCTGTCCATCGCTGCATTTTCTCACCCAGTCCTTTAGCAATTTTCTTCCTTGCCTAGTTTCTCTGGTTTGTATTTGTTCCTATCAGTTTTTCAGTTTGTCTAAGCTAGATAGGGAAGGAATTATAGCTGATTCAACTTTGTCTAAACCTCTTTCTTTTTTTTTTTTTTTTTCTTTTTGTTTAATCAGCTGAGTCTTTTTAATTGGAGATTTGTGGCTTTTTGGTCATGTAGCAAAATATTCATAACGAGTTTCCAAAAAAGGATTCACATTTTTCTTTTTAATTTATCTAACTGATTCAGCTTGTTTTATCATTGAAAATGTTGCTCATGTATACTATATGCCTGTGAATTTTATCTGTCACATTTGTAAAGAATGTTTGTATACTGGTTTGGATTATATTGTTTTCATATAACAAAGGCACTGAACTCCCATTCACTGGTACCTAAATTTTTCTGGTATGAGATCTTTGTAGCAAATTTAATCTTTATGTGAGAGAATTCGGGTTAAATGCAACATTTCTTGAGCTGGCAAAATTCTTTTTAGAAATTCAGCTTAGAGTCAATACATTGTCAATATACCCAGGTATTGCCAATATACATTATTGCATGGGCGTATTGAACACTGAGTATCTGCATCATTATTTACAAAATGAGAGAAGTAGGTCTTTGAGGAAGTAAACATCTTAGCTTCTGCTATTACTTGATGAAGTACTTAATATAGTCTACATAGCTGTTCATATAGTCTATAGCAGATACTAACTGGAATTTCAGCCTGCTTTTTATTAGAAGTTTAAATCTTGATAATTGCCTTATAAAAACACAATATTGCATTTGACAGCTTTACTTCATTCTGGAAATGTGAATCTTCCCATAGGGATAACCAGTGATTTTAAAATGTGATTATGATATGTGATTTTATAAATTTGACAATATACTTATAAATTAGTAGCTCTAAATTTTATTATTGATTTTTTTACATCAGTGTTCAAGTAATCCAAGAAGTCTTTTTCCAGATAACTTACTATTTTTTTTCTTTCTATCTTTAGGTGAATACTCAGGTTTTTTCCTTTGGTTTGATCAGTTAGGTTAAGCTAGCCATCCTTCCTTTAAAAATAAAAAAGCCATAAAACCTAAGCTGTAAAGCTGTGGAGTTTTTTTACAATACTTACGTAAGTACTAGCTCATGTCTTGAGTCTGTTTCTTCTCAAGCAGTGTAGGAAGGATCTCTGAGAACAGGAAAAGTGATTGATACCTCCCTTTTTAAAGTTTCTAGTGCTTATGAAATCTGTAATAACTGAAATATGATCCAAAGCCATCTAAGTTTCACATATCCTGGTTTGTAGGGATTAAAAACATACCTAAACCAGTCACCCCATATCACTGTTCTTTTAATACCTGTCCCTTGCAAAACGTCCTTTGTATTCTTCTTGCTAATAAAGTCTCAACATGACAAGATCTGTCTGTACAGCAAGTGTATCTGGATTCTTACCGTGTCAGCCCAGCCTGCTTATTCCTCATAGTTCATACAGCTGCATTGTCACTGGTTTCTGGATCTTACAGTAGCTAGGTACTTCTTACTGAGCAGATTTCCTCCTGATATTTCCTTCTTTATTGGTCCCAGCCTGCGTGCCTGCCTCTGGGAACTGGAAAACATCAGTTTGACTTTAGTGATTCTGGTGGTATTTTCCTCCTGTCTTTTCAGATTAACACTTTTTCCTTTTATACCAAGCTTGAGGTAGCGATCCTTACCAAGATCTGTCTGGATTCTCTCACCTGTTTTCCATAAGTGATGCTTTTGTTTCCAGGCTGGGATTATTTTCTTTTTTTCAGGCTATGTGACTTGAAGTGTGCCGTGATAAGGCCAATCCTACTCAAGGAAAATGTGCTATAGGTTGTGATCACTGTTCTTATGGCCACTGAATATAGGAGTAAGCCAGACACAAGTTCAGGAGTTAGAGCTTTGTTTTGTTAGGGTGATTGTGCATTCTTGCCATCTGGTATGGGTGGCTGGCTCCCAGGCTGGAGGGCTCCTGGCTATGCTGTGGTGACACAGTGGTGGCCGTGTTGGCACATCAGTGGCACTGGTCAGAAACTGATACAAGTTAGTTCACTTGCCTGTTGCTGTCTGGAGTACAAAGTGGAATTGGTTGTTCTGTGATAGCTCTAACAGTGAAGCCAAGACCTGCAAAAATGCTTCTTCAAAATTCCTGCACTAAGGAAGGGAACAGGACCTTGACTTCAAGTCAGGCTTCTCACTCTCCACTGCCAGCTACCTACAATGCTTATGGAAACTGGCTTGCCAAGTTCAAGTGAATGGCTGCCCACTAAAAATCAGAAAACATTTTCAAATCCCAAAATGGGCTGAGGGAAGATCTTACTAAGACAAAATACGGTAAAGAACCTAAGCAATAATTAGTGGTGGGGGTGGCAGAGAGTGAAAATATGTTTTCAAAAATAAATAAATAGAAGTATATGAGGGAGCACTGGTAGAAATTTTGCTTCGAAAACTTTGTGATACTAGAAAGAGAAAGAGATGAAAGAGGTAGGATATGTAGCCAGTTTAAAAATAAACTGGTTGTTAGGAATGCAATTAAACACTACAGTCAACAAACTTCATAGACCTGGTGTCTTTCAGCTTGATTTATCTCTCAGATGGAAGATTTTCCTATATCTTAAAACCAAGATAGAAGGAACCACAGAAGTCTTGGTCTTTAACTTTATTAAAGGATAGGTGTGGGTAGATGTTTTCTGCTGATGAACAGATAGAAGAGTCGTGGTAATACGGTGAATATTTGGTGCTCTCCTCCAATCTGCTGCTTTACCCTGAAAATTTTTCCTGTTAGTGAAATCACAACATCTGCCACACATGTTGAGTGGCTTAAACACCTGCACCCCTGCCATTTAATTTCTTATAAAAGAGACTATACACCGAAGATGGGAATGAGACTTCCCATCACTATGATGCTATTTGTTACTCACTGCGTTGTTCCTCTAATCATGATTTATTAACCATGGCATTGACTTTGACAGGTGAATAGGAAAAAGAATGGTAAAAATTATTGTCCTTTCTTGTTGTGTAACTAAGTGAACTGTCTTGGTGCAGCACCACCCAGTACCCTGAGCATACAGGATCAACTTGAATGTAATTTAAACACCTTCTTGTCTTCGTAGCACTTTTCTTTGTGTTCACTGTTCACAAAAAAAGTAAAATCAGGTACCAAGTGCTGCCCAAATACATAGTCAGTACCTGAAATAATTACTTTGATTCTTTAGTTAAAGCTTTTTCATATGTAATTTTCCATTAAAGACACTATTTCTTTTTATTTCAAATTCATAGGTGTGTGTATATAAAGATTATTATAGTTGTCACTGAAATGGAATGGATGCTGATATTTTTAATTTTTTTTTTAATCCTGACTGTAAGGCTTTTCATTGAAACTAATCCTTTTTGTATTGAAGGGAAACTATTGAATTGACAATTACAAAGAAAATGTTCAAATCTTGGGTGTGTGCTGTTACTCACTTTAATTCAAAGCTTCAGTGATAAGAGTTCTTAAAGAATTTTTGATCTATCAGTTTCATTATCTTTGTTCATTGTAGTTGCTTCAAAAATTTTCAAATATGTTTTTTAATGGCTAATTTAAGTCTTTGGCCCATTTCTGTGAAATATCATGCCTAAAAATGACATTTTAATTACTATATATTTCTTTGCATAACCTGTCACCCTTGAGAAGCCTAGTGTAGCTGATAAAGAAAGGTAAACTAACTCAAGTTCAATACATCTGTACTATTTAATGTCTCATTTATCATATGTTGTACAGAATCCTGTTATTTCTTTTTAGAGTAGGACTTGAAATTAGGGATTTTGGTGGTGGTTTGCAGGGAATTCTTACTTCAGAGGTGAAAGGCGTTAGAAATGTGTAAGCATTTGATGATAAAGCTTTCCTGATTTTTAGCACACTTTCATTTAGGAACTTTGTATGTTTACAAATGTTGACTCTTTTCTCAGTACTACCTTGTACCAAAGTTAAGTGCAGGTAATTCTTGAGGCAGACACTTCTTTTTTTTTGTGACTGTAGGTTCTGGAGCAATAATAGGAGATGGAAGCAGTCAGAGTTTGTCATCCCGTTGCCCTGTTTCTAAGTCCAGTATTGCTAAAACATTATTTTTTTGCATGTTGGGATTGGCTGCTTTCAAATACAAAATTATTTAATCTGAATTGTATTCCAGATGGGGAAAGCTGTGTATAGTATTTCTTCAGCCATTTAGCAATAGCTTCATAACAGCAGTGTTTATTTGTGGGATACTGGTCTTTACAAGGAGGATCACATCAAGGATCCGCCTGTATCTGTGGCACTGTGGACTTGTTATTGTGCCTGGGTATTCTAGAGATTATCACAAAAAGCATTTAAAAATGCATTTCCTGAGATTTCTGCAATAGCATTGATTCTTGTATTTTTAGTCTGCTAGGGAGAGAGTGGAAGAGCAGTTTGTAAGATCAGAATTAGACATATATTATCTGCCTAATACGGTTCTTGTTAGCACAAATAATGTGAATACTATTTGAAGAACAAATGGATTATAGAAAAAGAAATGAAAACATCCAGATCCTGAGCATTTGGAAAGCATGACACTGATGTATTTGTGTAACCTTTTCATGAAGAGCGATGCTGAAGTCGAAGAGGGGATTTTCATTTCCTTCATTAAAAGCTTATTAAATGAAGAAATAGGACAGTCGTTGTTTTGCTTCAATAGTTGGGGGTCACAGAGGCGGGCCTGGTCTCCTCAGGATATTAATGCCTGCTTTCAGCTGGGGGAAATGAGCCGTCCCTGAGTTAGCTGCAGCTTTATGTGCTCGTCACTAGGGATCCCCATATGTCCTGGGATCTGCGGCAGTCGGAAATGGCAGAGCTCGGCGGCGGGGAGCAGAGGGCTCTCATTGCTATTCATAACAGGTAGCTCGGCTCAATCTGCCCAGAGCAAGTCTGTTTAATGTTGATCAGCTGTCCATCTGATAAACCGAATTGATACGGACATTTCCTCCAAGGGCTGCCCTGACAATGACAGCAGGAGCATCGGGATGTCTTGTTAGTCTTTTTCTCCGAGCTTGAAAATTTATTAACCCTTTGTTAGAGCCGAGCCAAGCATGATTACAATACTGCAACTGGGCTGTGTGAGTTTCTCCCTCTCCTCTTTGAAAAGCAGCCTCAACCTTCAGATTTATTGTCTACTTGGAGAATGACTGTTTTGGTTTTTGAATTGTTTTTGTCCGCATGGAGCCAACAATTTGTGAATTATAAAGGCAGCTTTTAGAACAGCTTAGGGTTTTTGTGCATGGCAAAATATATCAGGAACCCCTATTTATCCTCTCCCTCCAGCTCATCTGCCTTTTGTGTGCCTGCCCAGGCCATATGACCATCCCAGCTCTTCTCTCTTGCTAATTGGTACTGACCTCTGCCCTGAAACAGGTGCTGCTGGGGCTGTTCACAGGCCACATGTATTTGGGGCAGAAGGTGACTTTAGATTAATATGGTTTGGGGCAGTTGGAACACATGTGCACTGTCCAGAGGAAACAGAATTCATTTTCTCAGCACAGTGCTAGTACTGAGGCAGAATCTACCATATACTAGCAGGTGTATTTCTACATGAAGGTATGGAGCAGTTTGGTTACTCAATGAATCAGTACTTCATTTTTCACATTCTGAATAAGCACAGAGAACATAACAGGCCTTTGTACTGCATTGTAATTAATTACAACTTTAAGGCCTTTGGTCATCTGTTCAGTTCAGGGCATGAATTGCAGTTTTGCTCATATGTGAAATCTCCATGGCATAAAGGGAACTGCTTGAGTCAGAAAAGATGGGAATGTGCTGAAGATTCTGTAAGAATGAGTCCTGTGTGTATTCAGCATTAAAAAGATGCTCCAGCGCATTGCTCTGTTTCCCCCTCCCCTTGTCCCCGCACAGTTATTATGTCAGCTCAGAACGACAATGGAGTGTTGAACAAAGGTGACGTCTTTGGGCTCCTTGGAGTGACAGTCACTGTTAAGGGCTACGGGGTTGAATGGGGGAGGGGAGGAGGGGGGGGAGGAGAAGGCTGTACTAATGACTCTTTTTCTTGCCTTTTCCAAAAAATTAAAATAGAGAGCAAGCCTCTATGGAATATCCTCTGTGGTAAGCCTCTCAGAGGGATTTGTAACCACCAAACCCAGAATGTATCACACTATGTGTTGGAATAAGAAGTGACTTGTAAACCTATCTAGTAAAACTGACCCCTTTGCTAGACAGTCACCTTTGCTGCTTTTGACTAAAACCACCAGTGAAATACCATTAGTACACAGTTCTAAAACATTCAGCTGTTTTTCCTCTCCTGCCTGAACCCTTCCCCTTTGGTAGTATTGAGCTGCAAGGTATTCTGTTATTAATTTAACTCTAATTTGTGCAGTCATTGACTGCAGCATTCTTACGTTGTTTGGATTGGCTTGCTCAGGACTCCCCTGCTGATATGTCCTTTGTTTCTTTCCATCATTACTTTCTGCTTGGCATTTTCTTCATGTCACTGTCCCTCAAGCTTCTGGTAGACAAAACAGAAAAAGAAAGCACCATGAGGACTATATTGATTGTTTTGCTTTATTTTGTGAAAGAATTCAAACAAAGGGCAGCATTCTCCCAGGTGGAACCTGTGGTACCTGTGGCTTGCCTGGAAATACTTAGTGACAGTTCTCTGTGTTTAACATCTCCTGGTTGTGGCTTCTAGAAGTACATAGAAGAGCTACGTGATCATTAATAAATACCTGTTTAGCACATGTGGTCATTTGTTTATTTTTACTAAGAATCTCTGTTCTGTTCATAGCCTCAAACATAATTGTGCTTTTTCTTTCTTTCAGTCAAAGAAGTCTGGCTGAGATTACAGAGCTGATCCATACTGCCTTTCTGGTGCATCGTGGCATAGTAAACATCGGGGAGCTCAAGTCCTGTGATGGCCCACTGAAGGATATGCAGTTTGGGAATAAAATGGCTGTTTTGAGTGGAGATTTTCTTCTAGCAAATGCTTGCACAAGCCTTGCACAGTTGCAGAATACCAAGGTAAAAAGAAAAAATTCCTCTATTGCCAAAGCAAGTAAATATTAGCAAGTATTTTGAAAGAGAGGCCCCCTAAAAAAAATCAGCAATTATGTATGTATATATGGAACATCATTTAAAAATCAACATGCTTACATTATAGATGTAAATTTGAAAGGCTGCTGCTGCTGTGAACATGTTTACCACTCTTCTATGAAATTACTATGGTGAGGTCTTTTGTATACATTCTGAAGCACTGTAGTAATGGATGGGCGATTAATTTGGTGAATTTAAGGCGTATGAAGTGGCATCTTCATGACACATCAGGCTACAACACCTCTGATAAACTGGCAGCTGAAGACATGTTCAGTGTGTTATTTTCTTTTACTTTGTGCTTTGTGAAAGGTTTTCTGTCGTAGATAATTTGGGGAGCAAAAGGCTTTACTGCTTTGACTCAGGTGACTTTTTGCTTTTAATATTGTTAGGGATTTGTATTTGCCTCAATATTGGGTTGTCCTACTAACATGGATAAATTGGCTTTTAAAGGACAGCTGCAATCCAGCTGCTTAGCCAAACTATTTGGAAACTTTACAGGGAGATGTTTTTAATGAGAAACAAGTTGTGTATATGTATTATCTTAGAAAATGAAACTGATGGTGACATTAAGAGATCCTCTCTCTAGTCAGTTCTTCTTTTTGTCAGATAGGATCAGCTACACAAAGTCATTCTTGACCCCCATTTATCAACCTTGTTCTTAAAACCCCCCATGATGGAGAGAGATTCCTGGGCATCTCTGTGCCAGCCTAGTGTAACACCTAACTGCTTGTATGGCTGAAGAGCTAAGTGTGCCATTCCAGTGGAAACAGAAACACAGTACTCTTTTGCAGAGGTGCTTTTCATACATTTGAAGATTGCTGTTGTGTTATAATGTAAAATAAATGTTTGTCATGTGCAATTGTCAATAATCAGCATTGTAATTCTGAGCCTAAGGAGTCCACTTTTTCTCCTTGTGGTAGCTGAGTATTTTTGTACTCCTTTGATCATGGATATGACAGTTTCTCTCAGGAGTGGTGTCATTTTCTAACACAGAGCTGAGATTCGAGAGAAGAGACAGAAAATTAGATGTCAATCTACTGGAATAGTGGGTTAAGCCTTTATGGGGCTAACTTGTACTAAATATTGGAAAAAAAATTAAGTAGTCCATACCATAACCAAAATGGGGTGTAATTCATTTTAGTAATTATTATTAATTTGTATCGGTTCATTTTTTAGTACCCTGGAAGTTTCTCAAGACAGACCAAAGGATTTAACCCCACATCAGTTTTCTGTTTCAACATAAGAGGAAACTTTTACAAAATGTAGCAAGTATTACTTTGCATTTAGTACATCATTAAGTATTGCAGCAGGAATGTATAATCCCTGAAGACTTGCCAGGAAACAAGCCTACAGTGAAATGAAGCACAAGTGCAAAGAAATACTTTTTTTTTTTTTTTTAAAAGCAATCATTATACTGCATGTTGGAAAATTCTGCCAAAACATTTTAGCACTTTTTTTCATTTTTCTGACATCTAAATACTTTCATAGCTTCTACATACGATAAGTGGGATGCCATTATGGAAACTGATTGACTTAGTAAATTATTCTTTTTCATACGTCTAACCGTACTAGCAAAGTTAGAAAAATTGAAGTACAAGCTATAGAAATCTCTTGACAGGTGCAATGATTTAAACATACTGTATTTATTCTTTTGTAAATGATGAATTTTCAAATCTGGCATCTGTTTTTTAGCAGTGTGAAATAACTGTGACTTTTTTCCTTCATAATGTTTTGTGTTCTTTGATGTAAAAAGTAAAAATCACAGTACTGCTTTTTTTGCTGGCATTTAGCAAATTGGCTAATGAAGTGAGCAGCATTTTATTGTGCATGGTACTGACCGTGGTAGCTATAACCTCCATACACATGCATAGCTATTGTATAGACCAGAATTTAAATTAAAGGGGATTTTAACATAACTGAACTCGCTGCTACCAGGATAATTTTATTGTGCTGTTAAATTCTTGTCTGAGCTTGTGTATGATGCATTTATCTCTCTGCTTCTCTCGGGGCTGACAATTAGACGTGAAATTCTGTAGTCATAATGAAATGCAGAGCTATTTTATAATTGCCAAGGGTAAAATTAGCAAAGTCAATTATTTTCCCTTAGGCTTTTCCCTGTAGATATTAAAAGGCTGCAAGGTAATTGCCTTAGGTAACACTTTGATTTTTAAATAACATTAAATATAGGAATTGTTGTTGTTAATTCATAGTAATTTTCTTCTTCTTACTACTGTTACAGGATGTAACTGTAATGATGTTAACAAGAACCAAGGCTCAGGGTTTGTGGTTTTGGGATTTTCTTTTAAAGAAATGCTCATACCTCTCATAAGTTTGCTAAAGTTATGCCAAAGAAGATTTTGAGGTGGTGTTTTGGGTTTTCTGGCTTTTTATCTCTGAGGTACAAGGACTCTAGATTTCTTGAAATGTCAGTTAGAAATCCTCCTATAAGGTAAACTGCTGTTGTGCTATTACAAAATCATTGCAAATTTTGGGTTTTTTGAGCATATAGCAATTCAGAAGAAAGCATTCCCATTTTCTGCTTTGTGAAATCATGACACATTAGTTATGAATACAAAGTTGGCATCAACTGAAGCTTAAAATGTTGAAGGGCAGATGCATGTGTGTGCTGCATTTATGTAATCATGGCAAAGTTCTACATCTTTTAAGTTAATAAAAACTGTTGAAAATGAGCTAATTTCTTCAAAAACCTTTGCAGTACAAGATGTTAGATTGATCAGATCACGTGTTAACAATTCTTTTGTATCTTTTGTACATTCACATTAACTTTTTGATCACCTTATATAAACTAATCTTTTGGTGGCTCTTTTTTGCCTGCTGATTGCAGTGATGAATTATGTTGTTGATTGAAAATTATATTGATAAAATCTTACTTCAGAACTGCATCCTGTAATGGATTGTTTATTGCTAATGCATGGATTTTAGAACAGAATTGAGCCCAAAAATGAATTGGTTTAGGATCTTTTAGTAGTTGTTGTATCAATAGTGGTATGGTGAACCTTTGGCAAGGAAGGGAACGTTTGTGTTTTGCTACTTAACTAACAAGGCAGTAGTGTGTGGTAACGTGCTGATTTATTGGGTTGGGGTGTGTTTATATGGGATGACAGGGTTATTTTGATAGATTTTCTCATTTTGAGGTTGCAAGACTCTGATACTAGGATCTTGATAAGATGTATGTAATATATATGTGGAAGTCATTGTAAACATGTAGGTGTGGGGTGAAGGAAAAGTAAATTATGTTTGCCTAACAAAATAGGGTATCTCCTAGCTATCCTGTGGGATATGTGACCATAAGCAGTTTTAAATAAATGTACTAATAAATTATTAAGAAGTGTAAAATGATCCGTTCTTTGTTGCCATCTGAAGACAGTATGGCTTTAACATTTGTTACTTTGCTTTGCCAAGCCAAGGATGTGGGGATGAAACTGCTAAAAGCAAGTATTTTGAATGAAAGTCCTTCTTTGACTCTGGTAGCAAAAAGTGTTGGGTTTTGTCTTTGATTTCTGCTTATGTAACCTGTGCTTCCTGTGATATTTTTAGGCTGGCATTCAGATGCAAACATAGCAAGAGTAACAAACATTAATTGGCATTTTTGTCACCTGTCATGTGAACGTGAGATATGGGCATTTTACCACAAGTGAAGTGTGGATACTGACCATGATATTATCAAATAATATGCTTTTCCAGTGTTTATAACAGAGAATTTGGAAGAATCTGTCACAGCATTAAAGCTGGTGCTTCCTTTAGCATCTGAATCATCAGTTGTCTTACGAAACTATAGAGGAGGTGCTTAAAAGACATAATTAAAACCAGTCTTGATGCTCTTACACTCTAAAGAGAATGATACATAGAACTTCAGAAGGCTGAAATGGTGCATTTTAGTGCACTGACTAGAAAATGATGAAATGAACTGCAAATGCATTTTTTGCAACTTCATAAACTGATAAGAAGGGATCCCTTTGCATTTAAAGAAAGAAAATCCACAAACCAGCCAAATAACCAAAACAAAACCAGCAAAACACAGCATATACAAAACAAAAAATAAAGTCCCCAAAAGAAGAAAAGGCCTATCCCAAAAACCTGAAGTACATGTTATGGTACTGTTCTCTGTAGTTCTTACTGAAATCTCAAGAATTGACTCAATTTTTTGCCACTGTAATTGAGTAAATTCTTGAAATTATTAAACTCTTCACAGAAACACTTCTAAATCTCCAGGCTGAAAGCTTGGAATTGGATTTAAGAATCTTCCCTGTCAATGCAGAGCTCTGCCAGAAAACCACATTGTAGAGCATTGTTTTATTAAGTATTATTTGTTTGTAAATAAACAGTAGCACAGATGTAGTGCTTATATAGTGGTTCCATTTCCTTATGTTAAGTTATGTATTTCTAAAGACGTGTGTTGTTTATCAAATAAGCCTTGTGCTTACATAAACATCAGTAAGTTACTCATTTAAGTCTTCCTATGTCTTCCTGTTGCGCCCACCTGAAGGTGCCCTGCACTTTACATAAGAACTTTTATCATGAGCTATGGTTTCTACGCCTGTAGCACCGGTTGTGGTCTAATGGGGATGGCTCAGTTTGGAATTTAGGCAACTTGGTTCCTTGGTGTCCAGTGAAGGATACAGAGAATATCCTCTTTCTGAAATTACACCAGTTGCTTTTTTGATGTAAATTGGTAAATTGACATTTTTGGGCATTGACAAACAAGTCAGGTAGAATCTACAGTTTTAATTTTTACGTGTCATTTAACAAAGGTGTTACTTGTATCAAACTTCTATTCCTTGAACAATTTCAAGAGAAGAACATAAATTTGTAAAAAAGACCCATCACGAATCTGCCAAGAAATACCCTTTTGAAATGGAAACTACATGTTAATAGTTGCCAGTCTAAAGGCAACCATTAGCAGCTATTGACTTATAATAGATTCAAATTACCATCCCTCAGAGCAGTGCCTCATTTTGTTAGAGGTAAGTAGAAGGTCCTCCTTCGTAAATGTAGTTGAGATGAGTTATTTTCAGAGCAATGAAAGTTACTTTGAAAAAGATTTTTTTTTCATTATCTGTGGTGGAATATATGAACCATAATTATCTGCTAAGCATATATTTTATTATCTTTTACATAAAACAAACAGAGACCTTTATAATCTGAATTTTCCTACTAGGATTCAGTAACTTTATTGTTCAAAGAAGGCATAATGAAAAAAATCACAGAGAAACAGAGAAACATTGAGAACCAGAAGTAACATGTTCTCTCTCAGTTACAGTATTCATATAGAAAACTGAAGGTGGTGATAAAACCTTTGTCAAAACTTTTATGTATTTTTAATTGTTTTTAACTCTTTGCCTTTGCTCACATATTGACTTTCTTTTTCTTCCCTAATACAAGCTGCTATTGGAGATGAGTATCTTTAAAATGATCAACTTACAGAGCAGCTAGGTGACAGGAATTTGGTAAGAAGCAAAGATCAGATTAGATCAAATTAGATATAGAGACAGTTTATAAAGTTTGTAGTGATCTTGTCTTCTTGAGGGGAAAAAAAAAACCTTCAAATTTTTATGTAGAGAGCTGAATAAAGAGCTTTTCTGAAGCACTTTATCATGTGTGTCTTGCTGTATCTTTCCCTGAGGCAATGTTTGATGATGATGTACTGGACAAGATAAGGAGCAGGATAGTATCTATATTGTTGAGTATTTTTGTTTTAATTTAGTATTTTAGCGTGCCACAGGGGCATCTCAAAACCAGACACTACTGAAAAATATAGATAAGCTTAAAGATCTGTGATTTATGGGAAAGTACACTTAAGAAACACTGCTTTGTCTGGATCCTGAAGGAGAAGAAAGCCAAGAAAGAATTCTAATGTTTTTGAATGCTTAAACTAATGGGAGATGACACAGCAACATAGCTAACGTGATTGTATTATTACATAATAAAACTCTTCCTTAGGCAACCCTAAATAAGCAGTTCTGTATCTTAAAATATTGAGATACATACTGAATATTGTCATACAATTTAGCATAGCTTTTATTGGAGAATGCAAACGCACTTAAGTACTGAGAAATACATAATAATTATGTATGAATCATAATGAAGAAAAGTGTTATTTGTTATAATTATTATATTTAATGGCACCAAAATGTACTCATTTACATACCCTTAGAGAGGTAAAATTAGGTTTCATTTTCTGTAAAGTAAAACAAAAGAGATGATAATTGAAACAAACTTTATGTTCATTTATTGGACATGTATTGCTTTATCTTCCAAATGTTCTCAGACACTGGATTTTTAATAAGATTTATTTACTGAAATTTTATCATGTGAAATTCCTTCGGTAGGAAAACAGCAATTTTTGCAATCATTGGTACAAGAATTGAGGCATTGGGCAGGGGGGAATCTTGTATGTTGTAGATAAAAGGTTAAAATCCATTGGAATCTTGGTAATCAAATTTTTCCCAAACTACTGCTGTAAATTTTTTGTCTAGAATTTCTGCTGTCATTAGAGGCAATAGCTTTTATTGATGCCTTGGGAAGGCTGACCTGGAGCAGAGACTGGACAGAGCTAAGAGAATAAAGTAGGTATTTATGAAAGCCTTTAGTGTACACCTTGGGCAGTACAAGAGCCTGGCCAGAGTCCCATCCTTTTTGTTTTCACTCTTCAGTTCACCGTTGATTATGCTTTTGGGCCTCAATCTTATAACAGTTGTCCTTGGTCTCCATCTGGGAAAGGATCTGTTTTGTCTGCCTACTCTGTGAAGAGAGTTTACTAACACTTAATATGAAGCTCAGAACTACACACCTAGGCAGCAGAGAATCTGAAAAACATGAAAGTTAAAACTTAAGGCATCATTATGATATTGATGATGACAATAAAACTGTAGAATGATGCAGGATGCTTACTGTATTGTACTCTTCCCGTTGTCTCTTTTGGTGCATGTGTCTGTGGAAGTTTCCTAGCCAGTGCATCTTTTGCCATTGTTCTCAAGAAGTAGCCCCTAAAATAACACCCGAGCAATCGGTTTTCTGAATATTTCACAGCATTTTTTCTATTTCACTTTTGCTGTGTATAACCAGTAATATAATTGAATATTTGTAAAATTTCATTACCTTAATGGCTGTGGTTATATGTTTGAAAAGTAATTTTTTAGAGAAGTTTAATTAGAGGATTAGGTGACACAGCCTTTTAACTTATTAATTCAATTAAAATTCTAAAAATTAGACTTAATCTGTAATTGTGGTAATGTTAGAAACCGGCTCATTTTAGATCAGTAAGTGTCCTGTTGCATTGCAATAAATGTCAGCTTAACTTAACAGCCTTCATTCCTAATCAGTGCATTCCTCAAATAGGTTTATCTTTTACCTTGGTGGCCTTTTGCACCTGTACTGGTTTTTAAAGCTAATGCTTTGAAAAGCTTTCCCAAAGTTAGACTCCATGGGGGTTAGTATATGTCTGCATGGAAAGAGTATATTTTTCTGTGATTCTTGGCCATGGCACTACTGGAAAATTTTATGTTTAGATTTCAATCTGTTTTCTGTCCTCCTACTTCTGCATGAAAAAACACTTCTAAAAAGAAACAGTGATTTCCGCCACTTCCCTCATGGATGTCTGTGACTTATAAACAGTGCCTTGAAGCAGAATGATTGCTGCAGAACGTGGAAAGACTGAAACTGAGACTGGTAGCAGATTATGTCATCACAGGTATGGTTGTATCATCAAATCTAGATTAAAGTCTTTCCCAAAAATACGCTGCAAGAATATTTTGAAAGCCCCAAGGCACAGTGCTGTTGAGAACAGAATTGTGAGTGTTCGAGATTTGCCTCAATGTCACGTTGACCAAGCAACTGACAGTCTCGGGAAGTTTTCCATTCAGTTCTGATGAATTTTCATTGGCCTACCAAAGATCTTTACACCAATTTGCACAAAGTCCATGCAATATTCTTGTCTCTGAATCATCTCAGTAACAATTTCCTCAACTTACATCTGAATTCACCTTCGTCATAGCAATCAGACGTGTCTTTCTGCTTCTCTGGTGTGCCCAGCAGACCAAAGTCAATGTTTACTGCTTGAGTTCATGAACCAAATACCTGTCATTATTCCAGGTAAATATTGTCTTCCTCAGAGATAAACTGCACAGCTGCTTCTAACACCTGGTTTAGTAATTCTTTTCCTTATAGAGCTGCTGTTTGCCTCATAATTAACAGAATGGTCTGGAAGATACGGATCTGCCATCTGCATGAAAGAGAGGGCTTTTCAGAGATGACTAAATGAACGAGAAGTTAAAAACGAAAGAAACTGATGAAAGGCTGAATCTGGTGAAAGTCAAAGGTCATTCATCATCTCAGGACAATCACTTTACCTGGCAAACGAATTCTGGGTAGTTGGGGTCTGTTTCTCTTATGTTTGCTCCCTTAACGTACAGCACTGAATTGGCAGTTGTCTAGTGATGAACACGAATACTTCAAGAGTCAAAAATATTTACAAGCTTGAGATGTGCATGTTGCACATTTATTTATTTATTTATTTATAGATATTTATATTTAATTGAATGTTAAAGTCAAATTTTGGAGGAAAAGTTTTTTCTTTTTTTAAAGTCAAACCCCTTTACTTTTCAGAGAAATTGCCTTTGAAAGATTTAAGACATTCATTAAAAAGTATTTAATATTTCTGTGACTCTTAACAAGAATATGTATCCAAAATGATTGCCAGAATATGTAGCAGATAGATATCCAAAAGAAAGCAAAATTTATTCTAAGAAATTGAAGTAATGAAAACTTTCAGGAGTATGATGTTTCATTCTCCGTGAGATGCATACTGTGGGAAAGGGCTCTCATGAGCCAGCAGTTCTGCTTCTTCATTCACTACTAAATTAGAATAGGTATTTGCTCTGCCTGTGTTTCTTAAACAGAGATGTTTGTTACAGCTTTTTTTTTTTTCACAGCGTGAATAATCTTCATGGAGGAATTTGTTGCTAAATAGCTCTAGCTTTACAAAAATTATAAAATGAAAATGGATTTTCACAGAGAGTACCAGTGAAATTTCTTCAGCAAAAGCACTGGAAGAGGCTGCACAGTGAAGTGGTTGAGACACCACGCATGGAGATCTTTAAAAGATGTGTAAATGTGACACTTAGAGACATGGTTTAGCTGTGGATTTGACAGTCCTGGGTTTAGTTTCGACTTAATGATCTTAAATGTCTTTTCTAGCCTAACGATTCTGTGATTCTAAGGTGGTGTTCTCCAGAAGTGATACTTGCAATGTCAGCTTCATTCTCTTTGTAGCTGGAGTTGAATATCACAAGTTTTGTTTCCATGGCTTTATTTGAAATCTGTTTCTCAAACATAGTAGGATTGCTGTTAAGAGAGCATAGAAGGATAAAAAGCAATCATATCTGTATTGGGTGAAATGCCATCCCAGTATTATCTGAAACAGACCTTTTTTTTTTTTTTTTTTTTTTTTTGTATGTGTGAGTATTTAATATATACTAGCTTTCATCTTTGGATGCATGGAGTATTTGGCTCTAGAGGTGGATTTTTATGACAAGGCAGTTAATACACAGTTTTGCAGGACTGGAGGTTACAGTGGTTAGTATATAGTCAGCTGTCCACCTGTAGTATGGCTTCAACCAACAATACACTTTAAAAGAAGGAAAATATATTTTTGTGATTATTTGTTTCCAATTCAAAGCTGTTAGCAATAGCAATAACAATCTAAGATTTGTTAGCATGGCCTTTCTTAGTCTCTCAAGAATATAATTATTTATAATAGGGAAATCTGTTCCTAGTAAAATCAGTGAACTTAACTCTTACCTAAGAGAATATTTGTTACCAGCTCTGTAACCTTGATTGTATTATTTCAAAGATGAAGAAGGTTGTTATTGGTGCTGCAGATGTAAATATGTAAAATCATCTGTGGTCCTCCTCCAGCAGCTGCTGGTGTCACAGAATGGTTGAGATTGACAGAGATCTCTGGAGATCATGTAGTCCAAAGCCCCTGTTCAAACAGGGTCAGCTAGAGACAGTTACTCAGGACTATGTCCAAACAGTTTTTAAATATCTCCAAAAATGGAGACTTTGCAACCCCTTTGGGCAACCTGACACATTGTTGGATGCCCTGACAATAATAATAGACTGTTTCCCTGTATCGAGATCACATTTTGTGTTCTCATTTGTTCCTGTTGCCTCATCCTGTCAGTGGGCACTGTTGAGGAGAATTTGGCTCCCTCTTCTGCATTCCTTCCCATCAGGTGTTTATACCCGTTATACTGTAGGAGAAGCTAAAATATATGTGCCATGTAAATAGGGCAATAAAATATATATCCTCCCCTCTCTTTCACTGCTGTAAAGCCTGTCTTTAAAATAAAGCTTTCTACGGTAAAGTTTGTTGTAAAAGTGCCTTAACATCTTGAGTGATTTCAGTGTAATAGTACGGTAAAATGCATAAAATTTTAGCAGTAATAAAAATGAGTTAATTGTATTTTTATTCAAAGTGCTGATGTATTTCACTTCTTGTTGGCTAGCAAGAATACTGAATTCCTAGATGAAGTGTAACTGCTTGTTAATATTAGTGTTTTGAAATTCAACAGCATTTCACTTAGAGTCTAGAATCTGATTGCTGCTACGCCTGGTAAAGGAGGTTGTTGATTTGTTAGTTTAACAAACATCTGCAGCTTCGTTAAGTTGATTCCATCTGTCAGATGCTAAATGGTCTTACTTCTGATTGACATTTGTTCAGGTACAGACTGTTCAAAATAGTAAATGCTACTTGCAGGTACCATTTGTGTTATTCACTTTAATCCTCAATTCATATGCGAACGTATCCCAGTTTGGTGGTTGTCTGGAGCAGCATGACTGGGAGTAGTGTTTTGTTGAGTACTTCAGTGCAAGGATCTGCTGCCGTGGATCTGCAAAGGTATTAAGAAACTGTGTAAGGTATCGTGTGGAAGTAGACAAGGAAAATTATAATTCTTCTGTTGGTTATATTGTCCTTAAGGAAAATGACTGAATTATGCACTAAAAGTCTTTACACTGATGAAATCCAATTCTGTAGATAGTGCTACATCAGCATAAAAAGGGTAACTTGACACCAGTGAAAATCCCTAAGGCAGACTGACCTTAAGGTAGATATTTAACAATATTAGCAATTTTCAAATCAACAGCTGCTGATTTTTTTTTTATGTCTTAGAAGCACCTTTTTAACAAGTAGTGGGGTTGGATGCTGTGTTTACACTGTATTGTTATATTGTAGTTGGCTACTAATTCATCATTAACAGAATGAAGAAAACCGTAACTCTGTTTTCCAAGACCACTGTGCCTGCTAGAAAGGAAAATTGCTGTTCTTCCTGTGTGTTTACTACTAAGAGAGAACCAGAACAAAAAACCAGTAAAGCTCAAGATGATTTCAAACAATAAATCCAGTAGGATTCAATAAACATTAAATTAAAAAAAACATTCTCTGGGCTGGCACACTTGGTTATCTCTATGACTAACGATGTTTGGGGAGATTACCAGGAAAGAAAACTGAATTTCACTGCTCTTGGTACTCCTTACAGTTTTTGCATGCCTCTTTTTTTTTATCATTATTGAACAATCAAAGTCCCAAATCAGCTCTTTGCTGAGTTTTGTCTTTAGCTTCCAATGTTGCAATGTTGCTGGGTCAAATGCAGGAGGATATTTAAGGGCTTTCTGTGGAATTTTTGAGTGTTGGAGTATTTCCCAAATTGCTACTTTTTTGGGGAGGGAACTGCAAGCTGAAGGAATTCTTATCTGTGTATTTAGTAGCTCCTAACCATCTAATTTTCTTCTTTATTTGTGTGGAGAAGTCCTGCTACATTTTCAAATCTACACATCAGCAACAAGGATTAGGGTCTGTCATAGCAGATGTGTGAGGAAAGGATATTATTTCAACATAAGGATGGAAGGAATTACTTGTGGTCCTTCTTGGAAGGAATTTGGCAAAGCTAAGAAGCTTGTCAATAGAAATTGTGAGGGATGAAGAGCAAAGATCTAGCCATTGCTGTGTTCTTCCTAGGGCTGTTTCCTGTCTTCCCACAAGAGCTTCATCCTTTCTGTTATGTTTCCATTGAAAATATCCAATAGAGTCTGGAGAGGCACCACATTACTGCTCAGAAACAGAGTGATCTGTGTAATCAATTCCATTTCAGCTGTTGAATTTAAAATAAAATGACCATTCTTTGAATGGAGCTCAGAGTCATTCCTTTTGTAAACTGTGAGGAAAACCAGGGAAAAAAACAATAAGTGGTTTTTTGTTATGTTGCAGCAAACTTTTAACAAAGTATTTTGAAGACAAGTGAAGAGAGCAAAGTGCTTGAGTTGCTGAATTGACGGCACCAATGTTGTGTTTTCATCCAGGTTGTTTAGAAACATTGTGAAGGATGAGTGGGGCTCAGAATCCATTCTTTTCATTGTGCTTGATAGAGTCTGAATCATGTCTTTTCACTCTGGAGAAAGTATTCTACCAAAATGTCTTCTATTCTGTGATTTCACTGCATTCCTTCTAGCATAGTCTTTCACTTCCATTAAAATGTACCTCTTTTTCTACAGACAGAGTTGAATCTTTCACGACAGTCAACTGCAGTCATGAACTGGGCTGCTGTACTTGAAACAGTGAACATGTGGCCCTATTCTGTGACACCATGTATGATGGCTTGGGAGTTCTGAACTCTTATAGATAAGTCCTCAGGAAACTACATAAAATTATGATTTCAGGAAAATTAAGGAGAACATTCATCAAGTGATTTGTTGGATGTCGGGAGTAATTTTCTGAACTAAGTGAATTACCAATATTTTAAGTTATTTCTTCAAGTAATATTGAATAATTAGGCTCAAAGTAAATTTAAAGAGTCTTGAAGGGCTAAAGTTGTGCCTTTTTAATAAACAAGCTGCTACACAAGAAAAGGGTGTGTTAAGTTTTACCAAATTTCTGAACTTTAACCCAACATAACTCTTCTGGGACTGAAACACACATAGTCTTTTGGACCATTTCATATTTGAATGAATTTGAGAGGTCAGAGCATGTGTTCTACCTTGCTGTGGAATGAGCAGTCAAAATGGTTGTGTCCAGAATTTATGTCATGTTATATACACTTAGTCTGCCTAAATAGTAGGAGAGATTTTAGCTTTAACAGTCGTTCTCTTTTGCCTGGATTCATCCTAAACTGGTGGCCTTTGTGTTGACTTTTTAAAAGCAGAAGAGATCACATCTCTACAAAAACTGTTGAATTAATACTTCCTTAGGGGAAAAAAACCAAAAAAGACACTGGCAGAACCATTGAAAAACGTGTTTAAAGGGTGTGAAATCACTTGCATGTGCATTTGTCACCTACAAGTAATGGGTCATCCCCTGGGCCTACCCATTCGTGGGGATTCTGGAGGGGCAGAAAACAGCACTTCGGGAGATGCTGATGCAGAGTGGAAAAATAGAGTGAAGTTTGAAATGAAAAATAGAGTGGAAGTTTGTCTTCTCTAAATATGTGGTTGCTCCTGTTCATCCTGACTACCTATGAGGGGCCAGACTTCTCAAAAACATATTGTAGAGTAGAAAATAGTGGGAAGAGATGTTGTGAATAGGCTTCCTTTGGTCTCTTTTGAGATGCTGTTTTCAAGCACTAATTCTGGCTTGCTTTCTTCTAATCCTTTCAGTAGTCCTTTCTTCTCTTTGCTCATCTCTCAACCTTTTTAAAATGGAGCTCAACTGTCAAATGAGAAAAGAAGCAGTTGAGAGCACTTCATTTTTCATCTAACTTTCTTTCTCCTCAGACCTGCATCTCAGAAATGTCAGCACTGGTCAGGCAGAAAGGCAGCAATGAGAATGAAGACAGCTTGGATACTGTTTTCTGCTCTTGCGCTGGCATACTGCATGATTTTCTGGAAGATCAGTTCACTGTTGCCGTTTTCCCCTCATATAAAACAGTAGGGAATAAATTTAACAGATGTTGATTGCTTTCAAATTTTCTGATGAAAAGTGCTACATAAGAGCTAGACAGTGTATCATTTCATGAATCCTACTGAATCCGTAATAATTTTTCTTCCTCTGTCGTTTTGGGATGTAGAGGAAAATTGCCTGGTTTCCTCGTTTCTTATTTCTTTCCCCAGTGCTCAGGACCCCAGGCCACTGATGTTAAGCAGGAGATGCTTTTCATAGATCGGATTAAGAGTTGGTGAGGTAACAAAGTCTCATGCAGGCATCCCACTGTGCTCTTGAAACTAGAATTTCATCCCTGGTAGTGATCTGTATAGTCCTACATTTACATTAAAAGTGTGTATATATATATACACACACATATATATATACATACATATATATATATGTTTGGAAAGAAAGAGGGTAATATTAGTACTAAATTCTCACTAACATATAGTGCTCAGTATGTCACTAAATGGTATTTAATATAAGGATTCTTCTAAATACTTGATGTATAATTCTCCTAAGATGTTTTATAAACTCAAAGAGGAAGAAGTACAATTGTTCACAAATGTTTCACCAAGCTTATTTTAAGTCAGTTAAAATCGCCTTTGAGAGTAGAGTTGCACTAAAAAGAGGGAGGAGAGATGGAAAAAAGAAACCCCAAAACAGGGTCCTGCTCAGTCTAGAGTTTCATGCAAGAGAGGAAAAGGTCTAGTTATCCAGAGCCAGCTGCATTGTTAAAAGTTCATACTATCACTTTGACATTTAGAGTAGGACTTTGTGTCTTTGTAAATTCCTCTTCGTATTACCAGTGTAGGTCTCTGAGCTCAGACCATTTCACAAACCATAACATTTTTGAGTGAGTGATTGATCTGTATTATGTGTCCTAGCCATCAGAAGAATCTTGGGATGTTGCTTGTATAAACTGTAATACAATCTGATCCTGGGCATTTAGTTACAGACTTTCATAGACCTATTGGCGATACTCAGTCCTCCTGGATTTGGGAATAAGGCTTATCTGATACCTTAAAAAAAAAGAGGGGGTGGGGAGGGTTGTTACTTAAAAAAAAAAAAAAAAAAAAAAGAAGCCCTCATTTCTCTGTTCCTCCCTTAAATAACTCAACACATCTGGTAACACTGTAGGATCATTGTCCTTTCAGTTCCTTCAAAGCTCATATTGCTACAATATTTCTTCGGTGTCTAGTTTCCTAAAGGGCAATGTGATTTTTTTTTTCCAGGCTGTTTTTGTAGGTCTTGCAAATTAACCCATATGTATTGCAAGAAAAACCATGACTTTTAATCAGCACCATTTCTAAAGTTAGCGCTTGCTGTGTGTATATGAATATGTATATGAACCAGTGTTTAAAAAAAAGAAAACACAACCTTTCTGCTAGTACTCCAAACTAGCATACAAATGTGGTTTTATTATCAAATAAAGCGTGCCTGAATGTTAGACTGTCTTTCCGTTAGGGCTTTTATCATTTGACTTCTTGTCTTCAGTTACAAGAATGATAAAAACTGAAATGAAATCTTTTAATTCAATAAGAACTACATTGAATTTTAGGAAGCAAAAAGAGGAATCAAATACAGATTCATATGCATAGGAAATTAAACATTCAAGAAATTAAAACTTTGTGAGCAACCAAAGAGGTAGCCTTAAGGTGTGCTTATTTGAAATGCCTCCATTTAATTTTGCAATAACTCTGAGTATTTTGTTCCAATTAAGATAGTTCATGTGCACAACTTCAGATTTTACAGTAGTTCCAGGGAGACCATGGACTACTTGTTTTACATTCTGGATCAGGTTCAGATTTTTAGGCTTCGCTTCAATAAAATAAAAAGTCTGAACCCTGAAGATAATACAGATTGATAAATCTGATTTAAACATTCCCGTGTTGCAGACTTTCAGTGTATGTGGTACAGCTGAGCCTCAGGCCATGCACTAAATACATCCACAGTGCATTCCCAGGGCGCCCGAATACCAAATGATCACGTTTGAAAGGTTACCTTTCCATGGATTCTGACTTTTCTGTATTAGCCACGAAGATTAGAATTTTAACAGCTCCCAAGGAGAGGTATTGTGAAGTATTTACTTGGCAGGAAAAAAACAAAACAAAACAAAGCCCAGATGAGGTACTGTCTCATATTCATGAACTGGGATTTATTAGTTCTGTGAACGTCCTTGTGAGAATACACTCTATAGTTCACACTGTAGGAAAAACAAGTCTTGTTTTTCATTTGTATTAAAACTTTGATAGAAGAGTTACTGTAGTAGAGGTTTTAGCAGAGACATATCACAGCATATATCTCAGTAAATCCTGAAGTCTTTCACAATTAGCTTTCTGCATAGTTTATCTCTCTGGAAATCTGGCAGTAGCTTTGTTAGTCAATTTGATGATAATTAAAGATGTAAGGGTTTTTTTCCTTTTCTTTTACAGGTTGTGGAACTCATTTCAAGTGCTATTGGTGACTTAGTTCAAGGGATATATTATGAAAACTCAAAATCATCTGAGGTAAGAATTTCACTAGATGCGTGTACCCAAGGCACTTGGTGATATTAATGTGTGACTACTGAAAATACAATTACCTTTTCACCTGTTTAAAAGAAGGGAGAGGGAGGAAGAGTTGTTAGTCCTAATGGATTTCAGCAGTAACATCACTATGATACGTGGAAGCTCTGATAGAAGTTTCTAGAAATGTTCAGGGAGGAACTTTTTTTTTTTTTTGTGCTTAATAAAATACTATCGTGTGTAATTACCAGGAGCTCTAGGCACATCTTACTACAAGCTTTCTAAATGCTTCCAGAGGTTCCTAGTCAAGGTTCTGTTAGAGGTATTCATTACAATGTTGTCAACATCATTAATATTTTCATGTGGAACCTGTTGTTTCCAAGCCTAAAGAAGTTTACAGAATGCTTCTTCCCGAACTCATAACGTGTCCTTTCTTCTGAGTTTTGTCCTGGAGTGCTAGGAGTATAGCACTGTGTTCTTCTCCATCAGAAGTCACTGTGCACATATTTCAGAAATCAGTTTAGGCCAAGATAAGAGCTGCCAGCATTTCAGAACAAACAATCTTGTGTTTCATCAAAGACAATTGCAGATATTCTGTGCAGATATTGTTGTTTAGTAAGAATGGTAATGAAAATTGTTCAAATTAGATGTAGGTGTTTTTATCTTTACTAGAATATTTAAGGAAATTTCTAGAGGCTATTCTTGAAGTAGGCTTGCATTTTGGAACAAAAAAGAGTATTTTTCATTTGCTATGACTGTAGCTTAACACATGCAATAAAATCAGTGATTTAAAGTTGCCATGACCTCTACAGGCTTTGTCATAGCAAGTTTTCAGTGATGAGCGCTGTGTATATGTGAGTATCGATCTTGAAATCCACTGAGGTAGATAGATTCACTTCTAGTGGTGTTGTCTCACATGCCTTGGAGACCTGAATATTATGGTTCAGCAGGTGTTGTATACTGGAACTGCAGCTCTGGTTTGCTGTTGCTGTGTTGTCATATGTAACAAAACTGATACCATGGTAAAATGCTGTTCTCACGGCCTGCTGCTACAGTAGATGCCTGCCTGCCCTGATGCCTCTGCACCAAGCAAACCACAGTGGGCAAGTGGAGCGTGCCACTGGATAACAGTGCTGTGTTCTGAGAGTGCTGCTGTAAGAGACACTCTTGTCTCTCTTGCTCTGCAGCAGCTAACTCATGTCACTAAAACTAACCTCACTGAGGTGTATCGCTGTCATTTTGACTGAAACCAGTTAGGAAGGGAATGATCACACTGCTGACCTGAGTGACAGCCTCCAGCAGGACAGCAGTAATGGCACACTCAGGAGCTGCCTGGGGCCTATGGCTCCCTGGGATGCACAGAAAGGATGACATGCCTGGAGTGTCCTCTGGCACCTCTCAGGAGTGGATCCTGGGTGGAAGCGTGGCAGGAGGACAACGTTGAGAACTTGGCAGTACTTCTGCACCTGCTGGGTTTAACCTGTGCATAAACTGACCTCAGCCTTTAGTGTTGCCTGGAAGGACTGTGCTCAGGGTTATGTGTTAGAATAGATGACATCTTTGAGGTTTTTGCCAAGAATAGTTGAAATGTTGTTTTCCATATTCCAGCAGGTTTCTAAATACAAGTAGATTGCAGGTATATTTGAAAACATTCATCTACTTTCTACTTTTTCATGTAGAGAGGTAAAGCTCTACAGGTTCATCTTAGCAATGAAACTGCATTTTATTGAAACCGTGGCCGCTCTGTAAATGAGAAATCTTGTGGACTCATTTGGATTCCTACCACTGCAGATCTTAATCTTTTCTTTCTTAATCATTCTTTTTCTATTTTCTGTTGCCTTACTGAAGCCCTCCACATCTGTGGATTGCAAGGGGAAGTGTGAGATAAACTAAGCGCGGCTGCATGACATTTACCCTGCCCTGTTACAGTTACAAATAGCAAAGACTTATTTTGTTTCAGTGACTATTTCTGTCTAAGGAGAGTTGAAAGTACACTGTACCCTTCCTAAGGGGAACCCAGTTGACTCAAAACACAATTAGTGTGCTAGTGTAATAAAGACATTTACATGACAGTGCCTGAAGTTCTGCCTTTATAATGGGTGGTGTGTGGCTTCTGATGAGACCTACAACAAGGTGTGGCATCTGCTTTAATTTTTTCTGTCTAGTTCGCTGAGAAATTTAGTTCCTTGTTGTGCTGAGACATATCCGTGCTGCTCTCCTCGCACTGTTCTGCCGAGGCAGTGTCCCATTCATGTCCTGCACATTTCTTTAGCAAAGACTGGCCAATAGACTCATTCAGTTGTTGATCTGTCTTATTTGTGTCCTTTGTGCATCTTCCCTCCTTCACTAATTGCAATTCGATTGAAACAAAATTGTGAAATACATTTCCTAGAGGTAAGATAAATGCTTTAATCTGCTCTGCATCTAAATCTCAAATGTCGAACTTATTTTTCTTTAATTTTTTTTATTAGTTCAAATACCCTAATGGCATTTTCATTGCTGGAAATGTCTCAATTTTTGGAAAAGCAAAAAGATATCTTCTCACCTTGATTATTTTTTTTTTCCTGAGGCAAGAAAACTGTACTTCATATGTTAAATGTCCTTAATGCAGTTGTTTTAAAGCTCTTTAGTTCCATAAAATAAATTAACTTAGCACCAAGTTGTTTTGAACTTTGCTGAATGTCTACCTTAGTGGTAGACAAAAATACAAAAATATCTCCGCAAAGTTAACCTTTCTTCTCTGAGACCCTAAGTTCATGTTTACAAAACAAAAAAGTTTCAGTCTTCTTCATTTGGATAATCCAATGGGAAAGTTCAAAGAATCATTTGACCCAACAAGACTGACCTGATTTACTCCTTAATGCATAAAATGGATGTAATTATTTGACAGCTCCATTACCACTTTTTTTCCTCTGCACAGCCACGTGCAATGCTACAGCTGTCTCATTTTAGTGCATTCTGTTTGATCATTTTTCATCTTTTCTGCATAGGTAAGTCATTAGATCTGTGTGAAACCAGGAAAGAAAAAGCTAATATTTAACTTTTCATCATTATTTGAAGTGACAATCCAAACTACGAAGTGTAGGCTTTGACACAGCCCGAAGGTTAAGGCTTGTCACTCATGTTCCAAGTAACAAACAGCTGCTCTGGTTGCATTAGCAATATTAAGCTGTTATGCTGGACTATAACCTGGAGTTGAAAGGGATGATATGATAAACTACTGCAGTTTTCTGTGTTAAATCCCCTCTCAGCCCAAAATTCTGCAAATGAAGGACGTTCTTCCTAGTTCTCATGTGCCTTCCCTAAATCCAAGTCTAATTTGGGAGTAAAAATTTTGCCTTAGTGAATGCAAAGATGAAAATTGTCTAGTCTGGCCTTCAGTTGTGGATCATGGTTATCTGTTTTTAACAGAAAAAACCCATTGCTCTGAGTCTCTGTTTCCAACTTTTAGGAGGCTGAAGGCTTCTAAAATGTTTACCAACTCGGAGAATACTGTCATATTTGTAAATCCCCTCTCTTTTAATATTCCAGATTATTTAACAAATACTAAGGGGGGTTGTTTTAATAGTCTTGTCAATTCACTGAACAGGGCTAAGAGATACAAGGAAGCTCAAGGTCAAACAGCAGAATCAAGAGAGGGACTTCAGTGTGTTGGTTCTTGTGCGTAACCTTCCAAAATGCTCTTGTAATCTTAAAGCATGAGGGACTTTGAGGGGAAATTATTTGGTTGGGTTTTGGTGATTTTTTTCTTGTCTTCAGAATATCTAGCTGATGATAAATGTGCATTAGCAAAGCTTATTATAGTGTTAAAGTGGGGCTATTATGTAAGACAGGACCATTCCCAACATGACTGGCTGATGACCAGAAGAGCTGTTGGGAATTTTTGATGCAATTTTGTGAAAGTTGTGAATAACTAATATATAAAATATGTTTAAACAATAAAGGCATTAGTAGCAAGTACTCATTGTATCAAGCAGTGAATTAATGGGTATTTATTTTAGACCACTGTAGCGTTTTTAAATAAAAATTAGTTTATTTTCTGGGAAAGGATGGGCTGCATGCAGTGAGCTGTGGCGATACTTTAATGTTTGGTCCCTGGCCCTGCTTTGTGGTGTAGTGTTTTGGAATACTTCACATGTCCATCAGCTGGACTGCTATGAGTCTGTATTATAAGGGATTCATTTATAATTTTACTATAGGAGGTAAATCAAATGTATTTTGGGTCATGTAAACCACCTTTTAGCAGGGCAGCAGAGCCAGAGTTTTCACTTTTTTTAAACAAGTGTTTTTGTTGTGAGACAAAAGCATAAAAATAAGGAATTTGAGTAAAGAGCATCTGTGAAAAGAATAGGAAAATGTGTTGGGGGAAAAAGAGCATAGCTAGAAAGGCCAGTGTTACTTATTTACTGCTTTTGTTCTTTTAAGTACTAAATTTTTACAGAGAGATTTAAAAGTAACAGATGTGAAGAGATATTTATCTTTATGATAAGTTTACAAACTTTCCTTTTAAACCTGGTTGTTGTTTTTTTACAGTGTCATGGTAAAAGTAGTCGGTAGCATGCTTTATTGACCCATTTCTACACACCCTTGTTCCTCCAAAAGCAGTGAAGACAGGTATTAATAGACCAATAAAACATGCCCTGTCATGTTCAGAGGTATGAATACATCTGCTGAAAGCTTATGTGAACCATGTGTGAAATGTTTAACAGAGTCTTGCTACTGGTAGAGTGATTCATAGTTGCATTGGCTTTTATTTATGTAAAATAGAGGTTCTTGAACTACCTTATTTAAAACTTCAAATATGCAATGTGAAATTATTTCTGTGTTGGTCTGTGGATTATTTGCCCATTGAGAACTGAATTAATGTTTGATATAAATGATTCAGACATTTGGATCATTTTGTGCAACAGCAGATGGTTAAGAAAGAGCTGCCATGGTATAGAAACAAATTAAGGGCTCTGTTACAAACTATAGCTGAAGTTTAAAGTTGCCGACTTCTGCTTCGTCTTGGTTTTCCAAATGGGTTTGTGCACTTCTAAGACATGTTATTCATTCATATTTCCTTAATACATTTTTGGAAGAGCCTCAAATAAGAATCTTCTTTGCTGAGATTGATCAAACTGTGCTATTGTAAGTGTTGCTTTTGGGCTGGGAGTTCTTGATACTGTCACTAAGAGCTGCCCTTCCTTATGATCGCATATTTTGTCCCAAAATTTCATTTTCTAAAAGTTTTTTGTTTCCTGAGGTGATTGTTTTAAACACAGTTATGGAAGTAGTTTAATAAAAAAAAAATCTCAACTAGACAATTTCTAGCAAAGCAGTAAGTGACCTTGCCAATAGTAAAATGGGAGTACCCTCAGCTGTTCTTCATTTCCCATTGGAAAGATAATCAGCAGAGCTGGATTTGGATATTTTCCCTGTGCTCTCATGCTGACATTATGCACACTGTCTCTGGAGTTGCCCATTTTCTTCCAGTGATGGTGAGGGGTTCAGTTCTCTTCGTCCACCACCACCTGCAACCCTGACAGCATCAGAGGTGCTTGTGATCTGCACCCATTTCTTGGGGACAGAGTTTGTGAATGAGGTCAGTTCACAGGCATTTGTTAATCAAATGTCTGCATACTGTCAACTACAACTAGAATTCATTTGACTTTAGAGAGGTTTTTATGAGAAAGTCTTAGGAGCCTTCTGGGCCAGCTAATGTCCACTTTTATACCCACTGCTGACAAAACAAAACAAAGCTTACAAAGCAGTGAAAATTTCTCTAGAAGTAGTAAGAGCTGTCATGATATCAGATTTTACAGCCTTTGCAATCTAGAACTAGTTTGGGTTTTCCCTTGATGTTTGTAAAATAGTGTTTAGATATTGTCCTACATACCCTTGTAAGAATGCAGTGTGGTTGGCAGACACTTCATATATAATATGAGACTTAAGCTTGGGAAAAAATAGCATTGTTGGAAAGTATTGCTGAAGAAAGGATGTGTCTGCCTCTGTCTTAAGCAGCAGAAGCTTTAGGGGTATGTAGTCACAAGAAGTTCTATGATTGAAATCAGCTATATTCTGGCATGCAAGTTCATATGCTAAAGCATATCCATATGGACATAATGCCTTTTTACAACTGGCTTGTTTCTGTAGTCCAGAGATTTACAATACTTATGTTTTAAAGATTTCAATCTTCAAATATGTGTTCGTGTCTTGTGGGTTTTTTGAAGTCAGGTGCTCATTTTAGGTGCTTGAAGCTTTTACATAATGTTCATGTAGTGGGCAGTAACTTTTTCTGCCATCATTTTCAATCCTGTTAATGAAATTCAAACTTTTTTAGGAATATATTTTTGTAACAAATCATAGAAATAATTTTCTTCTATACATTGAGTTGCAATGACTGTTTAAGCTTCTTCAGTTCTTCTGTTGATATTGGATAATGTCTGCATTTCTCTTGCTGCTCAAAGGCTCCAGAAAGCAATCATTTTCAACATGGGTCTTCTGAAAGGTTTCGTTAACTTCTAAATTTTTTTTCAGGATACCTTTTTAGAGTATTTTTTTCTTATTTGGATGCAAAACAAATGATTATAAAAATTACTGCCCGTTTTCAGTATCATCCAGTGAATTTTAGTAAATACTGGGGTTTTTTTCACTGAGCAGATTGGTTGTTAAGGAGAAGATTGTGTTTCGTCTTCCAACAGCTCCTGATTTTAAATTTAAAATAAATTGACCTATATTTAATGGGGAAAAAAAAAAAAAAAAAAAAAAAGAGACTTGATATATGGGAAACTACTTGAATTAAATGCTCATTTTGAGATTTTACCAGTCATGGGAATTTGCACATGCTCTGGGCTGAGTTAAGATATTAAAACAAAAATACAGAAACAGAGGAAAGTTTAGGCTTGACTTTGTAAGTTGTCGTATGCATAATAGCAAACATGTGGTTTCTCTGTTCTTCACTTTCCTTGTATAACTTAATAGTATGTCTGAAAGCAAAGGCATTTTGATACGGCTCTGTGTTACTTGGCATTGCAGAATTCTCCTACTTTTTCCATTAGTCTCAAATTATCCTCTCCCTTGTAACACAGCACTTCTGGGTGATATCCATAAGGGAGGAAAATTAGAGCTGAACGGATGGATTCTATTTCATTTGTTACTGATTTCATGACAGATAATACCTTGCTAGAAAACTATAGGGTCACACAGTATTACTTCTTGCTCATTTCTAAGTAAATTAATTGACATCACTTTGAGGGGAAAGGTTTGTTTTATGAGAGAGGTTTTTATATTACTCTTTTAAAGAATATCTTTTGGCTTACTGTATGTTACAGATTTAGCTGAATTGAGAAATTCCAAAAATTTTAACATTTTTGTGCTTTAAAATTTTTTCTCTACCTTCTTATGACTGATTTTATTTTTTCTAAGCAAAAGAGCTGTGATCTTCTCTGGTTTTGGGCTTTTTTTCCCCCCCCTCTTTAGAGACTACCTGAAAACATGACAGTATGTGAGACAGATTAAAGTAATGTCTAGCTTTGAAGACATGAGTGAATTTGTGGCATATTAACACCTTATGAGTGAAAGGAATGGCAGCTGAATTTGGATTTTGGGAGAAAGTATTTGATTTGTGTTAATTAAAACACTATGGTAAGTAATCCAAATAAATACTTTAGATACAAAAGATTTTGAGATGGGTTAAGCATATCTGACCTTACAGTCAAGGTGTTAAAGTTCAGGGGAGGCATAACTGAGATGCCTCTATCAGCCCCTGAGAAAGTTAATTAATCCCTGACACTTCTCAATTGCAACTTTATTTTTTAACACTTTCAGCCACTCCTCACCTTTAATATTGGATCAGAAGAGCTACAAGTCCTCTCTCACAGCCCTTCATTTTTTCAGTGCAGTCTATAAGAATTCTCAATGCCTGTTAGAGTTGCTTTGTTGACTACAAAGGACAAATTGTAGGGACTTCTCAAGTTTGTTTGAGATTGATGGTTCTCGATAACTGGGAAGGGGCTGAAGTGCAGGTGTACTCTGGGGCAGGGGGAGTGTTGCTTTTTGGGGTGTTTTGGAGTTTTGGTTGTGGGGTTTTTTTTTCTCTCCAGTTCCTCATGAGGTCTGTAGTTGGCTGTTAATGTTCAGTGTGATGATACAGTAATTAACAAAAGATTTATATTGAATCTGTTGACAGCTTCATGTATTTTCATTGTATTTTTTGAGACAAAAATGGAAAAGTTTTTTGTTTGAAGCTGCCAATATATTTATTCTGATACTTGCCTCTATTCATCCCTAAAAGAATTTATTTGGCACCACGGCACCCAGAGTTCTGTTTGTTTTACTTACCACACATTACTCACCTCTGCCACACTATTAACTTCCGTGAGCCAACACATGCAGTTTTGGTGTTTTCATGTTAGCCTTTGTTTCGTTTTCAGGAGAACTGCCTCACAGACGATATTGGCATATCTAGATGGAAGGAGCAGGTTTTCCTGTCACACAGTGCCTTGCTGGCAAAGAGCTGCCAGGCTGCAATGGAGCTAGCAAAGCACAGCGCTGAGATCCAGGACATGGCATTCCAGTATGGGAAGCATATGTCTATGAGTCATAAGGTACACCTTTTCCTTTTGTTCTGGGAACTTAAACGTAGAAGAGAAGGCTTGTAAGATATGTTGCTCATGAGCTCTGTTGTATACTACATGACTTATGCTGTAGACTTTAGCCAGCAGGTGAGTGTTGAGAAATTTGCTGTATGGAGTGAGATGTTTGCAGAAACTGTTGGTATGAACAGCACTTGTGAACTACCAAAATCACACTCCTGGCAATGGAGCTTATTACATTAAAGGCTCAGTTAACTTCCTTCTAGCACATCTTTCTGCAGCAGCTTAAAATTTTACCTTCTCTGCTCCTATGTTATTCCTAAATCCACTGTCCCAATAACAGGAGTTGCAGGAGGAAACATGTCATAGAATATGTTGAATTGGAAGGGATCCATAAGGATCATCGAGTCCAACTCCTGGCCTTGCACAGGACCATCCCTCACAGTCACACCCTGTGCCTGAGAGCATTGTCCAAACACTTCTGAACTCTGTCAGGCTTGGTGCTGTGACAACTTCCTGGGGTGCCTGTTCCAGTGCCAATCCACTAATATCTAGCTAATATCTATCCTAAACCTCCCCTGGCACAGCTTCAGGCCATTTCCTCAGGTCCTGTCCCTGGGCACCACAGAGACGATATCAATGCCTGCTGCTCCTCTTCCCCTCACAAGGATGTTGCAGACTGCAGTGAGGTCTCCCCTCAGTCTCCTCCAGACTGAATGCACCAAGTGACCTTAAGTGTTCCTCATACAGTTTCCCCTCAAGACCCTTCACCATCTTTGTAGCCTCCTTTGGACACTCTCTAATGGCTTAATGCTTTTCTTATATTGTGGCACCCAAAGCTGCCCCCAGGACTCAAGATGAGGCTGGCCCAGCACAGAGCAGAGTGGGACAATCCCCTTGCCCGGCTGGTGATGCTGTGCCTGGTGCCCCTCAGGATGCAGCTGGCCTTCCTGGCTGCCAGGGCAATGCTGACTCGTTCAACTTGTCATCAGCCAGGACCCCTAGGTCCTTTTCTGCAGCACTCCTTTCCAGCCTCTCATTCCTCAGTCTGTGCATAATGTGTTGGGTCTTGGCTGCTGCCATGCCATGCAGAGGTTTGTACCGTGAGGCTCAGTTGTCTGCAGCTGCATGGGCTGAGCCATATCCCCTCTGAGTAACTTGCTGTGGAGGGAACTTCTGTACAGGGCAGCTAGAAGACTAGGAGGGAGGTCCCCACATCTGGACAGGGGCATCCCACACCTCTACAGCAGTAGCATTTCCTGGACAAGGTCTCTGACCTCCACTAGAAGACATTGAGTCTGCAGCTAGAGTTAGTCCAGAGGAAAACACAGATCTGCTTCTGCTGTATTGCATCACGTGAGGTTAGATGTAGCTTGAGACAGGCAGACAGACCTCCCATCTGCTTCAGCTGAGTTGATTTATGCAGTTTCTGGTTCCTATAGGAGAAGGAGGTGGTTTTATAAAGCACAGTTTTACTGCCACAGAAATGCCACTATATGCTATTACTAGGTACAATTCTACCAGTAAATTACTTCAAGTGCAGTTATATCCTTAATATTTTGTGTATGCTCTAATATTAATAGATTCATCAATCATTGGCACATAGTTGTGTATTAAGTATAATTTTCATAGAAGGCTCCTAGCTATGCAGCATTAGCTTTGTCAGAAGGAAGGTCATACTGTACCTGCTTCCTCAGGTACTCTGCACAGATTAAAACCTGATCTTCTTCCCACCAAAGACTGGATCATTCTCTCCTTTATATTTTCTCTGTTTCTTGCCACTCCACGGTCTCCTACCTGGCTGTGTCCCATGGCTTGCCCAGCTCTGCAAGCTGTCCTTTATCTGTCTTTGCAGACTCTCTACATGCTTCTCTTTACCACATCTTTGCACCACTGCAAGGCTTTCGACGTGTTTCTGTCCCTCCCCCAAACTTGAAAAAGTGCAACTAGAGTACAAGTGTCAAAGTAGGAAGTGGTGAGTAGGTGTAGAATCAGGATGTGGACCTCAGTTTGAGGAGTGGGTGGATATGTATGAACTGTTCCTGGGAACTGAATGTGTGTGTGTATTCTTCTTTTTCAGCTACATTCGGACCTGCAGCCATTTGTTAGAGAAAGTTCTAGTGACACCATAGCCTTCAGTTTGAATTCTGCTCCTGCAATCCTTCATCAGGAATTCCGTGGAAGGGAGGCATGGCTTAAACAGATTAGAGAGGTAAAATAAAGCACTGTGTAGCACTGTTTCCTGGTTTTGCCGTGTGTTCTTTTCTTCCTATCTATACTTTCAATCTGCAGAGGAACTTAAAAATTGACAAGATGGTTTTTCCTATGCTCTCCACTGCTTAGTACCTCTCTCATCCACACTTAAACAAGGGGAAGTTTAGGGGCCTGACAGTCAAGCTGTCAGACTTTTGTATATCAGTGTAACAGGCAGATTCATTTGTGTGGAGCATATGTGTGTTCCTCTGCACTGCTTGTAAATGTTCCTCTGCACATCTCAGTAAAGCTACTTTCACTGGCAGCTTAAAGCAGAGAGCTTCAACCATCACAGTGGTTGAAAGGTAGGCACGCATTTCCTTCTCCCAACATGATGCTGGGAGTAGTAATTTTCAATGGAAGGGGAAAGATTCTGACCACCACAGAATAGTTTTGAGATCTAGTTGTCTGATACCCTTGTTCCTAATTCTCTTATTTACCTGTTCTTTTCCTCTAATTTTGACATGAGGAAGGCAATAAGAGTAAAATATCTATGCAGTAACTGTCATGTACCACAGCAGGATTCAGGTCCATGAATAGCTTCCTGGATGTTGCTGAAGTGCAAAGAGATAACTGTAGAAGACAGCCAGAAGAGAAAGGGGGAGGGGAAAGCACCAAAATGGCCAAAATTAAGCATTCTGTTGAGTTCCTGCATTAGTTGGACATGTTTTGTCTGTCTAAACAACAGTGATGACTGCCATTTGGAAATTGATGCTTGTTGTTATACAGTTTGTTAGAAAGGCTGCTGCCTTCAATAAGAAGCTGGCTCTGTGCAAGCATATTTGTTCAAGATGTGCTTGCTGGTGGCTCCTTTCTCTGCTGGTTTGAAAGCAGGAATCAGGTACAGGATGTGGAGTCTAAACCTCTGCCTAGTTCTGCACTCTAACCTGCCTTTATATACTGCAGTCAAGAGGCATGGTCTCTTCAGCCGTGAAATTTTGGGAGGTGTATGCAGAATCTACAGTCCTACAGTGGTATAGAGTGGGGGAATAAGCTTCATTTGCTTAAAATGAAGCAAACCTATTGTCACTTTGGAATTAGGGACTGGTAGTTCATAAAGCATGATGAGGATTTTTGGAACTCAACAGTCACAACGCAAGGCTCATATGTGAATAGAATGTAAATGGATTTGGATTATTGCAGTTGGAAAATAATGGCATTTCCACAGCACAGTGTATAAAAGCTTTGAAACAATTTCCCATCTGCAGAATCTAGAGGAGGTTGCAGGACTCCAGGAGTGCCGTCTGTCTGCTTACTAAATTTTCATACCAAAAATGGGCATTATAAAAACTATTAGCACTTCTGTGTGAAAAGGGTGAGGGTGCCAAGTGACATGTACTATGCAAAACTACTTGCTATCTACTAGTACTACTGTACCTCTTACATTTATTTATTATATCCATACTTTATACATGTTATTTACTTTACTACCACTAGTACCAACTACAATATGGAACACCAAATCCAGGAGCCTTTCTTGACTTGTGTTGGTTTAGAGAGGAAAGTTATCTTTGATTAACTACAAACTCTTTGAGATATCACCCACAGTCACATTCATTATGTGCCATTCAGTGTAGGCCAAGCGCTTACACCAGAGACTTCCTTACACTGGCAGTGCTCAGAAGGGTACGCTCATAAGCCACCTCCTCGTGCAGTGTCATTTGTATGGTTTTAATAGGTAAAGCACATGCTGTGCAGGCAGGCCCTGTCAGAAGCTTAACCAGTTGAGCAAGTCTCATGCAAATGGTAAAAAAACCATCTATGTGAATGAGACGAGGGTCGAGGAAAGTTAGAGAGGTAAAGTACTACTGTGAGGATAAAATAAAGAAAAAAAGCAATGATGCAGTTGTAGTAAAAAGGCTTAGGAGTCAGATTGGATGAGGTTGCTTCCTGGAGGAGCACAACAGCCATTGACTTGAATGCTTGACAGGAGCAGATCATGAGAAAATATTCTTGCTGTTGGTAATGAGGATAAGCACAGGAGGAGGCACACTGAGCATACCTTTCCTGATATTGCTGTGGCTGAAAAGCATCTTCCTCAAACACTTCTGCTGCAGTGTGAATCTGCATATAAGCAATCACTTGTTAAGGAACATGTTTCTGGTGTTCTAATACACAATACAACTACTAGATATATTTTGAAGAAGCTGTAAGGTCAATCAAAGAAGATGGGAATATACAAATAAGGAAGCAGTAATTGGCAGTGGTTTTGCTATTCCCAAATGCTATCAGGCTGCCTTCTTAACATGCATTCCAGAAAAGCTGGCTCTGAGAAGACTTAAAAGAGAAGTAAAAAAGTTTTGTGGATAAATCCCCTTTCTCCTTTCAGAGGAAGCAGTTCTGTTATCTGCTGTTCTCCTTCATGTTCATTTGTTTAGTCTCTCATCAGTTCTTTTCTCTATTTCTTTCCTCCTTTACAAAAATTAATTAATTTTTCAAGTCTGGGCCATCTTGGCAACATCTCTTTGAAGCTGTGCTTACCACATAGTGTTCCTTCTCAGTGGAGGTCTCAGCTCTGCTCATTATCCCAGTTGGTCTATTCCTTTGGGCTGATCTCTGAAGTCCTCAGAGGACATGGAGAGGTAATCTACATCTTTTCAGGAGGCACACTGCAGAAGAACTGGAGTTTGGGGTCTTTCCTTGAGGAAGCTAGAGGGAAAGAAACAGGAGATTTTTTTTTTTTTTTCCCTCAGTGAACCTGGAAAGAGAAGAGCTGGAGTTGAATGAAATGATAATGGCCCATCTAGATCAGATCTCAGGGAAGGGGTTTCAGGTTGGCTAAGTGTTAATGCTCTGGTTCTGTCAGAGCACTGCCACCAAGTGAGAAAGACTTCTACATCATTCTGTGACAAAATTCAGGAAGTTGGACTATTTTTGCCTGCATCTGGGCAAGAAGAAATTTAAAAATTATTTGTATTTCTTTCTGAATGTGTTAGAAGTTACAGGTTGTGTTTGTCTGTCGCTTACTGAAAAGGTGATGCTGGTACTTAAATCAAAAGCACCTCTAAGCTGGGTGTAACAGCTCTGACAGAGTCCAACAGCTCCTTTTGTGAGCTCTAGACTATTGCCTCATGCAAGTCAGTGTAGGTATACAGAGAGTTCTATTTAAAGAAAGTAAATCCTGTTATTGCTGATAGGAAGTTTAGTTTATTTCAGAATCTCATGGGAGAGATTAATTAATGCAAACAGCAAGATTTTTTAAGACCAAAACATTTTGTATTCACCAAATGTTTAACTACAAGTCATAATAAAAAAGCCTAAAAATTACACTGAGTATCTGCAGCTCTCATCTGAAACAGAACCATATAGTGTAAGCTGGTAACACATTTGGTTGTATTTTAGGGTTTTCTGTATCAGATTCCTAAAGAAAGTAAGTTATGTTTAAAGTAGTAGCTCATTTAATTGCATTCTTTATTCTTGCAACTCTAGTTTGTAGTACGTAGTGTCTGATATAAAATCTCTTTCTTTTTAAGGCACAAGGAAAAGGAAACATTGTGGACTACAAGAAGGTTGGTAAATTACATTTATATCTCATTTTCAATATTTTTAAAAATATTTTCAAGAATGTTCTTGACAGTTGAGAGGAACTTCCTTATTAAAGCTAGGTTGTAAGTTGTGTGAAGGGAGGGAGAATGGCTTGTGCAATTTCTTGATTTTAAAAAGCTACTAATGGCAGTACTGTAACTATACAATATAGCTATTAATTAATAGTATTTTAATAATGTAACTAATAATAGTAATTTAATGATATAGTTATTGAATAATCACTTTTACTGTCATTTCTCCCATTTACTTCCCCAAACTCGATTTTTAAACCAGGCTTCTGATGGCATTTGCTGTCTTTTTTTTTTTCCTGGAATCATTTGCAGGTTAGATCCTATCAGTGGTCTCTCTCTATTGGTAGAGTACACTGCTAATTTTTTTAAATCTCTCCTTAGTTCCATGCCATCAATTAAAAAATATATACATACAATAATTTAGTTTCTTCCAGTCCCCATTACAACTTTTAGCTTTACAGCACTGTATTTGCTACTTCTCTATAATAAATGCAGACCTGAACTAAGTAGCTTTACTGGAAGTAGCTGGGACACCTTAAAACTCTTAAAGGGCTGCAGGAGATGGCTGGCAAGGTTCCCCTGGTTAAATATTGGAGCACAGCAGGCTTGTGATGAAGAGAGATGACACAGTGTCCCCAGCTCTCTGACCATGAGCCTGACTTGTTCTGAGTCTTAAGCAGATCATGAAGTCCAGTCAGTTATCTCCAGCATCAGTGGGCAATAATATATAAATTACTGAGCCACATGCATGATTGAAAATTGCTTCTTGAAGTGGGGCCTGAAGAGCGTTACAGCTCTGACTGATTGCTGCTCATATGGAAGGCTAACACACAAGTACAGGTCAGATTATTGTAATTATTCTGTATTAAGAAAAATTGCAATTTGGATTATTAAAAAACCTCTCTGCCCTTCCTTTCTCTTAGAACGTCAGAAGGATCTCAACTTACTTTGCTATTTAAAATCATTGTGCTTTTAGATTGTTCTCTACACCAGTTGTATCAGTTTTCTTTCTTCTAAATCACCGCTGAGAACACCAAATTTATTCTTTGGACATGTCTCAGGGACACTCCTGTGAATGTTTAAGCTAGGTTACTTAGTTTGGCAAGTCCAGAATGAGTTTTCTCCTTTTAATTGTTATAATTGTGATCCACACAGTGTCATTTCTATACTTGGGAAAAAAAAAAGACAAAGGGGAAAGAAAACATCTGAATTTGCTTTACTAAATCAAACATTTGTCTGGGTATTCTGTACTTTGACTGAAATTATTTCAGATCTTGGATATTTCACATGAAATTTTAAAACTTATATTATGTTTAAGCAACTTGGACACTTGAATAAAAGATAAAGAAGATGAGAAAGCCCTTCAAGTTTTGTATTTTGAGCAATTGACTTCTGCCAGAAGGCACGTGATTTTTGGTGGCTTTGGGTAAATATCTCTTGCACAAGCACAGATATTATGAGGTGAATGATAGTGAAAAATTCTGCATGATTTTTGTGAGTTCAAACAACAGTCAGTGGTTGTTTTGTTTTTTTTTTAAGAAGTCAGTTTCAAAAACCAAGGCTATCACGTCCCTCTTTTCTGTGTTGAAGTAAAAGTGGTCATTAGTTATATCTATGCTAAATGAACTCAAGAACCTGTAGCTGTCCCCAGCAGCATAACTTGACCAGCACATGCACACAGCCAATTAGAGGGTGTCTTGTGCTGTACAAATTCTTTATTTTTTTTTTGCTTTTTGCTGTATTGTCTTTTCTCTTGCATCACCAGTGCTTTGCACATTGCTCAGTCTTTTCTTCTCAGCATCACAGTCCCTTTTCATCTTTCTGTTCAGTTGATACAGTTACTTTAACATTCCTAATCAAATCTGGGAGCTTGTTTCTGTTTGACCCTTCAAAATATCCCCCCTTTAATTTTGTAAAAGCAAAAATCACCAGAACTAGGTGTAGAACTTTTGAAAGTTTCAATTATTTTTCTTAGTTTTTATTATGAACTTTAGTGTGCCACTTAATTGAGAAAAAATATTATTCCTTTAGGTAAACTCTTAAATATATGTATACAAAAGTTGTTAGCCTACTTAAAAAGTTTCACCTTGCATGCTGCACTTTCAGTTCAAATAATGAAGGTAAATTTGAGAAATGGAGATCCACATATTTAACATGCCTCCTTAAAAGGTGGAAGTCTTATTTCAATTTTGAGACTGCTTAAGAATTTTGAATTGTTCTTTTGATGCATGTTATATTAAAATGGTACCCCTGATTTTTTTGCACTGACAAAAAAAAAAACCCTACATTGTACTGGCAAGTTTAGTGAGGTCTCTGACACAAATATAGAAGTGAAATGCTTTCTATTAATTTGAATAGGTCTGAGACTGTCATATCAGTAAGGTCACTATGTTCTGAAAAAATTTTTAGGGATTTTTTATCCCAGTTTGCTCAATCTTTTTATCAGAAGGATTTTTATATCACAAAAGAATTAAGGTCTGGGTTTTGAATATATTTTCTCACATTAGTATCTGAGTCTTTCACTCTGTTTTTTCCTGCTATCACACTGCATCCAGACAAATTATTGATCCATCATTGTGGTGTTTGAAAGTCTCTTCCAGACATGAAAGAATTGTTTCAGCTGTTTTTGTGGTGTTTCTCAGATAACAAAAGGGAAAGTACCAATGCATACAAGGGACAAATTTCATGTATGCTGTTGAAAGGAATAGCAATTTTCCTGTCTCCCTCATTTGTATGTGGCAAAAAATATCAGACTTCTTAAAATCAAGCTTTTATTCGTGTTACATATACCTTTCGTGCAAGATACGCTCTGTAATTTTCAAACAACAAATTGAGATTCTCAATTTAATTGTTACCACTTGATAATATTGATTAAAAACTCTCTGCTAAGGTCGAGGCCTTAATGGTGCTTGGCATTTTACAAGCTTGTTAAAGGAGTGTAACAAAGGCCCAACTAGAAGCAGAAATGAGCAAGCTGGGAATAATTCTTGTTTTCTGGCCAAGGCTCTAGAAAAATTATAATATAATACTAAATAAAGAAGTAAATCTTGTATTTTGCAGCTGATGACTGTGCTATGCAATGATTTGTTACTATTCTAAATGCAATATTCAGAAAAGATAAATTAAGTCAAGTGAGAGAGGACATAGCAAAACTTTTTTTTTTTTTTTTTTACTGTAGCCCTGTCCATTTGCTCTGCTGTCTCTTACAGAGGCTTTTCATCCAAACTGGCATTGAAAGCATGGCATAGTCTGGCATAGTATGCTGTGACATACTTTTTGGTTTGTATATGAAATATTGTGCACCATATCAACACCAGGAGCTGAGTTTGTACAGTGCTGGAAGGGATGAGTGAGGATGGGGTAGACCCAGCTGTTCATACACTGCATGGCACTGAAGTCTTGACTTCCCATATGGTAGGAAAGAGAGAAGAAAAATGGGAAAGGTCACATTTGGCTACAAGAAGGTTTCTCAGTGGTAGCTTACTGCCATGCTGCTAATAAATAACAATAGCACAGTGCCAGCCAGAGGTGCAGGCTGCCCTTGCCCACCCCACTGCTGACTGCCACGGCGAGTGCAGCCATCCTGTGCAGTGCTGGCTGCAGGTCTGCAGCCCCATGGTGTAAGGGACAGCCATCCCATGGCTTTGTTAACGTGCTAGGGAGTCATCGTGACGTGTGTCTTGGGCTGTAGGCCACAGGCTGTTCATCCTCTTGCTCCTGAAATGCAGCAAAGAGTTAAAAACAGAGAGTTGTTGTTTGTAGGTGCTTATGGCCCGTGTGGGTTTTGCATGAAGATTTGTCTTGTTTGTTTTGGAGCAACCACTGCCATTAGTTCCTTTTATTACATATGATAAAAAAACACAGCATAGTCAGTGATTTAATGAAGATGGGGCTTTTTAGATGTGTTAGTTATTACAAAAGCATCCAAAACCATTCAGATGAAGCAATTTTCTTATTTTTTGAAATTAATACCTGAATTACCAAGATGTACATCCAGTAGCAACAATCAGTTGCATCTTTGTAATCAGTGGGTATTTTCCCACTTCTTTGCGGTGAGAGTCCAGCATAACTTTTGTTTCATTAAAGCAAATAATCATCACATGTTTTAACATAAATACAAAGTTGATTGATTCTGTGTGCTAAGATGGCAATTAACAATCACTATTTGCATCAGTGGGATTTAAGAAAATGATGCTTTTGGGTAAAGGGTCTTCACAACTGCCATTTTTTGAATTGAAAAGCTGATGAGTCTTGTTATGTTCATTGTGAAAGACGTAGAAAGGCTTTGGTGTCCCTTCTAAGATAATAAAGAATGTGTTCAATCAATCAGTGTTTCAGGATGGCTTGTAATTTTTTGGCAGAGTATTGTAAGAGCTGTGTAACAGCAGTGTTCCCTGTAGCAGGCCATCTTTCCTCTCCTGTTGGGGACAACCCTCCCCACATTTGGTCTCATCCTGTATGTAGTGTGGGTTTCAGTTTGAAGTAAAAAAGGAAATTTTTCTGTTTGTCAGATAAATAAAGAAAATAAATTCTGCTCTACTGGTGGAGGCTTTTGCAAAGCGTTTGGGCACTTTGAAGATGCATTTCTTTACCTTTTGTAGAGAAAAAGTTTCTCAGAAAATATTTGATAAATACTGTTCCAGTTTCAGCTGACATATACTGTTGCATATAGCCAACAAAAACTTAAAAAAAATTTAAATCCTGTGATGTTATCAAGTGATGCAAATGAGTGATTGTCTAGGGTTTGTTGGTTTGGTTTTGGTTTTTTTTTTTTTTTTTGAGAAAGAAGAGCTCAACCCTACATCCAGCCACAAGAATGGATGCTGAAACATTCTGAAGTACTTTAGAAAATAAACAAAAAAAATTGACAGAACTTATCTACTACCTATGAAATATGTAGATACCTTTTTAAGGTTAACATTTCAGCAATCTAAAACACCAGTGCTTATTAAGTATGCTGTTCCCACAAAAGGGAAAGCAGATTTAGGAAAGCCAGTGCAAAACACTGCTGACATTATGAGTATTATTCCGTCACTCAGCCACAGATCAATTTAGATTTTGGGTTTGGGGTTGTTCTTTTTTTTTTTTTTGTTTCAGCAAGTACTGTGCACTTCAGAAATGTAGAATATTTTAGCTCACTTCAGGATCAGAGAGAATGCATAATATTCAAAGATTTCAGTAGATAACAAATTACCTGGTTTAGGATCATCCTTCTAAAACAAAATCAAAAAAATCTGAAGTTACTTTTGATATTTTGCCACTGAAATAATTAATCCTAGGTTGGAGTATGGAAAAAAAATCAGGAATTTCAGTGCTCTCTTTCTGCTGTTGCATGTAAGGTCTATGACAGCCAAAATATTCGCCACATATTCAGTGAGTCTTCCCACCCCATCCTGCCCCCGATTCGTTGCTCCCTACAGGTAGCACTGTATGAAAGGAATCTTCTTTCCTTTGGGTCATGAAGCAGAAATGTCTCAGCAGAGAAGATTTGAAATTAGTTGACTTTGTACTTGAACACCTGCTTAGTTTTTGACTCCTTTAATTCTTCAGTCTCCAAAATCCAGCAGTTCCTAGCTTTCCTCTTTCACCTCTTGCTGCCCTCAGACCAGCCGTTCTGTCCAACAGCAATCCAGAGCAGTTGGTCTGAAAGGCAAATCCTTCACTTCTGTGGTGTGGATGAGAAATCCTCTCTTTGCCTTTTTAAAACAAACAGACTGAGAGCATGGTACTTTAAAGTCTATTTACAGAATCATACAGTAATGGAAGTTGGAAGGGACCTCTGGGGGATGTCTGGTCCAGCCTCTCACTCAAAGCAGAGCCAGTATGGGTTTGCTCAGTGAAGTTTTGAGGATCTGCAAGGGCACAGATTGCAAAACAGTACAGATACGTTGTGGAGGAGATCATGTCTCATCTGAGCCTCAACTTGGCTGTACTACTGCAAGACTATTCTTTAAGCTGAATTTAAATAACCAAAACCCAGTTGGTGATTTTTTCAGAGTCTTGGCACTTGTAGAATGAAGTAAGGCTTTAATGCCAATGGCTTGAACAAAAGCTTAAAAGTAAAAATGCAGTATACCAGCATATCTAGCAGTTCAACTGAAGAAAAGTGTAGCTAAGCAATCTGTGTTTTGACTTGTATTCAGTTTTAATTACTGAATATCATTCTGAAGAAGGTTGTGTGGATTAAGTTGTTCCTACAAGTGAAAATACGCACAAAATGAAATATGCCATACAAGCAGAGACTAAAAGAGCAGATTCTTACATTTAGAAGAAATTAATGAGGCAGCTTAAATAAAGTTTGTAAAGTAAAAAATAAAAGCAGTAATTTTGCTTTTCTGTTCATTTGCTGCAAAAATTAGCTGCTCCTATCCATATTTAAAAATAATGCATCTATACTGGATACATTTTTTTCCCCTCTGTGTCCTTAGTTTGTTAAGTTAATTACATAAAATTATTGAAGCTCAAAATTTGAGAGTCTGAAAATGTAATTGTAATATAATGAAGAGTACAACTAAAGTCTTAAATTAAGGGGCTTTTACATACAGCAGGACTGCTGAAGCCTAGTTTGTTACAGAGTTATTTCCTGTATGTATTTAAGAACTATCCCACTATGAAAAGTCGGATTTGTACTTCTTTATTCCCTTTTACAACCCCAGCTGAGACAGAGCTAGCATGCAGTCTGGTTAGTTCAGACTGCTTTGCCTCTGTGTACGCTCATTTGAGTTGGCCGGCTGCTTCTGCAAATGGAATGTGAAACAGGTAAGCTTTTGAGGGCTATAAATTGTTCATTATGTAGGATGATCTCTAACTGAAAAGCTTGCCGTTTAAGCAGGTATTTTCCATCTTGACATTCCTTGAACTTTGCTGGGAAACATTCAACAGCGGATTAGTCTGATTTTTGTGTAGTGATTCCTCTGCCTATAGTTTGACACGAGCTTTGCGATTGTATTGGCTTCAAAGCAGTGCATGTGTCTGAAGGCTTACACACGACAGGCGTGTAAATGGATTGTGTCCTTGTGTTAGGATTCTCCCCCTCTCCAGACTCTGTGCTTTCAACTAAATCATGGTACATATATGTGAGTGTATGCCTAAGCTGAGCTTCTCTGGCTTTTGACCAATTTGAAGACTTTCTAGGAGCTATTTTCTTTCCTGTTTACATCCCAGTATATACTTCCATGAGTATTAGAAGTTATGCTAATCCTTTTTAATAAGCTTTAGAAAATCAGCACAGTTTGCTTCAAGATATGTGGGTTCTACTGTCCCACAAGGTTGTGTCTCAAAGAAGAGGAAGGGACACCTTTGCATGCTGCTAGAGCCCCTCATCTCACCTATCCTCACCTTTGCTGCAGAGCCCTGGAAATACGGCTGATTCCCACTCATTAGAAGACATGTTGAATTAGCTATGTGATGCATTTATGCCTCGGGGCAAGTTCCTTTCCAGCACACAGTGCAGGAAGGTTCCAACTGAAGAGGAGAATAAAATTTTTATGAACTGGGACTTGAACACTCAAGTGCTCTAATATGCTTTCAGCTAATTTCATCTTTAACTACAGATAATGAATCCACTTTCAGATAAGAAGCATCATTCATTCTGTATGAATGCAAGGATGTATAGAAAGCGGGTGACTTACAATTTGGTCATATCTCGGTTTTTTTTTAAAGATATGTATATCTATATAGATAGATATAGATATGATTTAAACTGGATATGTGAGGTCATACTGATGTATTTTTTAAATAATTCGGGCACTGAGATGTGCATTGTTGAAAAACATGTCTTAGGAAGCCCTATATAGTTTGTTACTGTAGATGCCTGTAAACAAGAAAAGCCATTTTTTTAAAAAGCTGGTGATGTAAGACAGTTGTGAAAACCATGTGGGGCATGGTAAAGATCATGAAGTGCTGTAATGCTTTTAGAAAAATCAAATCCCAAAGATCCACCTGGCCTTTGCTCCCAGGCTCTGGCATGGGGCATCAGGCTGGAGTTGGTCTGGGAACATCTCTATTTTAGAGTAGAAAATACAATAGTGTTTCCTGGCAGTCTCACAATGCTGTTAAAAGAAAAAATACTGATTAAAAATAAAAACGCTTAGAGCTTCTGCTAAGTTCAGGTAAAATAACATGTTTTGTTTTGTCAATTTTGTTTGTATTATTTCATAGGAAACTTACCCTATCATTTACCCAGGTTTTTGAGGTGCCAAATCTTTTCAGCAACTTGCTGTCAAATGTTGGTTTTTCCATGAAAGTATTTTCTTTCTCATGATGTATCACCAAGCCTTTGTCAAATTCCGCAGCCTTACTGATAAGATGGAGTTTGCATGAATTCAGCATAATAGTTTGCCATTTTACTGACAAAATTTGCTTTTGTCCACTGTGACCAATGTAATCACATGGTCTATAAATAGAAACCCCTATTATAAAATGCAGTCATTCCAGCTGTGTCATCCTATGCGGGTTTCCAAAAGCAGGAGATGGAACGGGTGTTCATAAAATGCAGGTTTTCACTGCAGAAAACAGGAGTGTGAGCAAATGGCTGGTTTGCCAGTTCTGAACAAAAGCTCTCAGGCAATGGCTGAGGTATGAAGTGTTCAGATATAAAAAAAAATAATTTTCTTGTTTGTTTAAGTGTGCCCTTTGGAGACCCAGCAACTTTCAGGTGATGAAGTAACAGGTGGTGCAGTTTACATTACACACATTTTCACTGTAGTGGGGAGCTAAGCAGAGCAGCTGAGAGGATTTAAGGGCTTTGTCTGCTGCCTTTGGCTTTGCCTTTACCTCGAGAAGAGGCAGTAGAAGCCCTGTGCTCCCAGAGATAATTGTGCATGGCTGAAACGCTGCCCACACCGATGTGCCTGTGTTTTCCAACAGCTGCAGGAAGCAATCAAGGCTGGCAAAGGTGTGACATCTGCCATCGACCTCTGCCGCTGCCACGGAAACAGAGCACTGGCAGCCCTGGAGCGATTCCCTCCCTCGGAGGCCAGGGATGCCTTGGCCAACATTGTCTATGCCGTGACCAGGTTTCCCTGACCCGCCGCTCCTGGAGGAGCATCTCTCCCTCCACAGGTGGAAGCAGCCCGGCAGGGACACCAATGCTGCCTCACACCTCCCATCACCTCATCCCATCCCAGCAGAGGAAGGCGCGCTCGCTGCCGCCGCCACCAGCAAGAATCGGGCGAGGAAAGAAAAAAGGTCACAGACGCTTTTCGCTTGTCGTGCCAGAAGCGCACTTGAGGCTGCACCGGTAGAAATAATTAATGAGTCCCGTTTCCGTGACCTCAGCAAATGGACAGGAAATAAGTCAGTATTGATTGGGCACCAGCGGGGACGGCGCCAGGGCGGAGGCCGGTGGTTTTCCTGCCAGAGGGAGGGATAGAGGGAGAGAGGGATGGAAGGGTGTGAAGATCCAGGTGAAGAAACACGCTCCAACCTGCCCAGAGAGAGTGAGCTGCCGAAGCCGGGAATGAACATACCCTTATCCGAGGGGAAAGGCGGTTAGGGGGATTAATGGGGGAAAAATCCCTCTGTCTTCTTGCAGTTATGTCTCCTTCCATTCTTTTTATGTATTCAAATGTAAAATTACCCTGTGCCTAATGAGTTCTGTATTTGAGAAACTTGCTGAGAAAATGTGTCAAGCATGGTAAGTAGGAGCTTTAAAATATTTAATCAAATATTAATTTGGCTCTGTTAAGGGAACTGAGTGCCTGGAGTTTATACTGTGCCTATGTAAAATGTTACTCTGGGTCAAAGAATGAGGTTTTTCCAACTCTCTTGGGAGGGGAATATCCTTCCCTCAGATCCAGCAGTTTGTTTCAACAGTCTTACACAAAATAATTTCCTATGTTTGTGACACTTGTGTTAATTTAAGCCAAATAAATGTTAGTTTGTAAGGCTAGACATGAGCCTTTGGCAGAAAGGTAGCAGAAATGCTCCTCTGTGAGTAGTCACTGTGCTGAATAAAATGCAGAAAATATTGGAGAAGTTTTGAACCTCAGTGTGTTGGATTTTCAAGTCCAATTACAGACAGCTTCTAACGTGTATCAGAAGCCTGCAATTTGAGACTGTCTCTGTTTTGTTCATAGGAGATGATTTTTGTGGTTTGCACGCGTGCAATCTGAGAACGCCGTTGACAAGAAGGCTGAGTTTACATAAATGATCTAGATTGAGACTCAGCTACCTTTCTTCCTTCTGTGGTGTAATTACAGCCCAATCTGGAGACAGCTAGCACAGCAAACAGATTTCATTACATCCCTCACTCAAACACTAAGTGGAGTTATTTCTGTTAAATTCTCTCCTCCCTCCTTTTCCCCCTGTACGCCCTCCCCATCGCACAGCTTGTTTATCATAGATCAACGTGTTGCATTCCACCAAATGCAAAATATAAATAAAAACTCAATTCTCTAAAAATACACTGAAAATGCATCCTGTGTAATGTACAAAATAGTCTGTGTACATTCTGCCCACATTGTACCATGCTATTTTATGTATAATAAGCAACCTTGAGTCACAACCTTTGTTTAGAAGCAGCATCCAGAACTCAGGACTCTGTTCTAGAGAATGGCTTCAACAGCAGACTCCTTCTTACTTGCACTGCCCTGGCATTTTCTCTCTTCCCAAGAACTCTGGCACTTCTCCCTGAGTTACTGTTGTTATTGCAGCAGGAAGACTGAAGACAGAAGAGAAGCACTGAGAAGCATGGTTTATTCCAGGCAGTTACCCATGAAGTTCCCTGAAGTTCTCCTAATAAAAAATGTGCTTGAAAGAACTACCTAAGTTCAACCAGTCATATTTCAGCTTTCTTTGGCTCTTGTTTTTACATATAACAAAGCAAGAGCCATTAATCATCTTTTCTTTGTCTTACATCTGTGTTAATTGGTTCATAATGATTTAGGGCTGCAAAAAACTTGGATTGCTGGAGCTTTTCTGAGTCACTTCACCTCAGCTGTGTGAAAGAAATACCAAATATGCTGCAAAACTATATACACCTTGTTTATTTTTTCATGCAAGTACAAGTTCTTATTTGTACTTGTTACCAATAAAGGGGAATCACCAAAAATTAATTACTTTTTTTAATCACCAGAATGTTCTGATTGCTCTTTAATAATTCAACTTTAAAAAAACACCGAACAAACAATGTGAATTGTCCCTAATCAATATTATCAAGTAATCTTGTATTTAAGGTCCTTGCCTGTAATTCTTCAGAAATTTTTGTTGTCTTGTGTCCTCCAGGTAAACTACAAGCAAAGTATTGTACCCCTCTGTCATACTCCGGGTGAATTAGTCATTGTTGTGTACTAATGTACTTCTCACACCTCATATGGTTTCTGAGCAACGTGTAACCTTAGGGCTGTTCTGGTCTGGTCACAGTCTTATTTTTGTCTCCTTAGTTCCTCATCCCCACCTACCTCTAAAGCAGGTCAGAGAGAAGGAGGCCTGTGGTCTGAGGAAAGCATCCACACCATTTACTTCAGTCACCCAGCCATTTAACCAGACATTCTTGGTGGCTGCTTCTCTGAATTTATCACCAGTATGGAATTGCTGCACCATTCCACAGATGCACAGAATACAGGAGAAGGTCCCACCTGCTTTTTAAACCAAATTTAAAAAAAATAAAATATCCTGATCTACTGCATCCCACTTGTGATAGAGTTAATTTTTGTCGTAGTATCCTATACAGTCCCATGTTTTGGATGTGTAACTAAAGCAGCGTTGCTCACCCGCTGAGCTCAGCAGTGTTTGCCGGGTGCCAAGGCTTTCTCTGCTCCTCCCTCCAACACCCAGTGAGGAGCTGGCTGTGGGCAAGGGGCAGGAGGGGGCACAGCTGGGACAGCTGACCTCAGAGAGAGTCTGTGCTGTACAAGATGGTGCTCAGCAATAAAAACTGGGGATGGGGGATGTTCCAGGGGTCTGTTGCTTGGGGACTGGGCATCTATCGACTGCTAGTGATTGCTTTTTCCTTGCTTGTTTTTCCTGGTTTTGTTTCCATTGTTTCCCCTTTTATCTATAAAATGTCTTTAACTCAAGCCACAGATTTTCTCACTGTTGCCCTTCTCTGGGGTAGAGTGTGGAGACACTTCTCTCTCTGTTAATGGTTAGGGATTTTTAGAAGAATCTACTAAAATTGTATCTTTTACAGTATCATTATTGTATCAGTCTCCCACAATATTTTTGACCTTTAGGACTGTAGCCTCAAATTGTTCCAGGAACAGAAGTAGTTCAGTACAAAGCTCTTTCACTTCTGGTTTGAGAGTCTCCTTGCCCCCACTCATGCCCACTGAGCTGAAGCACCAGCAAATACCAAGGGGAAATAGGCCTCAATCATAAGGCACTTCAGTAGACTACCTTTATACTCTTCAGATCCCCATCACCTGCTTGTAAATAGTCTTTGAATGATTTTGTATTTACTTTTCGTAAAGAAGCAAGTCATGCAAAAAAAAAAAAAAAAAACCTTGTTTGCCTGCCTCTGGCCTCACACTGCCTCAGCTGGATGAAGAGCAATGTTCCTTCTCCCTGTTCCTCTGTGCTGGGCACAAGGGGTGGGATGTACTGCATTGAACTTGGTTGGGCATATATAACCCCAGATGTGCTTTGTCTCAGCCCGAAAAATACCTCTATGAGGGACTGTATCTATCCTTTGTCTGTACAGAACTAAAAAGCCACAGTACATCCCATGGTGGGGGGCACTGATTGAGCAGCTCTGAGGTGCTTGGCTGCTGTCCAACACCATTCTTTGTATCCAGGATGGGACACATAGGGCTTAGGATAATAAGATGTTTTACCAGAGTGTGCTAGAGGGAACCTTTTATGCTTGTTTAGCTATTGCTGGTGGTGATGTTGACTTACTCGCTCTCAGATGCGGGTTTATTTGTTCCCTTACCCACTCCTTGTCATGCTCAAGAGTAAACATGATGGTTTGGGATCTTGTTGAATGCTGGGTTTGTCTTCTGCAGTTTGCTGTGCAGTGTAGCACTTGGTTGTGTTTTCCCTTGGAGAACTATGATGAAAGCACTGGCCCTGAGCCTAATCTGGTGTTCGGGCTCTGTGTTGCTGCTGTCCCAGTACTTTGGGAACCATCTCGTGGAGATAATTAACAATTACACCTTTTCTTCTCTTTTTGTCTGAGAGACAGTTTGTGAAGGAAACAACAGCACCTTCCCCTTCACCTCCTGCAGGGTAGTTGCTTTCCACCTTGTTACAATGACTTCAGTATTTTGAAGACTCCTGGGTAATCAGAATGAGACACACATCAGTGTGTCTCAAGAATCTGTGTCCAGCTTTTCCTAGGATTAACTGATTATATAGGAATATCACACAGGGATGTGCCCTGAGGTTGTGTGATCGTGGGTGGCAAGGTATCCAGAACAGTTTTTACCTCTGATGATGTGGGACCTGACTGCCAAACAAGTGCAGGATCCTGAAAAAGTGACAGTACACTTGGGAAAAGGATGCCCTGGCTGTGCTAAAGGGATGCAACTTCTCTCACTGTGCTGGGCCTGGTCTAACTCTGCCAGGAACTCTTCAGCACCCTTAGAGGGCAGAGATGGTCTCTGTGTCTGAAGACACACAAAAAACACCATGGCTAAGCCAGACATCCACCTCTCACCTCTATCAGTTACACCTATAGTCACAAGGAAACAATGGAAGCAGAAGTCAATTGCCTCAGTCAGGGAGAAAGCTTCTCCCAAGAGGGAGCAGGAGGAGGATTTGGGCAGGCAGCCTGTTGTGCAGTAGAAGAGTCACAAGAACAGGAGGGGAAAGAGACAGAAATCATAAACAGGGCAGAAATCAACAATTCCTTATCCCTGAGTAAGCAGTAAGATACACATAAATATTATAGCCATCAACCTGGTGAGTTAATTATCAGCTGGCTGCTGCAGTGCTGTGCTACTGGAGCCAGCAGTCAGGAATTAGAGAGCAAGGAAGCCCAGCAGCTGGGATCCCTCACAAGGGAATAGGGTATCAACAAAGGCAAAACTCAGCAGCCTCTGGAGGCAGCTTTGTGTTGAGTGTGAAGAAGTATCCCATTGGAGAAGGTCTTGTAACCTTCTTGTAACAAGAGTGGGGAACACTGAGAGTATCCAATCTGTGAGGGAATTAGCAGTGGTAGAGATGATCTACAGCAGCCTAGATAACCAGGCACCTAAAGACTCGGATGAAATCCAGTGCCTATGGTCCATGCAGTGGAAGTTTGTATGGAGCACAGTCATCGTATGCCAGCACCTGGTGTTTGTGATTTGGCCAGGCATCAAGGCCCCAGCTGTGGGTAGATTTGCCAGTCTTCTCCAGCAATTCAAAGAGAATTTCTGTCTCACCCACCCCTGCAGGCCTGTGCCTCAGCTGGGGAGAGACTGTCCCAGCAGTTCCAGCTATTCAAACACCATGTGTCTCCCTCCTCTCCTCCCTGCCAGCCACCATCTAGGCTGACAAGGGGCTTGTTCTCTGCTCAGGGAGGAGGGTACCATGTGCACATTTGTGTGCCACCCTGTGGTTCTGTCTGCATTACCGTGAGGAGAGCACAGGGCAGTGGGATGCCTCAAATGGAGAAGCTGGGGTATGTGAATTGTGAGGAATTTGGTGGCCAAAAAGGGCCCATACAGGAGAATTACCACTCTGGTTGCTATTGAGCAGTTCCCCAGACAGTGCAGAAGGACTGATAACTGCCTTTGACCCCAGTGTGGAACTTCTGGTTAGCAGAAAAAGGATCAGGGAATGAATATACTGTCCAGGAATTGAGGGCCCTTGCCTCTGGCCAGGAGAAGGAAAGGGATTTCCAGGCTGATTTAAATAACTGCATGGCCTGGCACATCTGATCAGCTGGCTATGCTTCTCTTAATGTAACCCTCCATGTGCCTTGCCTTATTGGCAAGAAAGAACATACACATGGCCTGTATTTGACTTAGTGTTGAACTTGACAGAAGTAGCTAAAAGATTGAAAAGCTCTTTTTGGCTTAATGGAAACATTAAGGAAGCATTCTCTGCAGCTGCTGGGGAGTGCTTTTTGCCCCAAGCGGTGCTAAGGATGCCAGACCAGTGTTCTCAGGGGTACACCTGCTGGTGAGATCTCCCCGTGGCTTTTTCTTCTGAGCAGTATTTGAATTTTCATCAGCACAAGAGGCTAACTCAGGCAACTGTGCCATGCTGCAGGTTTGTCAAGGAAGTGGCTTCTGGGTCAGAGCACTGGCTGTCACTACTCTTGTCAGCTACTTCAATCTCACAGAAGAGTGAGGCATCAAACTTTTTTATTCTTTGTAGTCTTCAAAGTCTTTTACCGGTACAGTGTCTTACAAAAAATAAAGAGCTAAGACTTTTCAGTCTCTCAAAGCAGTTCAAAGGAGAGAATATTTCCAGTTTTGAAAGTCATCTGTTCTGACGGTCTTTGAATTCAATTATCCTCTTTTTTTTCACCTTTTGGAAACCAATCCCTCAAATGCATTAATTATTTACGTAATTAGCATTCACGTGTTTCTCTTTTAGCCTAAGCCCCGTTTTCTAAAGCTAAGAGAAAGTGGCCATTAAGCTGAAATTCTTACAGCAAATGCCTTTAAAATAAACAAAAAGATCAAGTACAGAGCTTCCTCTGACCTGTGAAGGGAAGAAGAGGGTGACAAGCAAATTGGCATCGATACACCAAAGCCTCGTGCAGTCACCTTTGTCCAGCCCTTCATGCACTCGCACTTGTGCGTGACTCTGCCCGCAGCTCCCGGCGTTGCTGCCGTATTCCCCAGCCCCCGACGGCAGCCGCAGAATGCTCGGGCTCCCCCCTGTGTAGGAGATTCCTTCTCTGCAGTGCGTGAAGTTGACTTAAATTCATGCCTATTTGCAAAATGCTTTAGTCAGTGTGCATCGCTTGAGGAAAGGCAACCTCTTTCTCCAAAACAGAAAGAGCAACAAGACGGTTTCCCGACTAAACTGGAAGGCGGAGTTCTACCGACTTCACGTGGTGAAATTGCATGTCTGTCCGCAGGTGAAAAGAAGGATCACATCATACAAGAACATTTCTCTTGGCTAATAGTGACAGGCAGGTGTCCCACTAATAACTAAAACTGTAGTTCTCAGATCTATCTGGTTTTAAAGAAATTTCTATATTAAATTCCATTTGAGGCATATTTTGATATATTGTGTAGGAGAACTGAAATTTTGCAGCAACATTATTAAAATATCTTACTTTGACAATTCCTTCTTTACCCAATTCTACTTTGTCTTCCTCCCTTCACCCCTTGCCCCAAATATCAAAGACACAAAATACTCTATTATTAGAACAGTGCTCATCATTTTTAGTTTTAAAATCGTACACAAAAGTATTTTGCTTGCAACTTAAAACTAGACTTTTCTATGCCTTTAATGACTACAGCAAATGACTGGCCTCAATTGTAAGGTTCAAATCTTAGCAGTTACTAAATGTCAAATTATGGAAATTAAATGTTATGCAGAAGCCATCAGAAAAATTTCATCAAGTACCAATATATTAGATAATTTTTTCCCCCGGAAAAAAAATATGAATCCTTATTTTAAAAAGCTTTACTCTCTGCAGAGGAGCGTGATGGTTTTTCTATGTGACCAGCTTATCCAAAACAGTGTGGTTAGGAAATGAGGCATTTTTCCCTCTTGGCTAGTTTTGATGAAAGCTCTCCAAGTTGCACATTGTGTCTGAACATTTCTTCATTCATAGCATGTGCCCATCGAAAACTGTTTTCTGTTTGCAGCATTTCAGCTGCACTATTTATAAGCTCGTTGAACAATGCTACTAGAGGCTGTAAAAGGTGTGTATTTCATATGCAAATCACTAGCAATAATTTTCTACAATTACACTTAGTTGCTTGCATCATTATTTTCATAAAAATGCATTTAGCGGGAGAACATTACAGAAAAAATGCCTGTATTAGTAAGATTTATTTTTAATCAAGCAATTTTATTTATATCTAAAGTACAAAAACTGTGAATGTCCCTACCTCTGCTCATATTATGTAAGACCACAAGCAAATACACATGGCTTTTAGATGGAATATGCTGAGATATCTTTGCAGAAAAATAAACAGGATTTGAACATCTAGTGTTTCTTAAAGATGACTGCTGCTGCTAAAAGTGGATACATTGCTAATGATTAGAAGTATTTCTTACATAAGCTTCTATGAAAAGTAATTGCTTTCAATCCCATTCTGTTGTAGTAATAACCACTAAGCAGGTGGGATTTTCCTTCTTGTAAACCAAGGTCCCCCCCGCCTACAGTTTTTATTAAAAATTCAGTCCAGATTGAATTTTCACCAATATCAAAGGGGAATAAAATGCATTCACCTTTTAAATTCATGACTTTTCTCTAAGGTACTACTGTAGGGTATGACTAGGTTATACTGGATGGGTTATAACTTGGTGGATGAGGGGATCAAGCAGCTGCGAGCCAGAGATCCATGTTACTGCAAATGCAGAGGGGAAGATTCCTAGCCACCCAAAGAGCAAGGTTCGGGAGTAGCTTCCCAACAGTAGTGAGGGTAAAGACCAAGAAGGGAGGATCCTTAGCTGCTTGTAAGACAGTGCCTTTTTTTTCTGAAAAGGACTGTAAAACACGGTGGCCATGACAGAAGCAGCTGGACCTCGAGAAACCTAGAAAGGCTGTTTCAGTTTCAGAACCTGAAACAAAGAGGATTCCTACAATCTGAATATTGCTATTTTTATTTAAGAAAAACAGATGTTTACGGCCAAAAAAAACCCAAACAAAAGTGTCTTTGGAAGAAAGGACTTTCCAGGCTGTATTTACCTCTTCTGGATGTAAAACAAAACTTGGCCAACAGACGTTTATGGGATGAATGTTTGATCGTTCAGAGTTAGTTATGGTGTCGATAATAGGATGACTGTGCATTAAGTGGGCATTACTTCTTTTTAAATGCAAAGCTGTGAAATAGCACACCATGGCGCAGTTCTTGGCTGAGCTAACACAGAGTAAAGAGAACTGCAATTTCATTTCCAAGAGATTAAAAGAGGCTTATGCTTCCCAGAGTGAAGTTGCTCAGATTTGTCAGTTTTTAAACAGTTACGGATGCAACTGATGTCTAAGTAAACTGCTGCAGCACAGAAGAATTTAGGTTGCATACTGGGTTGAGTTACTCTGTTCTTGAAGTTCCTTTACATTTCTGTTCTACTCTTCCACTTTGGCTTCGATCTGATTTTTATTTTAAGCTTTTATATAAAATTCTTCTTCCTTTAGTGCTCAAGTGTTATATATCTGCTATCTTGCCAGTACACTGGTGCTACTTCAGGCTAGAAAAGGGTTTTCTTATAATGAGTGTTCATTTTTATGAAACTTTTTCTCTGCGAGGTAAACTCTTAAGATTTCCAACCCACACGCAGTTGGAGATGAACCAACTTGTTTTTAAAATCCAAAATTGCCATTTATATTCTCTATTTTGATATCCTTGATTCAGCAAGCAACACAATTACATACACATCTTGCCCATCTCTGTGAAGTCTAACTAAACTGCAAATTTTGAAGTTTCCAGTGGCATCTGTCATTGTAGCTAAGAACAAGAAGCAGTGTTCCTATAAAATTAAATTAAAAACAAAAAAAACAAACAAACAAACAAAAAAAAAAAAAAAAAAAAAAAAAAAAAAAACAAAACAAAAAACCACCCAAACCAGAGTATCATGTGACAATTCTGTTTCTTGAGGGAAAAAAAGGCAATTATATTAACTGGCACTCTAAACCAGTGTTTCCCAACTAGTGTAGTATTTTGCTGGCAGAACCCTCCAACACTGCTTGCAGCCACAGGAAGTTTAAAAATATAAATAAAGTTCAGATGTCTGCCACTGTTCATCTTTGCCTGGGTTTCAGCAATGTATGGATATTGCCCGCAGCATGCTACTTGTTCAGTATTGTCGCCTGTGGGCCAACAGAGGCTCCAGATACTCCTGTGCAATGTGTCCATACACGTCCTTTCAGTTGGACTGGCTGTCCAGAAGAGCATGGAGGTGTGCAAAGTTTGTTATCAAGTTGCTTTATTTGCCATTAAGTATTTTAGTTTTAAAAACTTTGAATTGCAGAACATATTTTACTGCAAATCAGACGAGTTAGTTGGACTGATTTTTTTAATGATGCCTTTCAGACCCTTTTAATTCAAGGCAGAAGATTTTGGAACTTGCTTTTTATTTTATTTTATTTTATTTTATTTTATTTTATTTTCTCCTTCCCCTAATTCATTCAGTCTCTTTGAAGTTTATTTATATCAAATGCATGCCTAAATAATTTAAGGTGAATTCCAAGCTGCCTGACTTAAGTATCGTCCCGATTTGGGTGAGTCAGTGCCTGAGTCCTGACACCGCCGGAGCTCCGAGTCCAGCCGGACACCCGCGGACCCTCTAGAGGGCAATCCTGCCCGTTCCATCCGCCCAGCTGAGCCCGGAGGAACCCGCAGTAAATATGAGACTCCACCCACCCGGCTGTCCCCAGGGACAAGCACCCTTCCAGCAAAGGCTGGAACCACGTTCAGGTTAAGAAATTGCAGTGTTCGAGAAAACAGGCGCTGGGCTCTGGGCTGCCTTGCAGGAGAGGCACCTCCCCTGCCGGCTGCACACAGTGTGGCCAGCAACACAGGAATCCCTGAAAGTCAGCCCAAGAGCAGCAGAAAGAAGTCTGGTGACCGGTGTGGGCTCGTCTTTTTGCACAAGGGGCTTGTTTTCCGATTGGAGTCTTAACATAAAATGAATGTAAGTTTAAAGGAACTAGCTCCACACCTCACTGTTTCTCATCTCCTTTCCTTCCGGGCTCCGTGACTCCTGTGTCTGGCTGCAAGGTGGCCTACTTTCAAGATGTGGTGAAGTGATAGACGATGTACTAATACCATAGCAATACTTTTTACAGAATGAAACCGCCAAAATTAGTTCCTGCTGGAAGTGCTTTTGACATCTCATTCCATATCTCTGCCTACTGTTATTGCAAAGATCTACAAGAAAGAAGCCTTGCTGAAGGTTTCGAGTTGGATTCTTGCTTATCCCAAATTTTTACAGCACAGCGAGCAAAAAGGCTTCTAAATTTAGGTTCATTCTTCTGTTCCTTGTCGTACCAAGCACCAGGCACACGGAGCTGTTCTGACTCCCAGCTCAGGGACAGGCACCGCCAGCTCTGCCACCTCCCTGCCAGCCACCATGCTTCCTCACCCGTGCCCGGGGGAATCTCCGGCCGACTAGATCCTTTGAACTATCCATTCTCCGGGGTGGGCTGGCACCTTAGCGTTTCTACCTCTGTGGTAGGGACCTGCCATAGTTCACGCGTAGAGAACTCCATACAAGTGCCAACAGTGCTTTCAGCTTCCCTGGGTTTCTGAGCACAATGGTGTTGGTGGCGTGACTGAAGTTTCGCTGCGGTTTGGTCAAGTCAGTAATGGCACATTGTATTCGAGAGCAGTGGTGATTCTTTTACTGAAGAGTTCTCTTGCTAGACACCACTACTCCCCTCCCCGGTGACCTGGAATTTTTCAGAGATTGCCGCAGTGCCACAGAGTGGCTTTTGAGCCAAAGGCACAAAGTGGGGGGAAGATGAACATTTCGATAAATGACGTGTGTAGCACAAGTTCAAATGGTGAAAAGAAATGGGACTTGTCTGGCTGGGAAGCCAATCTAAGCTTGCTACCTGCATTGCCTGGAGACAACTTGGCTCGCTCCCTTTCCATTGAATACTGTTATTGCAACAATATGCTCGTGCTACTTTATGCTTAGCTGAGGCCCTTCAGGTCTCCTCCTGGGCTTGAGTCCCTAGTAGCTACAATGCCTCAGGCCAGCACTATAGAGCAGAAATTAGGTGGAGTTCAAACTGGCAAGGTATTTTCTCAAGGGCTCTGAATTTGAGTTTGGGATTCCACTGGCTTGCTCTTGCCTTATGGTTGCCTTTCCTTAGTCCCAACTAAGTAAAGCATTCAAGTAAAATCCAGCTGAGCTCTAGCACTACTTAGCAGCTGGGCTAGGTGTTAAAACACGGTACCCTTTAAGAAAAACCTCTATTATTCTTACAATAAAGGGAGGGGGCAAACTATACTATAAACTTCCGTGTTCATAGCGCTAACAGAAAAGTGCTCTTTATCTCCAAAGAGAGAATGATGCGCTAACTGCAGAATACTTGTCTTGTTAATAAGTGTATCCTTCGTTGGAGTGATTCATCCGAGGAGTTACAATGCTGGTAGTTCCCGCTTTTAAGGGCTTCTTAACAGCTGCCTATCAACAGCAATAATAAAAGGAGCAGCCAAAGTTAAAATCAACAAACTATTATCTGTTAGGATTATTCATGGAATCTGACACTGAAAACATACCAAAAGTCCCAAATGCTAAATTTAGAAGAGCGACATAAGTGGAAGAACAGAATTTTAGAGAACTGCTTCTAAAGAAAGCGCCAAAAATCTGAAATGGTGAGGATTTTTTATTTTAGGAGGCACTCTTTATATTGTTCAGTTCGGAGGAAATAGCACATGACTAGGAAAGTGCTGAGCTATTTATGGGGCAGAAGACTTATCTGACATTTTTTCCCAGTTATTTCTCAGTCGACTTGCATGTCTTTGTATTGCTTTTGAATAATAAAAAAAATAATAATAGTGATAAAGAGGTTTGAAATACCAAACGAAAGGTTTATTTATCTGTTATATTCACAGCACTGCTCAGACCTCACGAGTTCTACCTTCACACTGACTTGCCACTTGCATGGTGTGTATTTGCCTTGTAACTTCCACCGGATACATCTTCCGTGCTACACAGAATCCATCATCTTTCATGGCAGTATCAGCCCTCACCTACTTATTTCATAATAAACACCTTTTATAAACATCTTTAGACTGATCTTTTACTTTGGAGGGGAAAAAAGAGTAAAGCAATTACAATATAATTAGAGCATTGGCTGGGTACTTTTATTAACAGCAAAATTAATCTATTTATTAGGAACGGCAGCACTGGCCGAGTTCATTGTGCAAGTAAAACATTTCACGCAAAGCTGCCAAGTTCCAAAGGTATGTTACACATAGCCAAAAAACATAACTGCCAGAAGTGACCATAGGTTACAAAACCAGACTTCGCTCTCCCACATTTTATTTTCTAATCTTTGGGAAACGGTTTGGTTTTCTACAAGCTGTTATTCGAAAGGGCACGTATGATTTGGCAGACTAATGTAATGTCTTATGTGCTCCTGTCAATTTCAGGGAAGATAAAATCTACAAGGATACTTAATTAAAAAAGAATGCGATGTGTTTTATAAATCACTGCTGCCATCTGCCCCCCAAACGCGGAGCATGGAAGCGGTCTCGTGTTTAACCAGCGTGGGAAAAAGCCTGGATCTGAATTAAACCAACTTACTGAAATAACTTTTTTTTTTTTTTTTTTTTTTTTTTTTTTTTTTTTTTTTTTTTTTTTTTTTTTAGTACAGGCTTAAGTCTAACGTAGCACCGAACACCGGCGTTTCCTACTTGGCGCTATGCACAGAAACCCCCGTTAAGGTGGCATAAAGGCGGCGGGCAGCGCCGGGGGCCGGAGCCTGCCGGGCCGGGCACGGGCTGCGTGCGGGTGTCAGAGCCGTGTGTGCGAGAGCTCTCGGCGCGTTCCCCGGCTCCGCCCGCACGGCTGCCCCGGGCTGACCCGCGGGCGCGCCGGCGTGGGGGCGGATTGACGGGACCGGTGCGCCCGCGGCCGGGGTCTCGGGAAGTGCCGGGCGGTGTCTCGGCCGGCCCGGCCGGAGCCCGGCTCCGCGTGGGGATGACCCGTGTCCCCCCGGCTGTGTCGCGGCCCGGCGGTGGCGGGACGCGAGTGGCGGGTGGGTGTTGGGAAGGCGCGCGGGGGGGGATGCGGGACCGCGTGCCCGCACGCGGCCACGTGCTCACCGCCACCTGCCGTGGGCACGCGCCCCCGCCGCGCGCGCATGTGCGTGGCCCGCGCCTGACTGCGGGGCTCGCGGGCGCCGCGTCCACGCGAGACCGCGCGGGGCGGCCCGGCCGCGCAGGGGCCGGGGAGGGCGGGGGGGGGACGGACAGCGCGTTTTCCGTGCGGCAGCGGCCGCCGGCAGCGAGCGGCCCCGGCCCCGCCGGTCTCCGGCCCCGTCACGCGGGGCCGTGTCCCTGAGCGGCCCCACGTGCGGCCGCGGGGTTCCGGGGAGGGTGTGTCGCGGGGCGGGAGCGTGGCCCCCCGGCGGCGGGGCCTCCGCCCGCGCGGCACCGAGTGGGCGGCGGGGCGCGCGCGGAGCGGGGGCGCGCGGGGTCTCCAGTGGGAACCGCGCGCGTTCCCAGTGGCAGCGCCGGGGAGGGCGGGGGGTGGGGAGCCAGGGGACGGGGGAGGAGCGGGCCGCTCTCCCCCCCCACCCCCGCTCCCTCCCTCCCCTGCCCCTGCCCCGGGGCGGCGGGTGGCGCTGGCCGCGGCGGGTCGGGGCTCGGTGTCCTTGTGCGGAAATGACACACGGTCCCGTCACGTCACGCGAGAGCGCAGCGCGCGGACCCTCGCACACAAAGAGCGGGGGGGAAGCGCGGGCTCCAGCGGCGGCCGCTCCAGCCGCCCCCGCCGCCCCGGGGCTCCCGTGGCCCCGCGCGGAGCAGAGGTAAGTCTCGCTGCCGCCGCTGGCGGGGACGGGCGCCGTTCCACGCACCCCACGGCGAGCGGGGAGCGCCGCCCCGGCGGGTGGGGGAGGAACGGTGGGGGGGGGGCGAGCGGGGGAGGCACGGGGCCGGCCCCTCCTCCGGCCGCCCGCGGGCCGGGGCCGCGCGGGCGGGGGGCTCTTTGTTCGCCGCTCCGAACGGTGCTGCGGCGGCGCGGGTCGCGCGCGCCCGGCCCGATCGCCTCCATCCGCGGGGCCGGGGGAGAGGGACAAAAAGGAGCGGGAGGACAGCGGAACGGTCACGCCGCCGTCACCTCCAGCCTCACCTTAACTCATGCCCCCCCCGCCCCCCCCGTTCCCCGCGCGCCGGCCACACAGATCCGCCCGGGCAGGGTTCGGACCGGAAGCACCAACCGCCGCCTCCGCCTCGGGCTCGTGGGTCTGACCGCGGAAGCGGCCGCGGCCGCGCCGCGTGCGGGGCGCGCGGGGCGTCCCCCGCCGCAGCGCCCGCCCCCGGGCGGGGCCTCGTGCCGCCGCCGCCGCGCGCGCCGCTCCCACGTGGCGGCCGCTCCGCCGCCCCTCGGTGGGCGCGGGGGGAGCCCCGGCCGTGCGCGCGCTGCCGGGCACCGGCACCGGCCCTCCCCGCCCGGGCACCGCCCCGGGGCTTCGCGGGGCCACGCGTCCCCCGGGGCCGGGGTCAGGGTCCCGCCTGTCCTATCGCACGCGGCGGGAGGAGCGGCGGGCGGGTGGTTGCGCTGGAATTCGTGCCGGTCCTTGCTGGGTCGCGCTCTGAGGGGCCCGGTGAAGGGCATTGCGGGGGAACGGGCCGCCCTTGCCCCGACCGTCTGCCCTCGGGTCACCCGCGGCTCCCCTGCGCTGCCTCCGCCCAGATCATCGCTGGCTGCCCCTGCCCCCGTCGCCGCCCGCCTCCCCTGCCCTGGTCGCCCGCTGCCTCTACCCTACTTTTCCCTGCGGTGTGTCCACACAGCCCTTTGTAAATAGAAGGGAACAAACTCTGAACCAGCAGAATGCGAGCCGGCGGCAGGCCAACAGCCATGTGACGGCTCCCACATAGCGTTGACGCAGTCCCAGAGGTTTTTTTGGGTTGAAGTGTGAGTAGGGTTTGTCGCTGCCACCTATAAACACAGTGTATGCCTCACCCATGGGGCAGAGACATCTAAGCAGGGAAAGAGAAAACTTTTCCCTGTTTCCAACTTGAATGATTTACATCCCATAAAACAAGTAATTACCCCATATATGCTGGTACTTTCTTTTTTTCTTCTCATGCTAAATCAAACTTAGTATCGGACCAACTGAAATTTTATCTTTGCTAAGTATTTTCATAGTTTGGGTAAGTTCAGCGGATAAATATAAACGTAAGTTGAATGCAGTTTGGAGGAGAATTTATACTGGCTGCACAAAGTTCAGATGGAATAGTATTTTACAGTAAAAGCAGAGTGAGAGGGGAGAGAGGAAAGCAAAATGTTTTTAATAGACCAGTGGAAAACACGTGATTGAAGAAAAGACAAATTCATGCATTACTGCTGGAAATAAACCAGGTTAGTGTTTTGCTGACCGCTGCAAGATTAAATTGCTGTTTGGTAAAATTACAGAGGACAGATTGAGAAAGCTTCAGTTTTAGGCAAATTGTGAGAAAACCGAGAAGAGTGATTTTTTTTTCTTTTTTAAATTTATTTAATCTACTTATTCAACTTAATTAAAGCAAAATATGAAAGACCCAAATTGAGAACATGCCCCTAAGTCCTGCTGGAAAAACACCCTTTTTGCAGGCTGGCTTCAGTGGAGACTTGAGGCTTGATGTCCTCCACAGGGCAGCAAAAGAGATTTTCAAACTGTTAAGCAGAGGGATTTTTATTGTCCATAAGAATAGTACTTTCAACAACATCTGGTTCCTTAAAATCTTTTTCTTTGCACTTTTAGAATTCACTATTCATGTATTTGTAGTTAGAATGCTTTTAATGTTGGAATACTGTTTTCTACAGTACTTAATATTACAAGTGTCTGTACTGGATATGAAGAACAAATTTCCTTGAGAAATAATGCTGCAGCACCCTACTACCTCAAAATGAATAGAATAGAAAGCACTTGCTTTTAGTATTTGATATGTTGTCTGCTTGCATTTTGCTCTTTGCTCAGTCAAATGAGGCAACATTCAGATCTCAGTTTCTTTAAGATGGGTGATTAGTTTCAGGTAAGTTACCTGTTTTTTGTTTGGTAGGGGTTTTTTTATTAAGTCGGTTTCAGGTATTTGACTTCTTCAACCTTCTGCTTCTTCAAAATTTATAATGCCTTGTCAAAATTATGTAAAATCTGAAGTTAAATCACTGGCCCATAGATCTGAACAAAAGGCAAACATTGCCTCTAAGAAATACATTTTCCGGCTCAGTCTAGGAGTGGTATTTATGTCTAATTTAGTTGAATTGAATTTCAGTTGCATTGTTTTTTACAAATTGGAGGAATCAAATCTACCCTGAGGATAATTGCAATATCGAAATTATTGAACCCAGTGATACAGCTAGGAAATAAAAGACGCAGATTACTTGGCACCCAAAGCAGAACACAGAACTCGCAGTTCTCTAGGTTTGTTTCTCAGCCCAGCAGGAGAACTTTCCAAGAGACAGCCTGGAAAGCAGCACATACCCTGAACAGGAGGCAGCTCCTGGGCAGCCTGAGCAGAGGGCACACGCCTCCAGTCCTTTTTGACTCCGGGACCGTAGATCTGGGTGTTGAGAATTGTTGTTTCCTCTCATTATTTCCAACTGTTCTGTAGGACTTAGTCTTCTAAAATGTCACAAGGGACAGAGTTGCACACCGTTGCCAGGCACTAAGAGCAGCCCTCTGCTCACCTGCTGTGTGGAATGGGACTGCTTCCACCTACCCACACCAGCCTTCAAGGCTCTGGACTTCCCATGGGAAGCACTGGTTGCTTTCTGTGGTTCACCCAGTGTGTCTTAGGAAATACAGGGAGAGACTCAGACACAGGGAGCAGGATCTCAGACACTGGAGTGTTCGCTGAGATTAATTGATTAATCATTGTCACTTGCTGAGAATATATGTACGGTGGTTTTGTTTGGCTCGTAGTGTAATACCATTGCAATTTTGTGGTAAAGTCCTGTTACAGGATGGTATGTGTAAGAGGAGATGGTAGTTTTGGCTGTTAAACAGCAATTCAATGTACACATCCTGTAAAATTTAGCTAGTGTCATCTCCTTAAAAGACAAGCTCTTCTTAGGATACATATGCTGTAAGAGGGGTGCTGCATATTTCACCACATGTTGAAAACTAATGAAACTGAGCAGTTTATTCCTCATATGTTATCAAACACATATTTAATGTTACTAGCAAACATATATGTCTCAACGTTTGCCCAAAATGTGAAAGAATAGTTGACCTCTTGAGAAACAACACTCAAGAAAGAACACTTTCCATTATGACCAGAGTTTTATGTATGAAGCAATGTACCACCGTGAGGCTTTAAAGGGAATAAACTTAATACACAGTGTCTCAATCCATGTGGTTTTAATAACATTCTTGTAGTCAATAGTGAAGAATTAGGGCCATTCCTGCCAACTTACACGAAGAAGCTAAAATACGTAGTGGGACAATGTGCATCCAAGGAGCAACTTCTACACATTTACCATGCATTAGTAAACTGAACAGTACAGTGTTATGTGAGGAGTTAATTCTAAACAGCAAGCTTCTATAAAATTGATATCATCATTATTGTTGTTTTATTATTTAGTATCTTGTTTAAGATAGTGGTTAATTTTCATTTATGATTAGCATTAAGAAGTGTGATGAAATCTGAATTTCTTTCTGCATGCAGCATGTGTACAGTTTTATACTTTCCTATGTTGTTTCACACTATTTTTTTAATTTGTCAGAACTTAGTGTATTTGATATGGGAGTTCAAAGAGTACAGAGTTACTTCTTTAGTTACAAAAAGCAGAACAGCAGTATTTTTTCTGGTGGAATTTTTTCGTTCCATTTTTAAGTCAGGATGTGAAAGTGATCAGTCAGACTTTCTAAGAAGGATTGTAAAGGTAGAGAACTGCCTTTATCTTACATTATGAGCAGAATCTTTTCTCCCTGCATTGTACTTTTATAATGGTCAAAATCTTTAGAGTGGTCAGGACAGCATCCTCCAAGGCAAACACGTGAATAATTTTAGGTGGTAAATAGGAGGAGGAGAATGCACATTTTGGGAAGATTCAACTTATGAATCACTTAGGATTTGGTTTTGTTTTGTGTATCAATAACTAGATACACCTTTATGCTACTTTTAAGTAGCAATATGCATTATACTGGATGATATGAGACTGAAATGCATTCTGAGTATGAGTTGCAATTTCCTCTGTTACTCATAAAATTTGTTTTACCCCAGTGCTTTAAATCCATAAGGCTTCAGTGCATATTTGGGTAGGTGCATTTTTGGTAAATGGATTGCATGGTTCATTCTATGTGCAAAAGCAGCATCAGGGTAGTCATTAACACTAAATTCTAAAAAAACCTTGTTTTTAAGGTGTTCTTCCATACTTTGGAGCTGCCAGCACTGCCCTATGCATTGAGCTTCTCTGTTAACTGCGGATCATACGTTTTCAATGTGGAATGTTGTTACCAAAATGAAACTGCAGTGCAGTTTAGTGTACATAAGTGTACCTGGTACATTTTTGGAATAGAGGCAGATGTCTAAGTGAGAGTAATTGAAGTAGGGAGTGTAAAGTCCCTTCGTTGAACTGTCTTGTTCATTGCCTAGTCTGATGAGAAGGGAGAGCAGTGCATCTGCATCTGTGGGAAGGGTATTTGTCCAATGGTGACAGACAGGATGTGCCAGGACCCCCTTCTTTCCGTACTCCCTTGGATCTGGCTGTTGACATAGCTGCTGCTGTAGGTGTTTGGTTTGTTTTGGAATCTTTCTTCCATAGGATTCAGTAGAAAACAGGATGTAGTGCAGCATCTGTCTGTATCCCAGCAAGATAAAGCTGCCAAGGCTGGCTGTTCTGCCAGTCAGAGTTGCAGGTGTGGACTCCCAGCTTCAGCGCAGAGTGTTCACTGTTTCCTAGAACTTGCTAACTGCTGTCCTCTAGATAGTATTGAGTAATTATTAGGCTGAGGATGATAAGTATATTTATCTTATGTTTTGAAAAAAGTACATATGTAAAGATTGAAACATATTATGTGTACTCAACATGACAAGGAACAACTGTTGGATGTGTGCTTTACTATATGTATTTCTTACTCAATTGCTTTTTGCGGTGTTTTGCCCCAAGATCTTTTAGACTTTTTTTTTACTGCAGCTTTGCTTAGTCTCACAGTCTGGGCCAGAATTCTACCTTAAAACAGACTTTGACATTGCTACCTCTTTTAAAGAGAAAATAATTACTATTTGTAAGCACTGATGCACAGAAAACAGTATTTTAATGAATATGAAATGTTTTATCTTTAGTGGGCTTGAAACAAGCAACAGAATTGTTGTTAATCTTACATATAAAGGCATGCATGTACAGAAATACTCAGGAACAGATACAGAATTTGCCCCTTTCCATAAATCCTAATTTCCTATGGAAGCAATGAGGCAATTGTTCTATTGGAGCCTCCTTGTTGGCTCACTAGTCACTCATGAGTCCACTGTGACCCCAATTTGGAGTGGGTCACAGATGAGATGGTGGAATAAATAAGGTGTCATTAAACAGCTGAACAAAACCAGTAGCTTGCAGGTGTGAGGAGTGATTTTAATTCCTCCTTTCCAGCCTAAACCTTGTGCATACTCCTGAGCTAGGCCCTTTACCTCTGAATTACAAGGAAAGGAACCTGGAAGAAAAAGAAGCGAGTTGTTTTCTGACGGTTTATCAAGATGGAAGGTTAAGGTGGGCACCCATGCTTGACCAAGGGAGCAGGTGAGGCTGTGAGGCAGGAAATCAAAGGGACAACTGAATCCTGTCTCTCAACAGAAGCTGTTAAACGTTAGATGTGCTTCATTTTCTTAAAAATCTCACAAAGAAGACAGAAAGCTAGATAAGGAAAGAGATTATTACTAGGGCTCCCAAAAATGAAAAAAATTGGAGCTCGTGTTTTTTGGCACCAGAGAGCTCAGGCATGGAACACAGTCTTTCTAGGCCTCATTGGTTCTGAGACTGGTTTTGACTATTCACTTTTAATTGTATTCTGGCAGTTTTTAAATTTAAAAAAAATCAAAGGTTAGCACTCTTATTTTGACTTTGTGAAACAACATTTTGACTCAATGTTATTTGACCTGGAATTCAGGGTAGCTTTGGCCTTCCTCATGTTGTTTCCTTCAGAAAGTTAACTGTTGCTTTGCTTTAATTTTCACTTTTTTCCAGTGTTAAAGAGTGGCTCTTCAGATATTTTTCTCATTTATCTTCTCCCTTCAGTTTGATTTTATTCTCTGATAGAAAATCTTCTAAAGCATTCTTCCTATTTAAATAGTAGTAATAGCAGGAATTAGAAAGAAAATATAATTCTGTATATTCCCTCCTAAATATTTTGTATTGTTCCGTCCACTGCCACCTTTTAGCCTTTTCTTCTGGCTTTGTGGGTAGCTGTTTTGCTCTGATACAGCAGGTTAGGAATTATCTGAAAAATCATTTTGATTTCCATTTTAGAATATTTTATAGCAGTATTGGTAGATCTGCTTACTGTCACCTCAGGCCCTCACAAAAAGACTGTGCCTCACTCATTCAGCACTGGCATGTGTTGGTCTTGTAGCACAGCCCTCAGAGCCAAGCCTAGTGCAGAATGGAAAAATGCAAAGAAGATCCAGGCAGTGACTATCAATGTATGTGGAATATCAGGAAAAAATACAACCATTAGTACTATGGGATTTTCTTAAGGTCCAGGAGAGCTTTTTGATGGTGCTTTGAGAAGTAGGCCACTGTAGGATTTTTCATGAAGAGCTGTAGTGGCTTTGTCTAAATCTATAAATACTGTTGAGTTAGTAAGACCTGGAATTAACCCATATCAGGGCTTACCAGGTGGTTTAGAAGTTGGTGTGGGCTACTTAGTTTCATGCTGTTATGTCTCTAGAGAGTTTGCAAAAATTTAAGTGACATAATTATAGTACTGTTATGCTGGCATAATTGATATACAGATCAGTTTATAAATGCAAGTCCTGAAATAGGGAATTATGGTGGGTAAAAGGAGTAGTTATCTGAGCGGTTTGTAGTAGCTCTATGTCCAACTGAGAGAGACTTATTTTTATATGTGATGATGAACACAATCTCATGTTGTCCCCTTGAGGATGCCCTTTACAAGGCTGTGCATAGGGGCCATGTGGAAGATCAGCACATCAAAGAGTATCTTGGCTTCAAGGGTGGCCCAGTATAAGCTGATTTTATAAATCTGTGCATCTTTTGTTTGGGCGCCACCCATTGTAAATCATATAAAATCTAATCCAGAATGGAACCTCATAATTACTGTTACAGCCATCAAATTGCCTACAAATTGAAATTCATATCTGTGTTCAGAAATTCATATCTGTGAAATTCATATTCAAGTGTTTACAGAGTTTTTTAACAGTATTTTGAGATGTAAAAAAAATTTATTATTCCGCATTATTCAGGAGAGAGGTACAGACTGTTTTTCCCTTCATAACAGATTCTCTGTCTTTATCTCCCCATCTTTCTTATTAATTTCATTATCATTCCCACTCCTGGGCTGTGTGTACACTTTTGATTGACTGGTTTTATTGACTTGCACTTGTAAAGCAATAATGTTCTGGGGCCAGGTAAATAAAATGCTGTGTGTAGAGGAGCATGAGCAGAGCGTGACAGTTTGCCAGTCACCCGCTCACCAGTTGAGAGTGTCAGTTTGCAGCTGCTTGCCCTGTAAGGGTCAGTGATATCTGATTAAGTTGTTTGCTTTGTAGATCTCCAAAGATTTAGAATATCTTTTAGGAACATATCCAGAGATTGATGTTTGCCCCCAAGTAATTTGCAAAGTTAGTTTTCAAGTAAACAGAAATATAGTTGAGTTTTTCATGTGAGAAGTACTAAAGAAGCGCTAAAATCACACTAGCACAATACATATATTTGCTTTTCCCTAAAAAACCCACATTATTTAGAGGCTGACAAAGAAAAAAGACTTACCGTAGATCTATGTGCATTATTCTACTTGAATTGAAGCAATCTTTTATCAAAAGATCAGAGATTTTAAAATAAAAACTTACTCCAGCATGTCTGTTACTGTTTATGATGAGTTTTCTCTCTCTGATGACTTTGTGTGAACCACAAGGACAATATGAAAACATTTGACTGTAATAATAGTGATTTTGTACAGGATGAAGACTTTAATACAGTTAACTTCCATTTATATACTGCCAAAACACTTTACAGAGAAGGCTAGAATGACTTTTAATTTTTTCTATACCAGAAAAAGACATAGTTTTAAATAGTTCTTTACCTGCTGTACATTATCAACAATATAGTTTGCATGTTGACGGGTCTATGGATAGCTGTGAAGGTTTTTGAAAATAATTAGTTATTACAAACATACAGACTGGAAAGAACAGGAG